>NC_072475.1:29440961-29757307 GCF_027574615.1 Eptesicus fuscus | reverse complement strand
TGTCGGTAGCAATCAGTATTAACAGTTTTACCTGGTTTTAGAAGCTCATAATACACCATACCTTCCTGATCCCACCAAACGCAGAGCATTGTCTTCTTTCCGAAGCGATTTGGCCTTGCAGTCGATGTTGATGGTTGACCTGGATCAACCCATGATTTTCTGCATTTGGGATTCTCAAAATAAATCCACTTTTCATCGCCAGTCACAATTCGATGCAAAAAAGACTTTCTTTCGTGCCATTGAAGCAACATTTTACTGATGACATTTTGGTTTTCCATTTGTCTTTCGTTCAGTTGATGTGGCACCCGTTTTCCTTCCTTTAAAATCTTTCCCATTGCTTGTAAATGATTGGAAATTTTTTGCTGAGCAACATTTAATCTTTCTGCAAGTTGTTTTTGAGTTTGACACGCATCTTCATCCAATAATGTTTGTAATTGTTGGTCTTCAAACTCTTCAGTTGACCTGGAGGTTCTTTGTCTTTCACATTGAAATCATCACTTTTAAAGCGTTAAAACCAGTGTTCACAAGTATCTTGAGATGGAGCATGTTCAACATAAGCTTTCCAAAGTATACAATAACTTTCAACAGCACTTTTCTTCAAAATAAAGTAATGAATTAAAACTTCCTGCAAATGCTCTTTTTTTTTTTTTGGCACAAAATTTGACATTTTTAAGCGTAAAAATATCTATTATGTTAACACCTTCAGAAAATTTGACATATAAAGTTTTGAAGCTTGTTGTCAATACAACAAAATAGCATACATATAAAATCACATATATATCAACATATGTGTAACTCCATCTATTGAAAAAAAATCTGCGTTATTAATCGGTACACCTAGTACAGTGGTCAGCAAACCGCGGCTTGCGAGCCACATGTGGTGCTTTGGCCCCTTGAGTGTGGCTCAGCGTTAGAACCACTTTTTCAAAATAGACTCGCCCAGGCCGAAAACCGACTTCTGCGCATGGGCCATGAAGTTTCAATCGCAGTGTACATGCTCACCTGCACGGGGTATTTTGTGGAAGTGCCACACTCAAGGGGCCAAAGAGCTGCATGTGGCTTGTGAGCCACCGTTTGCCAACCACTGACCTAGTATATATAAAAGCCTAATATGCAAATAGACCAAACTGCGGAACCAAACAACCGGTCGCTATGACATGCGCTGACCATCAGGGGGCGTGTGCAGAACATGGCAGGAACCAGCTGTGGTGGGATGGTGGAGCAGGTGAGTGGGGACACCATACCAAGGCAGGGCACGGGTTGCTGTCATTGGTGTGAGCCTCTGGTGGTTACTGAAAATTCTTTGCTCCCATGTGTCACAGTCCCACCAGGTGCTTGCACCTGCTGCTGGCGCCAGCCCTGCTTATATCCGCTGCCAGCGCTGGAGTCGCCACTTGCACCTGCTGTTGGCGCTCAGCGCCAACCCCAATTGCTTGGTGTCATTAACAGGTGTGAGCGGAGGCTGCCGGCCCTGATTCCCCCTCAAGGCTTCTCCACCTCTCCTTGCTCCTGAGGGGCAATTGGGGCTGGCAGCCGCCTCTCACACCCGCTGATGGCGACAGCCCTGTTCGCACCTGTAGCCGGCGCCAGAGCCACTGCTCACACCCGCTGACAGCACCAGCCCCTCTCGCACTTGCTGCTGGTGCTGGCCCCAATTGCTCCACACTGTCAGTGGGTGCAAGTGGGGGCAGTACGTGAGAGCAGCAGTTCCTTTCAAGGTACATGAATTTGTGCACTGGGCCCCTGGTAATGATATAATGATATCTGGACACAGTCACATCAGAAAGCAATTTAGAAAAATAAAATGTTCCACATGTCATACTGATCATTATATTTAAACTAGAGGCCCGGTACACAAATTTGTGCACCAGTGGGTCCCTCTGCCTGGCCTGCGGGATTGGGCTGAAACCAGCTCTATGACATCCCCCGAGGAGTCCCAGATTGCGAGAGGGCACAGGCCAGGCCGAAGGACCCTACAGGTGCACAATCGGGACCGGGGAAGGATGCGGGAGGTTGGCCAGCTGAGGAGGGACTGTGGGAGGGCTCCACAAAGTGTCTGGCACATCTTGCTCAGTCCCAATCAGCTGGACCCCAGCAGCAAGCTAACCTACTGATTGGAGTGCCTGCCCCTGGTGGTCAGTGCATGTCATAGTGAGCCGTTGAGCAGCCTTAGCATATCATTAGCATATTACACTTTGATTGGTTGAACCGATGATCAGATGACTGGATACTTAGCATATTAGGCTTTATTATATAGGATATTAAGGAATTACAAACCTAGCATCAGTCACCAGGCTGCATCCAGTTGGATGGGCAGGTACAAATTTCAAAGCACAGTGAACCATGAGCACAACCAGTAATGTACAAAGGATGTGTGTGTGTGTGTGTGTGTGTGTGTGTGTGTGTTTCTGTGTGAAAGGTGTGTGCATTGGACAGTAGAACTTCTGGATGACTCACTTTGAGGAAATAAGAATTTATTTTGTGCTCTGCCAGATATTCAATTCAGGGCTCTGGAAGCAAGCAGCAAGAGTAATCATGGATTGCTAAAGGCAGCCAGCCAGCTATATTTACCAACATATAAAAAGAATTTTAAACACAGTTAAGTTTGGGAAGCCCTGTAAGAACAAAACAGAGTGAGAGCACTCAGCATCTGCAGAATATAAACCAAGTTCTTCTGTTTTTTATGTTAGATGATGAACAGGACTTACAATCGCCTTCTGGTTACAGCATTTGTCACTAGGCTCTGTCCAGTTGGAAAGGCAGGTGCACTGGCTAGTCAAGGCCCCACAGACAACTATTACTACTGATGTGGTACGGCAGGCAGCTTAGGCTGTGGAGGTAGGCTGAACAAGCTGCATACCCACAAAGAAAAAGCACCCTCCCTCTGTCTTGAGATTGAGCATAGGCTGCTCTGGCACTTGACATTTCAACAATACCCTTGTCTGTATCAGTCACTGTTTTTTGAAACCTACAAATATGAGGCCATAAACCTACAAATATGAATCCAACTTTTTGACTATTCAGTTTTTCCCCCCCAATGGAATCTTAATTTTCTCTCTTTTCTTTAAATGTTATACCAGTTGGCTACAATATTTAATATTAACAACTATCATCTTTTTTATGAATATGTAGTGTTTGTATCAACTTTACTGATTTTCTAGTCCTCAATTACTAATTATATATGTTACCTTGGATAAGTTACTCAATTCTTCCTAGATTCAGTTTCCTCATTTGTAAAATGGGGAAAACCCAACTTCATTATTCAATTGTTCTGAGGATTCGATGAGTGAATTGGTGGAAACCACATTGCATGGTGAACACAGAATAGGCACTCCATCACTTAGATCACATGAGTGTTGGATGATGTATTATCACTGCACAGCATATACCTACATTTACCATTTAGTGTTATATAGCACAAATTGCATTGTATATTATATAAATACTAGAGGCCCATTGCACGAAGAGATAGGCCTTCCTTCCCTTGGCTTCCAGCACCGGTTTTCCTCCGGCACCCGGAACCCAGGCCTTTGCTCCGGCCAGAGTCTGCCATCTTCGTCTTCGCTGCAGACTCCGGAGTCTGCAGTCTTGTCTTTGCTGGCACTCCACTCCTGTAGATCCCTTCACCCCCCCACCCTCCCTCTCATAGCAGGCATCCTGCCCCATCTGGCCACTCTTAGCCTGGAGCAGCTGGGCGGCTGCCATCTTTGGCCTTTTAATTTGCATACTCACTCTGATTGGCTGTGGGCGTAGCGAAGGTATGGTCAATTTACATGTTTGTCTATTATTAGGTAAGATTACATATTATATATTACCCAGTTGAATTCCTTCCTCTTAGTTATAGAAACTAAGAGTCAGAGATATTTATTCACTTTCTTAAGGCAGTTCTGTTATCCTATATAATAAAAGTTCAATATGCAAATAGACTGAACAGTGGAACAACAGGAATAACTGGTCGCTATGACGTGTGCTGACCACCAGGGGGCGTGTGCAGAACATGGCTGGCATTGGCTGTGGTGGGATGGTGGAGCAGGTGAGCAGGGGCTCTAGACCAAGGTGGGGCGCTGGTTGCTGTCATTGGGGCAAGCCTCTGGTGGTTACTGAAAATTCTTTGCTCCTGCACGCCACAGTCCCACCCAGCACTTGCACCTGCTGCTGGTGCTGGAGCCATTGCTCGTACTCACTGCTAGCACTGGCCCCGCTCACACCCACTGCTGGTGCCTGGCACCGGTCCCGATCACTCAGCACCATCAGCAGGTGCGATTGGCGGCTGCAGGCCCTGATTGCCCCTGAGGGCTTCTCCACCTCCCCCTGCTCCTAAGGGGCAATCGGGGCAGCAGCTGCCACTCATACCCGCTGACAGTGCTGGCACCGCTTGCACCCACTGCTGGTGCTGGCCACAATCGCTCCACGCTGTCAGCGGGTGGGAGCAGCGGCGGCGGAGGGGCTGGGTGGGGTTGTGGAGGATGGGCCTAGACCTGCCCCTGTGCCTACTGCAGCCTCTTGGCCCACAGTCCCTTTCAAGTGAACGAATCGTGCACTGGGCCCCTAGTATTTAAATAAAAAACTGCATACATTGAGGTGAGTACAGAAATACATATATCTGAAGTCTTGAGAGAAAGCTAAAGAATCATAAAACATCATCATTGTCTGATGTTGTTTGTCTTCTAATCCTCTGAAAAGCTTCTTTTGAAAAGTGCTTTCAGAAATGGGATAGATACCAAAGAAGTTTGACACTGATCTCATCTTAAAGGGCCTGACAATTCAACCCAGTTTGGTGTAGGCCAGTGGTCGGCAAACTCATTGGTCAACAGAGCCAAATATCAACAGTACAACGATTGAAATTTCTTTTGAGAGCCAAATTTTTTAAACTTAACCTTCTTCTAATGCCACTTCTTCAAAATAGACTCTCCCAGGCCGTGGTATTTTGTGGAAGAGCCACACTCAAGGGGCCAAAGAGCCGCATGTGGCTTACGAGCTGCAGTTTGCCCACCATGGGTGTAGGCTACTGAATATTTTTTAGCATCATAAACTGCGTTTTTCATGTCTTTTTTTTTTAACTTAGTGGATTATTTCTATGAAACTTTAATCCCAAATTTCTTTACTAAATTGTTAAGAATGTTCTTTAATTGACTGTAGTATATCTTTAATGAGCATCCTTTGTCTATCAAGAGCTGGAGAATGAAAACACACATGATAGCTTTAATCATGTACAAACAGACACTTATAATACACCATTATTGGAAAGAAGGGATTTAGGTTTTTTTTTGTTAGTTTCTATACACTGAAAAAATAAAAATCCCTAAAAAACTTTAATAGGCAATAAAAATAGAAAGAGAAAAAAATGTATTAGTGGGAAGAGTAATAGACAATGGCACCACATTTTAAAAGCACAGGGTGCTTGGAGGAATGACTAAAGTATGTGGGATATGTGTGAACGTAGCCAAAATGATGTTCAGAACAGAGAGATGATGGCCCTTAGTACCCAAACTTTATGGAATTCTGACTTCATCATGGAGAGCATTAGTAGGTCATTGAGAGTTATAAGGTGATAACAGGATTAACTTCATTTTTAAATACTTAGCTAAGACATTATAGAAGATGAAAGAATATAGGAAAGAGCACCTCTTGGGCTCCCTTCAATGGCTATGTGCAAAAAAAAAACACAACAAAAAAACCCACACAAAATAAAGACAGCTAATTTGAATTTGAACTGCTTGAAAACAGGAAGACAAATATCCTGAAGACCAGGTCCACACAACTCCTCAACTTAAAGCCTCTATTTCACTGCCGCACGACTCCCTTCTGTTTCCACAGGCGCTGGGGAGATGAACTTATTGGCAATGACCTCAACCATATCCCTATTTAAAAACTGGATCTGCACAATAGCTCTTTGAGAGGCCTGTCACCACTTCAGTGTTGCCTCTCGGTGGCACTGCTCTGTGGGAACTGACATTTGCTGATGCTTCATCAGGCTGGACTGCCTGCTGAGAACCAGATTGGTAAGGGGCAAGCATCTCACTGCTGGAAAGGATGGGAGATGTATTATTTAAATACATTTTATATTACAGCAACTTTAAAAATCACATCTAGGGTTGCTTCAGAGAGGTTAGAAGCATATGCTTGCATCTCACCTCTTCATGTTGGGCAATGCTTAAGACTTTTACTAGTCATTGTTCTTCTAATAGTTTTTTATTTGTTTTATTTTACTTTGTTTTATATGTACTCATTTATTTCTGCCTTAGATAATTGCCTTGTTTATTACAATAGTGTGCCATAAAGAAAATGCCAGCCCTGGTTTGTGGTAGGTGTGCTACAGGTAGCTGAAGCACAGTTTATTAAGGGAACACATGGTTCCTCTAGATTTGAGTCAATACTCCAACTATATGAACTCTAGAGAAAAAAAGTGAGAAGGCTGTCTACAATAAAGCAATCTGATACTTTTTTTAAAAAAAAATCTTGAAGCAGTTGAGCTAAACAATTAATTTTTGTTTTAAAAAAACAATAGACTAAATTAATAGTGAAATTTTAGTTGGTTGGAACTATTTATTTCTTGGTTAATTTAAACTCAACCCATAAGGTCAAATTCATTATCTGTTTAGAAACAGCTAAGTAAAATGGACACCTAAAAAGTAATTATTTCTTAGTATCAAAAGAGAAAGTGAAATTAAGAAATCCGAATGCAATATTTGCCAGCCAGTGCAGTATTTGTGAGCTGTTAGTACCAACTCCGGAAAGCCAATTGTTAAAACGTCAGGAATTTTTGTGAACCAGTTGACATCACACGGGTTACTTGAAATCATCGTGGTGGGAGTATCACATGGTGGAAATTGGTAAATGCTACCAATGAGAGTTTTTCTATTTCAGAGACCCAGTTGTTTAACATTTACTAGCTTACCTCCACAGAAGGTTTACACCTGTGTTCAGTGTGGTTTTGATATTTGACGACGGTTGATCATCATCATTTCATTGTTATTCATCATTTCATGATGTTTGATCACATGATGTTGACAGCCTGAACTGTATTTGCAATTAGTATCTCCCTTCTAGTGTCTTCTCCCCCATCTCTTTCACTTCCTTTCCTCAGTAGTGGAGGGGCGTATTTTGTAAATGCTCATGAAAATATGGCAGAATTCAGAGGAGTAATAACAAAATGACTGAAGAATAGAAAATGGAACTTGTGAAGAGAGGGAAATGAGGTGTTCACAGAAAGCATTATTTTATTGCTCTTCGCTTTATGGTGCTTTGCAGATAGTGTCTTATTTTACGAACTGAAGGTTTGTGGCAATCCTACATCAAGCAAGTCAATGGGCACTATTTTCCAACAGGCTCTGATGATGCTTATCATTTGTTAGCAATAAAGTATGCACATTTTTTAAACATAATGCTATTGCACACTTAATAGGCTAGTATAGTTTAAACATAACTTCTATATACACTGGGAAACCAAAGACATTGTGTCTTGCTTTATTAAGAAATTTGCTTTATTGTGGTGGTCTGGAACTGAACCTGCGATATCACTAAGGTATACCTGTACTATGTTCTTTTTTTGTTTTGTTTTTTTTAAGTTTTAGTGGAGCTGCCAAGCAATGCTCAATATTCGCATCATGTAAACAGAAGAAAACCAACTTAAATGTGAAGAGCAACAAGTTCAATTAGACTGAAGGAAAACCTCTTCCCTAGTTGGGAACAGTGAAGCCTACCAGACAATCTTTTAAGAACAGACGATTATCTTACTTGGCTAGTTAGTCAATGATTGGTCCGAAGATGATTAATTTCCCCATCCCCAGATTGTTACAGGGGAAAATGTAAAGTAGTGAATATGGGGAAGACAAAAGTGTACAAAGGAGAAAAATATTCACCCACAGTCCAACCATCTAGAAATGGCCAGTGTTAACAATTATTGTCCTTTCTGCTACAATTTTCCATATATACGCATGAGTACATGTTTTACAAATTTGGATCATTCTTTATATACATCACTTAATGTCAATTCTCCTGACATTACAAAATCTTCCAAAACATGAATCTCAATGGCCTCAGAATAGTCTACTAATGTGTTATAGAATTTGTTTAATCATTCTCCTTCTGGTGGATATTTAGGTTGCCATTATTTTGTATTTCATTATTATAAATAATTCTGGGATGAAGAAAAAGCTGGGACCATTTTCAAATTACTTGGTAAAATGCCTGCTATATAGAGTGAAACTGCCATTGTCTGAGATGGTACTTTCTTCTCAAGGGTGTGAGAATGACTATGAAGCCACAGCTGCCTCCTTCCTCAATACTGATTAGGGAGTGGAAATAAATACAACCTATCATAATACAGAGTGTTTTCTGACAAAGTGAAATAAAACCCTTTTTTAAAAAAAGAATTATTTTCCCCAAGTAATTGTATTTATAAATTTTAAAAATCAGAATTTATATAAAGCTAATATCTTTAGAAATAGCTTTTTGATCCTTCCTGCCTCTAAAACTTATTACCTTGTATAGTTTATAAGCAGTTTTGCAGATCATTATGTTGAATAACTGGGTTTTAAAATTCTGTAAGCACCGTAACAGGATATTTAGAGAAATGTATGCTTTTCTTAAAACACAAACCCCTTTTTAAATGCCATGCATTCTTTGGGGAGTATGTACGAAGCATTTTTAATAAGTTCTATCCTTTGGTTCCTTTCTATTTACTAAATATATTAGTATAATGATTATATAATTTATCTTTTGTGTTTATGTGTGTAAAATCAGATAATAGCACATAACACAAAAATGGAACTGGACTAGGAGGTGGGGAATATTTTTGACTATTCAATTCAATACATTATCTCATATTAGGTTGCCAACAAAATTAAGACACTACTACTTGTCATAAAAAATCTCTCAGCACTATCATGGTATATTCTGCTGGGGTTTAAAATCCTAGAATGGAAGAGAATTATAACATAATTATTACATTAGTATTTTAAAGAATGAACAGTTTATCTCTTCACTAGTTTTTAAATAGTCTATTTATATCACCTTGACAATTGGAACAGTATAAACTTTGTCACTATCTGCTTAATAATTATTCCATTAAAGTTGAGTTAGACAGAAAATGTCACTTCACTGTGGAAATAGCAGGTAACTACCTTTTGAATATGTAAATTCTTACCTTTAGGCTTCTTTTTTTTTTTTTTTTTAAAGCAAACAAGTAGGTTAGGGCTAGCCAACTGCTGCAGCAGCACACTTTATACTGTTGGAAATGCTTGTCAACAGAGCCAAGATAACAGTCCTAAAGTAAAAACCACCTAGTTATATCCAGAAAAGTCTTTGGGCCTGGACATTGTCCTTAGGGATACCAATGCATTCCCAAAATGGTCAGATGATGAACTAAGTGCCTAATACCATCCTGGTATTACATTTTATATTTACATTTAGACTTTTGGTTTTACTTGCTTGCTGGTTTATAGAAAGTCCTAAGCACTGAAAGTTAATTTAAATCACTATTTTCACCTCATAAAATCAAAGATCATCACAAACAACAGACTTATCCTAACCTTTATTAGACATATTTAAAACAGCAATGTAAAAATAATATTGTAATAACTACATATGGTGTCAGATGGGTACCAGACTTATAGGGGTGATCACTTTGTAAGTTAAATTTGTACATCTGAAGCTAATGTAATATTGTATGTCAATTGTGACTGAAAAAAAAATTACAAAAGAAAATACCAATATTAGCATCCAGTTCACAGCATTCCTGAAGCTCTCAGGTTACTCTGTCCTACTGTGGATGGAGTAGAGAAGGTAGGACAGGCAGGGTTAACAGAGGTAATATAAGAATCACAAGCAGAAAAGGAGGCAGCAAAGTAGTAGTTCTACTGGCTCTTTGAAACAGATTCATTTTAACTAATGACTTTTTATCGGTCTATAATTTGTTTCTACTCTGACAATAATTATAAATACAGACAGATTCTTTTATATATATATAATAGAGGCCCAGTGCACGAATTCATGCATGGGTGGGGTCTGGCCGGCTCCGCCCCCAAATGGGATGGGGGGGCCGATTGGGGGCCAGTGGCCTGGGGGAGGGGCCATGGGTGGTTGGCTAGCTGGCCCTGCCCCTGATCAGGGTGGGGAGGTCCAATCAGGGGTGGGGCTGGCTTGGGGGAGGGGCTGCAGGAGGTTGGCCGGCCAGCCCCACCCACAGATATGGCCGCAGTGGGCGTCATAGCGACTGGTCATTCCAGTCATTCTAGTGTTCCAGTCGCTGGCTTTTTATATATATATATTTATATATATATATATAGATACTAGAGGCCTGGTGCACAAAATTCATGCACTCAGTGGGCAGGGGATCTCTCATCCCAGCCTGCACCCTCTCGCAGTCCAGGAGCCCTGGGGGATGTCTGACTGACGGCTTAGGCCCGCTCTCTAGAGTGGGCCTAAGCTGTCAGTTGGACATCCTTATGGTTGCCACAGAGGCAGGAGAGGCTCCCACCACCACCACTGCGCTCACCAGCCATGAGCCTGGCTTTTGGCTGAGCGGTGCTCCCCCTGTGGGAGTGCACTGACCACCAGGGGGCAGGTCCTGTATTGAACACCTGCCCCCTGGTGGTCAGTGGGTGTCATAGTGACCAGTCGTTCCACCATTAGGTCGATTTGCAATTAGTCTTTTATTATATAGGATAGATAGATAGATAGATAGATAGATAGATTGATTTCAGAGAGAAAGGAAGAGAGAGAGAGAAATATTGATGAGAGAGAATCATTTATTGGCTGCCTTCTGCATGCCCCTTACTGAGAAATTGAGCCTGCAACCCGGGCAGGTGCCCTTGACTGGAATTGAACCTGGGACCCTTCAGTCCGAAGGCCAACACTCTATCCACTGAGCCAAACCAGCTAGGGCTAACCGATTCTTTAGAGTGACTCTCATCTCAGTATAACTTTAAATACTGTGATAAATTGGTTGCAAAGATGGCTGCAACCCTATCTCCCAGCTAGCAGATCTTCTGCAATGTGATTTTACTACTCCTCTGATCAGAGGTAGAATCTGGCCTTATGATTTGTTTTAACCAATAGAATGTGGCAGAAGTGATGATGTGTAGCTTCTGAAGCTAAGCTTCTGACACATTATTGTCAGGTCCAGCCTGACGATTGAACCGGGCTGAGGTAGGGAGGTGGGATTTGAGAAGAGAAAGAAAGACAGGACAGCGGGATTCGGGAGGTCCACAGCTCTCGAGAAGCTCTGGCAACTTTTATTAGTAATACAGTGCTTTTTATACATAAGACACTAAGCAGGGAATCACTCACAAGGAAAACATGCTTTGTTTCTCTAAAATCACTACTGGAGGGATAAGTTGAAGGACAGGTTTCTTGTTACAATAAATCTCACTAGTTGGATACATATTTCTTGGTAAGCCATGAAAGTAGCTTTTATCCTACTGATAGCAGTCATATAAACAAGCCCTGGGAAAGCTCTGTAGGCAGGGGCTGCTCTCGTTATACTGATTAGTTGCCATCCAAACAGGCCTGGGAAATCTGTGCGGGTAGGGTGCCAGCCTTGCTAGCCCCTACAGGTGCAAGGACCGTGTCAGTTTACAGCCCGTTCCCCACACATTATGGCGCCCACTTTCACACTTTGGGAGCACTTCTTCTTGAACTCTTGTTTTGAGATTGCCATGCTATGAGGAAGCCCAAGCTAACCTTATGGAAATGTTATATATGGGAAAGGCTAGGTCCCCTGTCTGAGAAGGCCCCTCAATCCCATTTCCCAGACAACTAACTAACTGGAAGCAGCCACCAGTGACTCCAAGTAAGACCGGCAGGAGAAGCATCTCATCAACCCACAGGATCAAAAGAAATAATAAATCATCATTTTAAGCCACAAAATATTTGAATGGTTATACAATAATAGATAATTGAAAGGTGTACCCTATCATAACACCGCATAGATCTGTTAGAAAAAAAAAACATTTATAAAGCTAACAACTTTATTGATTTGTTGGTTATCTTTTCTAGATTAATGACTTACGTGTGGTGCAGTCTTTTCCTGTGTAACCGGGAGGACAGTGACAGGTTCCAGTTTTTTTGTTGCATTGACCTCCATTCTCACAGGGTCCACAGGAGACCTGGCACTCTGGTCCCCAGGGGCCATCACGGCAGGCTTGTAAAGTAAAAAGGCAGAAAGAAAGGAGCTAAGACTTGTAATAAATCAAGACGGTCCCAGGTAAGCGAGTTGGAAAAGTGTTGCGTGTGTGTGTGTGCGTGTGTATGTATGTGAGTGCATGTGTGTACCCCTGGGCTGCAAACAAAGAAACATTTGAGTAACCTCCAAGGGTTTATAGCACTTCCGAAAATATTCCCTGAAGAAACCAACATGATGCTGTAGCTTGTCACGTTGGAAACACAGATACAGAGGTTGTGTTTTTTTGCTGAAAATGTGGCTTTTCAGACAGTAACAATGGAAGCGATTTTGATAGATGTCTTTGGAGGCAGTTCCACAGAACAAAACCTGAAAATGAGATGTAATTTGTAAAGGAAGCTTAGGAGGAGCGATGCCTAGGAAGCTTAGGAGGAGCGATGCTTAGGAAGCTTAGGAGGAGGGATGCCTAGGAGGCTGTCCCCAAATGGTCACCGGAATCCTTTCTCCCAGTGTTTGCTTCTATTGTAAGCCAGAAGAATCACCCCCGAGGCTTCTAATTTGTGTATTTTATAGGAGCAAACAGTGTACAAAGAGGAGAAAGTGCTGCTTTGTTGAATGCCTTTGAGCTGGAATAGACTGCTGATGCTGCTGGGACCTCTGAGGGCTCGGATAGAGGCTTCAGCATGCATTCTACCACCAAAACCACTGGAATTAGAAACCTGGTAGAAAGCCTTCCTTTAACACGGAGATAATGGTGAAACTTTTCCAAACATCACAATTGTGGGAAGTTACACCAGCCCAAGCTGGCCTGTGAAGTATCTTCTTTCCTGGGCAGCGTTTCACTGAATTACAGAATTATTAAATTTCCTGGGATGTGTATACCATCTCTTGATCACTTACTCTGTGCCGTGCACTTTACATACAGTAGCTCACATTTGCATAAAAATTACTGTATGACATAAGCAACTTTAGCTTCATTTTAAATAGGAAACTGAGGCTGGGAGAGGTTAAGTGACTTACTCTGGGCCAAACCAGCTCAGAAGGAGCAAAGTCAGAATCGAACCCAGATCTTCTGGCTCTCAGCAAACTTAGGCTGCAATACTAGCTACTCAGCACCTGTCAAGCCAATTAACCGAGAGACACCAGAGTTCAAATTTAAAGTTCATTCAATGTGGAACGACTGTAACATAAGTCTGTCCTTATTATAACGATATAAGGGTCGAACAAGCCTCCTTAGATGGACTCCAGGGCCGGCTGGGCCAGAGCCCTCCACATTCAGAGGTCTGCCTGCAGCTGGGGTGCAAAATGCCCCGGGGCTACAAACTAATCAAAACAAAAACGTTGGCTAGATTTTATTTCCCCTCTCTCTCATTTTTGCTCTTTCACAGATTCCTGTAGATACTGGCTCTTCTGCTCTTAAAAGTCATGACTGATGGGCTGAGTAAGTCCTGATGCTGATTGTGGAGAGCACTGTTCATTAGTGCCATTGAAACAATTTGCAGCCTTTAATTAACTATTCATCTGCAATCGAGACACAGGGATGGAGTCAAGATTTTTAAAGACATGTCTGGCTCTAGGAGCACTTGAAAAAGAGAAAGAAAAACAGGCCTGATTTTCATCATGCCCATGACTTGGAGAGCTCTTTTTGCCTTGATTTCAGCTGCCAATCATGGCGATCCCATTCACCCACTCTGGTCTGATTCATAATTTCATTTTGTGGTTAGACACAAATATCAGAATTGGACAAAGTTATCTGATTGAAAAATAATATGTTTTTGAGAGATTATGGTGACCTCTCTATTTTGCTGATTTACATATACTTTCAACTCATTTTCCTTCACAGTGGGAATCTCAGAAGCATGTTCCAATATAGTATATTCAGCAGCTGCTTTAAGAGAATGTTATCAGAATACATTAAATTTACCCAGGTGTGTGTATATGGGATTGTCTCCTCATGCACTGCCTTCCAGGCCATGACTTCTCTGGTAGGAAAGTGAATATGGGGCTGACTCTACCCTTAAAAAATCAGTTGAAGCAGAAGGAGGTTGAGAGATTGGCATGGGACCCACTCTTACACCATGGAAAACACATTTGTGTAATACCAGGCTTCTGGCCCAAGTACTTTTCCCCATTGTTTAAAAAGTCACAGTCCAGCTCCCTAAATAGCCCTCGCTCCATGAAATCTAGATGGACATGGCTGCTTACACACTCCAGTTCCATAGCCATAGGATGACCTGGGAGACCTAGAGCACTTTCTCCCGTTCAGTCACCTCCAACAGGCCCTGCAACTCTCAGAAGATGATCATGCAAGGAGCACTTGTGATAGATACACAAAGGCCAAAGACAACTCCACACCCAGGACTGTCTCTGAATGGACCATAAGGTGTGATGTCCTCCTTTCAAACCTGATAGGAGCAGAAATAGAATATTGGGGATCAGCTATAATTGTAAGAAATATTAATCACGCTCTGTTAACCGTGATTGTGTTGTTCTGATTAAAGAAGGCACATTATAACCTGGCTGGGAGTTGTATGCAGGACCTGGGGGCTCACTTGGAAATGCAGCCTATCCTCCCCCTCCAGGAGTTGTCTATTATTATGGAAAGATTAACCCTTGTTGTAGAAACCAGAGCAGCCAGCCCTTTGCATATCTGCAGGCCTCTGCAAATATCCAGCCCACATTACCTGTAAACTACCCATTTGCCATGCCCTTTTGCCTACTTCCCCATATAATCTTCATCCTTCCACCCAATATAAGCAGCTGGTTTATGGTGGGGGACAAAGCAGATTTTTGTGGATGACCTGCTACTCTCCCATACTGCCAGCATTATTGAATCAACCTTGTCTCTTGCTGAATTGGCTCAAATAGTGACAGGCATCTCAGACCCATTGATTGACTGGGTATAAAACCACCAAATGTCCTCCTGATTTAAAAAACAAAACAAAACATTGCTCTTTACCCAGCCAGCGTGGCTTAGTAGTTGAGCATCAACTTATGAGCCAGGAGGTCACTGTTCCATTCCCAGTCTAGGGCACATGCCTGGGTTGCGGGCCCAATCCCCAGTAGGGGGCATGCAGGAGGCAGCTGATGGATGATTTGCTCTCATTATTGATATTTCTATCTCTCTCTCCCGTCTTCTCTGAAATCAATAAAAACACATTAAAGGGGGAAGAAAAAAAGATTGTTCTTTGGATCACGTCAAAGGCAAAAAGTTCACCTTGCTGTTAGTTATGATCATTTCATTTGTTATACGTTCCGTCTCGCTGTGATAATTTCTCCTGAATAAAGCAGTACCAAGTGCTTAATGCACAATACATGATACCATGAGAAAAAATCTATAAAAAACAAAATTAAAGATTCATTTTATGTATTCAGTTCAGAGCACACTTATTGAGCAAGTCCTGGATGTCAGGATTGTCCTAGGAGGTTGGGGACACTTGGTTGAACAAAAGGAACAGCTACCCTTCTCCTGTAGGGATTAGCTTCTAGCAGGCAAGACAGGCAATAAATATTAGACATAATAATAATTATAGGATATGTTATGGTTAAAGATGAAGAGCACTTGGGAAAAATAATAAGAGTTCAAAGAGACATACAAGTTGCAATTTTAAGGAGGGTAGTACTAATGAGGTTCAGTGAAAAGGTGGCCTAAGACTTGGTCATAAAGTGGAAGAACCCTGCAGATACCCAGGGAAAAGATGTCCATGAGACCACAGTGGAGACAGCCATTTCTCAAATATGGAATACCCTTTTCCAAATTTTCTATGCACCGACACACTTATATCAACATATGTTACTTAGAATTGGAATTAGGGTGTACATAAACTTTTATATTTCTAGATTTATATAAAAACAAACTATGTAATGCCCTGGTCGGTTTGGCTCGATGGATAGAGCGTCGGCCTGAGGACTGAAGGGCCCCAGGTTTGATTCCGGTCAAGGGCATGTACCTTGGTTGTGGGCACATACCCAGCGGGGAGTGCGCAGGAGGCAGCTGGTCGATGTTTCTCTCTCATCGATGTTTCTAACTATCCCTCTCCCTTCCTCTCTGTAAAAAAAATCAATAAAATATATTTAAAAAACAACAACTATGTAATACTTAGAAATATGCAAAAGGGCCACACTGATAACTAGATTTAAATTTTCCAAAATGTTTCCGTGGTTAGAATTTTTGAGGTGTATTTGTTTGGATGATCTGTCTTTAGGTATAAAGAAAATTATTTTTTTAACTCCGAAAGCTAGCAGTGCCCTTGGTTGATTTGTTCACCTCAAAGGACTGACTGACCAGCTTTAATCTTCTTACGACAAGGTTCTCTGCAAGGTGATCTTTCTTCCCTTCCTTGCCCAAGCTCCTACGGGGACAGCTAAAGCAGAGGCTGAGGAGACAAGGTTAAATAACTTTATTGCCCTGTGTCTCAGTTTCCTCACCTGCAAATAGGGGATTAATAAAGCTTACCCCTCTCCTGAGAACACTGGCGGATTAAATAATGAATGATCAGATGGTGCTGAACAAAGGCTGAGCATTGTTATTAGAGAAGAAAGAAAATTTAGCATCAGATTGTACCTTTCTGGCATCTGTTGCCTTGGTAACCAGATTTGCAGGTGCAACTGCCATTTTTGGCGCTGCATTCCAGGGTGTTCTCCTCCACACACTGACATTCTGAAGAGCAGCCAGCCCCATAGGCCCCCTTGGGACAGTCTGCAAGCAAATTGAGGCAAACTGTCACTTGGAAACCACACCTTGGTGTTTTTTCCGCATTGTTAGTGCACAGGCATGTAGTTCTGCAGGGGCTGATTATGGGGGAAACAGGGAGATCATCCTAAGTGCCAGAAAAACAAAAACCAGGGGAACAAATGTCTTTCAAATCGGGCAATTCATTTGCTTTTTGGCAAGTGGATGTGAACAGTGAAGCCTGCACTACTTGAAAGGCTTTGGGGCTTCTGGTAGAAACTGCTTCTCAATGTGCTCCATTGGGGCCCGTAGTTAAAATTCTCCAAGGACTGTGAAGGCCTGCCAGGCCCCATAGTCATCCTGCCACAGCATGGAGATGATGGACAAGCACTGATGTGAAGCTCACCATTGTTCCCCTTCCCTTTCATTATATGGTAATCAGAAACACTTTCACATTCTGTAGATAACACAAAACTTTCATCCTGACAGTAGCATTATCTTGGCTACATCTTTGACAAATGGTGCTTGCCTTTCCTTCACTATTTTCCCCATGCAATCAGGTTTTACAAATGGAATGATAGCACAGGACTTATCACTTGAAAGTCCTACCTTTGCATCCAGGAAAGCCTACCCTTAGATCTCTCTTTGAGGAGTTACTTACAGCAATTCAATCCCCTTTCCAAAATACACCTCTGACCATTTTTTCTTTCCCTTACAGATGTCCAAGGGACTTAACAAGTAAAAGATCCTTCAAGTGCCCTCCAGGCTCAAGTAATTGTATCGTATGCCTATATAGGCTTTTAAAGAAGAAAATAAGCTAATTGATTTTCTGGTGAATGGAAATTAACATCTTCTAATATCTGCTATTATTAGCAGAGATAATTGAGAGAGGTGGTTATAATGCCATGATGTAGGGTGATTCTTGTCCCTGCCAGGGATGGACAGGGTTACCTCTAAAGCAGAACAGAATTATTAACAGGGCTCCTTTTTCACTGTTCGTATTATCTCATTTGGGTGATAAATTATACTAATCCTTGTTCATCTTTCCTGTGGCTTCTAAGTATTGAGTTCTTCCCCAGCCCCACCATCCCCAAGGTCTCTCAGTGAGATTGTCTTCCTTGGTGCAGGCCTCTCCTTGTTCATCCCAGAACTCTTCCCCGCATTGACTCCCATGCCCTTACTCTTTCTGGTTCAGCAACCAGAACAGTGGTTCGGTGGACAGCTCAGGCACAATGGAGTACTTAAAATGTGACAGGTGGGTATAACAAGAGCATGTAACTGGAAATGTGACTAGAAAAAAAAAAGGATGGGTGGAAGAAGTAACTTCTTTAGTCAATCCAGTGTCTACTCTGTGTTGTACATTGAAATATGTTCTCCAAAAATTCATACGTTGAAGTCCTTAGCCCCAGTACTTCAGAAAGTGACCTTATTTGTAAACTACATCATCAGTGATGTAATCAATTAAAATGAGGTCATACTGAAGGATGGGCCTCTAATCTGATAAGGCTGGTGTGCTTATACTTAGAGGACATTTGGACACAGAGATACTCATACAGGGAGGATGCCATGTGAAGACTGGAGTTATGCTGTCACAAGCGAAGGAAGCTAGGATAGAGGTCTGGAACTGATCCTGGTGCCTTCAGAGGGAGCATGGCCTGCTAACACCCTCATCCTGGACTTCTAGCCTCCAAAACTGTGAGGCAATAGATCCCTGTTAGTTAAGGAACTCAGTTAGTTGCACTTTATTACAACAGCTCTAGAAAACTAATATAGGTTTTCACACTGAAGCTTCTCAGGGCCAGGCAAGTGGCATTAATAAATGAAGCCTCACGTCTAAGCAAACAGTATTGAAAAATTGAAATGTGCATTTTTTTTTCGAAAGATGGTCATATTCAAAATGCTAACTACTATTACCACCACCATTTGCTCTTCAAATATTTGACCAGATGAGTTATGATTTTAATGTGTTTTTTTTGCCAAAATATCTAGTATTGCCTTATAAAATATTTAAAAATTATTGCTACAAAATGGGATGTACCCTGTTATCCCAGAGCAGTGATTTTCAACTGGTGTGCTGCCAGAATTAAGACATGTACTACCTGACTATTTAGTCAGGGAACTGACCTCTTTTCGCTTAGATTGTCAAATAAAAAAATGACAACAGCCAACACAACAACAGCTGTCTGGTGTGAATGCCCAGTCTTGAACTTTAAATATACAGGTACTAGAATAGAGTTGCATCTTATTGGTCATGTCACAAATAAGGTTGCATCTGATTGGTTAATTCTTGGTACCAGAAATCCTTACATACAAGTATAGGCACCTGATTTTTTTAAAAAAGTCACTTTGGAGCAAAAGGATAGGTAATTACCATTATTATTTTTTTGTAAATCAATAAAAATTATACCTATTTTTGTCACATCAGCAAAAAATATATTTGTTGGTGTCCTGCAGAATTTCAGTAATTAGTTTATGTATGCCATTAGATGCAAAGGTTGACAATTGCTGCACTGGAGGAACAATAATAGAAATGATGTTATCTTTGCTTCTAGGTTTGTTTTCTTCCCTTGGCATGTTCTAGGAGGTACACGATGTTCTGGAATATGCCCTCTGCACCTGCATTTTTCACATTTACCCCTGCCTGCTCCCCTTCTCTTCTACATTGCTAACCCAAGCCAGACAGTTCATTACCCAGGTTCAGTTTTCCATGATGCCTTCCTGGCTCTCTATTTGGAGTCACAATTTACTTTCTGTTTTCTCGGGACATACCTTTATAAAATAGACAAAATCCATGGACAGTCAAATAAAAATGCATTATAAAACTCTAAAAGGTCTCTATTATTAAGAAATGGGTCATGGTATTTCTGAGGTCCACTTGGGAGGACTTTCAGAGGAGGGCACACAGAACAGGTAGAGGAACAGGTAGAGGGCACACAGAACAGGGTGGAGAATGTTTCAGGCTCATACGTGCTTGCACACGGCTACAAGATGGGATGGTGGGAACCCAGAGACGTCCATTAGGAGAAATCCTATAAGCTACTGAAGAGACTGAAGTACTTACTGGTGATGGTGTGTTCTCACATCTTTTGCAAAATGCGATTGATGGCCAAAATGCAAAATAAATAGCCTGTTGCAGAAATTTTAGGGGATGATAATGTTATGCACTAGAACCCAGAAATAATGGAGACTTTTTCTGTTCATTTTAATATGCAACTCCCACAAAGTGCCACGCCTCCTTCTAAATGAGCTAGTAACCATCCTTTCTCAATAATTAAGGTAAACACTAATGAGAAAAACAAGTAAAGAATTCAGAAATAGTTTTCTTTCATTCATCAAAATCTAGAGTCTCTAAAATAAGAAGTCTAAACAAAGACTAGAACATAAATTGTCACATATACATACATATGTGTGTGTGTGTGTGTGTGTGTGTATAAATTATGGTTTTAGCCTCTTCCTTTTTCTAATTTTTGGTACTTTTCTGAGCCTCCTTGAGAGCAAATGCAGTGCCTGTGACTTACTCAGATGACAAAACCTCCCATAGCGCCCTGGCTCACACACACAGGCACCGTACACCCTGTGGCAATGGCCATTGTTGGCGCAGTTACATTTCCTTTTGCAGTTCTTCCCAAAGAGTCCTTGAGGGCATCCTAGAGGTGGGAGGACAAACAAAGCAAATATTAA
Organism: Eptesicus fuscus; assembly: GCF_027574615.1. Taxonomy (NCBI): domain Eukaryota; kingdom Metazoa; phylum Chordata; class Mammalia; order Chiroptera; family Vespertilionidae; genus Eptesicus; species Eptesicus fuscus. The sequence goes on along the minus strand of NC_072475.1, from coordinate 29,736,830 downwards.
CCCATATGCAAACCTTGCTAGAGCTGTTGTTACATGAAATAAGGAGCTCGCAAAAGGTTTCCAATCTGGATGGACGGAGGCTAATGAGATCTTTTAAAAACCACAAATATGATGTTATACCCTCTGCCTAAGTTCCATAATGACTGGACACTCCTGTCAGGTTAAAACTCCAAACTTAATAAGACTATGAGTCCCTACTTAGACTGCCTCAGGCAGCACGAATACTCTCCGATGGATGTTTGCTCCACCAGCCAACCTGGTTCCTCTAATGCACCTCACTCCTACCCACTTCAGAGTCTGGAAATGCTCTTCCCTTACACTTGCCCTGTCTCATGCCCCTCATTTTGCCGGCTTCTGCTGCAGTGCACCTTCTCTAGAAGTTGCTGTGGCTCACACTGACTGCATTTTCCTCATGTTCTGATCCCAAGGCACACATTACCATATCATAATGAGTGGCACAGTGCCTTGCAAAGACTTTATATAATTTGAATGAATGAATACATATTATCCAGGGGGATGAATATTTAGGACACCCGTAGGAGCCTTCCTGTAAACTCTCAGAGAGTGAAGTAAACGTGGTTTCCATCTCCCCAGTTCCGTGATCTGTGGGACCCTAATAAACTCCTCATGATTTCTGGCAATCCCTATCTTGGGCCTGGAAAAGCAGTTTATTTTTTGGCTTTATCAACCTATGTAGAAAATGTGGCCTTTTCCCTGGTCTCTATGAAAAATCCACACACAGCCTCAATGACATTTTGTAAGTTTTCATTCATAATTTCTTCTCTTTCCCTCTTCTCCTTTTCTCCTCTGATTTTCATCTCCTTTCCTCCTTTTAATTATGAAGAGCAAATAAATAAGTCTCAAGATTTTAAAGAGTTATCTTATGTGACCAGCACATGACAGTCCTACCATGTTCACAGGTTTTCCCATGCACCCCTGGGGGGCACTGGCACTGCCCAGTTAGAGGATCACATGTGCCTCCATTCTGACAATCACAGATGCTTCCACATTCTTCCCCACTGGTCTCGGAGGAACAAGCTATGAAGGAAATGGAGAAGTTGAGCTATCACAGTATAACATACTCATTGTGATACAAATGGAAAACACACACACAACAATCTTGTCTTCCTATTAGAGTGGATACCAAGTAATCAAAATCTCTGTAATTTGCAGGCCTGAGAAGTATCTCTGGCATGCCTCCAGTTTAAGTGGCATAGTAATTCCTGGGGATTACTGATGCAGCTACTTAAAATGATGACTGAGGCATGGCTAAGAAAGTTTACATACAAAATTGACCTTGTTCCTTAAACTCTGACCATCACATTTTCAAAGCTTAGATACCCTTGCTGTATAATTCCAAAAACTTTAATGAGAAACACACTGCACCTTTTATTTTAAAAAATGGAAAGAAAATGTAGGAAAAGAATGGCATGTCTTTTTCACCGGGAATAAATGCAACTAAGACTGTCTTGAGGGTCCCAAGGTAATTTGCATTCTTCGTCAAAGAATGATGAAGTCAAGCAAACAACGGTTTTGTTGTTTTGGGGGAAAGTGTTCAGTAGCCCAATAAAAATAATAAATTGGGAAAAATGTCTGTAGCTTTATTTTAATTTTAACTTGGGTAAATACAGCTGTTTAGAAAATGTCAGTAACCATTTTAATTGACATTTTATCATAATCGGCTACATATTACAAAACTACATTTATATCACCTCCTCTATTCACCCACCCACACCATCCCAGATGCTTATATGGAAACTTGGCTTCTTCTGCACTGTTATTTTCTTTGTTTTTAAGCCCTAGGCCACTATGAAAAGGAAAGACGAAAACAAAAGGAGTAAGAGAGAAAAATCGGTCAACAAACATTGGTTTAGGTCTACATTGTTAATTTACATGTAGTAAGTCTTTGAATTCTTACAGTGACAATAGAAGGGATGAGCAGAAAAAAATCCACCTGAAAAAGAGAGCTAAGGAAGTTTACATGACTTGCACAGTATCTAGATTACAGCAAGTCATCAATTCAACATCTGCAAACCATGCTATTATCTGTCACTACCCCACACAGTAGAATATGATACCACATAGTGCACAGATATGCTAAGTAATTCATTAGCATCAAACAGAGCAATTGGCCTGGAGGAACAAATTTTAAAACAAACATACCCCAAACCACAGCTGGAAGATTTGGAAGGCGTCATGAACCCTCCCCTCCATATATAACCCATTCATCTGTCATATGAAAATAACCTTCCCAGACAATTGGATAGAGTGTCATAATAACAAATGAAATATTCAATATGAAATCTCTTCAAAAGAAATGGAGTCCTGAAAGGTGCTATTAAAATTAATGTGATAATTTTTAAATTGTTTCATTCTAATAACATGGAAAATCCCCAACACTTCAAAGCAGATATCTTCATCATAGACCAATAAACGGATTAGACTAGAAGATCTACTCAATGGGAAAACTAACTCTCCAGATCTCTTTAGAATGCTCTTTTTTAAAATTTCCCTTGCAGCGTTTGAACAGCTGGGACTTTTAAAAATATGGATGATGAATGATTTGTCACATCCATTTATTGAAGTTTATAGGGATTTAAAAAAAAGTTCTCACTTCCCATTTTTGTTAAAGAATCAGTGAACATTTTTTCCCCCCAATTTGGAATATTTTGTTTTCATCTTTGTAAAGAATTTTTAAGAAATGCAGAGAGAAATGCAAAAAAATATATAATCTTCTGCTTTTAGGGACAGACTCCTATACAGGAAGGACCATGTGAAAACTTAAAAGATCCTCAAAATTTTCTAAAGTCAAAGAAGGGGGCATCTTATCTTCATCTTATCAGCAAGTTCATTTTAAATATCTCTATATTAGTTTTATATTAGACATGCTATATTCTGATGTATTTGAGATAGATTTTTAGTTTTATTTCTCATGCTGCCATGCTAGAAATGAAGGGTTTGGAAGATACATATTTCCAACAAAACTTACAATATAAAGAAAAATGTTTATTTCACTTTATTCATGCAATAACACTTATTGATTCTAGTTTTATAGAGTTGCAGATCAATGTCAAGTTGTAGGTCAACATAACTGAGTAATTTAATATCAATTTTTTTATTTGTTCATTTATGAACTAGGTGCCTCCAGTTTTGAGAAACATGAGTAGGACCTTGACAATGAGCACTGAGTCTAGTCAAAGAAATGGAACAGGAGAATAGGTGTCTCTAATCAGAGAGAGAGAGAGAGAGAGAGAGAGAGACTTTAAATTCACTGAAATAAAAATAATTGTGGTTAGACTGGGCCATCAAAAAGGCTTCATACAATAAGTGGAAATGGAGAAAAATGGTGGTTTAGCAAAAGGCACAAAAATAGAAAGTGCAAAGCAATAATTAGGGAGTAGTTTAGTTTGTTGGAAATGATAAGCTGGGCAAAGGGTTGTGATTAGGATCAAAAGCAAAAAAATTGAGAAGGGCCTGATTTTAGAGGGTCACTAGTGAGTATTTCAGAAACATATGCTTTATGTATCAGGAAATGGGTCACTCATATTAAAGTGGTTGTTTTTTTTTTGTTTGTTTGTTTGTTTTGTAGCAGAAGAGACACATGAGCAGAGAGATGCATAAGGAAGGTCCTCAAGACCCTAGCTAGTAATCTTGGTTAAGCCACTTCATATGTAATGACTTAAGATCATATCAATCTCCTAATTGAAACAATATTTGTGCTTTTTCTTCCTATATGCTGGGGATTCAAATGAAAAATCTGCTCATATCATCTTCTAAGCTAATCACAAAGGCTAAGAAAACCTTTCTCTTAAAAAATGTTCTAAGGTAAATTTAAAAAGAGAAAGAGGAAACAAAGATAGTTAATATATTTTGTTTTTATTACTTGGTCGTTTTAGTACCTGCAAGTACACCTCCATTTAAAATATAAAGAATACATTTATTAGAGGTATCATTTTTAATCTTTTATATTTTTTATGAGAGACATATAAAATACTCGAAAGTGCCATTGCCTCTACTAACATATTTTGAAAGGAAAAAAGGAAAGAAAAAAAAAAACACACAAAAGGAAAGAAGCAGCAGTCAAGCAATCCCATTAATTGCACTTTTTTTTTTTTTTTGGTCGTTATTGGGAATAGCTTGCCTGGGCCTAATGACTTATTTAAATGGAGGGATTTTTAATAAGCCTAGAATGTTAGGGTCCTTTATTAACTTTTATGCTCCATGGATAAATAAGAAACAGTACATGAAGTTTTCCAGGGAACACAAAATCTCCCCTTTTAATCACATGTTCATTTTAAAACCTCAGTGCTTCACAGGCATTCTCTATGCACAACAAATGAATTGGTTTCTCGCCCATATCAATGGCTTACCTGGTTAAAACATTTTAGGGAGAACACACGTATAGGAGAACTCACCACCAGCGGTCTAGCAACAGTAAAGGAGAAGAGAGCACCCTCTTACCAACCCTTCAGGGTATCACTCACTCTCATTACAAAGAATGCCACCCCAGCCAGCTGGGCAGGAGCACCCACTCTTTCCCTCCTGGCACCGGCCTCCATTCATGCAGTCCTCACAGCTCAAACTGCAATCATGTCCAAAGGTGTGATCTAAACAGACTGGAATATGATACATTTTCAGTTAGTTCAAACTGTCTCCGTCACTGAAAATGGAGATGAAAGACTTAATTTCACACACACACACACACACACACACACACACACACACACACACTAATCCTCCGATCCTTGAAGATATTTCTTAAAGTCCCAGAAAAAGAAAATGGCAAAAAATATCTTTTAAAGTAGATATTATTTTGTATTTTCCAATGATACTATTGAAATATGGTCCCAAAAGGATATTTAGAATATTTAAGGAAGTTTAAAAAGTATGAAGAGAAAGTGTCATTGATTCCCAAACACCAAAATAATCAATATTCCTGCCATTTGGTGCTTTTCCTCTTCTTGGACTTTAGATAAACTGAATTGTAAAGTGTGTGGTCTTGGTGTCACTCTTCTTTCATTCAATGTAATATTTGTGAGACTCACCCATACTGCACTTACACTAGTTTTTGGTGTTTTTTTTAAGTCTGTATCGTATTTTAGTGTATAAGTGTACCATGAAGTGTTTTTCCATTTTCTTTTTGAGGGAAATGACCTTAATATAAATAAGGATGGAGAGATTTGATTTCCGTTGTTTTAAGGATTGTTTCATTTCAAGTTTTTCCCTTGATTCTAGTGGGGACTCTCAGGCATCCCAATTGAATGTGTGTTATGTTGAGCAAGCCCTCTCTCCTTTGGCAGATCCTGGGCTGCCGACTCTACCTCCCCATCACTATGATACTGCTGGTAACTGAGCTCAGCTCCTTGCCCTCTTAGCAGCTGCCTTTTAGATTCCCTGGCTTCTCTGCCCGCACAGCCCACACATTAGTAAATGGCTCAAGGAGAAAAGCAGCAGAGTTAGTCCATTTCACCCGTCTGGGTCTCTCTCCTCTCCAGATCTTGGCCATTCAAGTTCTGGTTGCCTTAGTAGGCCTGAACTCTTTCCATTCAAACTTTCAGTCATTGAAGTATCAGAAGTTTAATGAAGAAACAGTAAAGCATTCCTACTTTTAAGCAGATGCATTTACTAATATTATTATTGTGATTCACCAAAGCATGAAAATATTTCTGCCATTTTACTGAATGCATCCTGAAGCAATCATCAAGCTCTGTTAAACTACAGCAAATAGAAGGAGAACAAAAAGAGCAGCTCTGTTTGACAAAGAAAAGAAAAGGAAGCAGCAGACTGGCTGCAAACTGTTACTTTTGAAAGAGGAAATGCTCATTTATTTTGATCAGAAGTGATTTGATGCTTGAGTTCTGTTGTGTGGATATATGCATCTAAGAAAAACTGCTCATGAATTTAAGATACTTTCTTGGTCCACTTGAATATATTAAACAGTTAGTTCTCATTGTTTTAAAAACTGGGAAGAATCTAGATTTCAAAGCAATTTAAAGTAAGTTTTTAACTATATAAAAGCGACTTCTAATGGAGTTTTAATAGTCAGAACTAAAAGGTCCCAATCCTCCCCATTATGATAATTTAAAGATACTTTTCAGCTCCATTTTACTGTATTGAACTTGAACAGCCCCCAACACCATGTACCCACACCTCTACACATACCTGCATAGCAAATTGTGAAAGGGAAGGAAGATAAAAGATGATGGGTTTGCTAGGAAGCTCAGTGATTAAGCCCCTATCCCAGTGGTTGGCAAACTCATTAGTCCCACTTTTCTTGCTAACATCCCGTTAAAATGTTAAAATATTTGGTGGCCTTAAGTATGGATAATGAAATTGTTTATAAAATAATTTACGTGAATTCTCTAATAATAAAGAAAAGAGGTGACTGCAATGAGATAAATTCTTTTACTCACCAACTTTGGGCCATAGAGCTAGTTCTCCTCGAATATCTTTTCCCACTTTGTCCTCGTCTTCTTCATCTTGGTAGGTGGGAGGCAGAGAGGGAGCAACATAATGAAGCAGTCTAGGCGGGCTCTTGAACAGAAGGCCTGCGAACCTCACAACTTCTAATTCCTCTTCTCCTTCCTCTAGCTCATCATCATCTAAAGCTAAGACCACACAGGAAGATGGCTGAATTCAACATGCTGGTTAAAAGAAGGAAAAATCGAGCAAGGGTGGATGAGAGAAATGAGAGAGTTTGAACTAGACAGCCAAGGCAGGGGGCCACTGAAAGGGAGAACTCTTTGAGGCCGTTTCAAAAAGTCTCTTGTAAATGAGGGTGAGAAGCAGCTATCACAAAGCTGAAACCGCAGCAGAGAGAACAAAAGGAAAAGATCTCAGTCTGTGAGGAAAGGGGAGGACAGGTTGAGTGAAGGAAGAATACGTGGTCTCCATTGTTCCTGAAGAAGAAAATGGGGGTGGAAGTAGTTTAGAAGAGACACATGAGATTCTTCACAGTGACTTACAGATGCAAGTTTTTCCATCACTTCCAATTCTGTAGCCTTCCTCACAAGTACAGTGGTAGGTTCCCACAGAGTTAATACATACTTGATCACAGACTATGCTGGTATCCAGACACTCGTCCACATCTAGGAACATTTAAACAATGTCTGCTTTTAGGCACTGAGAGATAAAATAGACATGGTGAAGTCATGGGCATGTTTGTATTCCTGTTGTCACCTTAATTCATGACAATGTACTGTCCTATAGAAAACTTAGCCTTGGACACTTTCTTGAGTATAGCCTGCCCATTTTTTTTTTCTTTCACTCAAGTTTACTGTAGTTCATCTACATAGACAAGGTCTTTCTGAGACCTTGTTCATGAGGTTTTGATGAGGAATTTAAAACAAAATAAATTCAATGGTCTCAGGCTGTACACCATTTTGTATAATTTTCATTCATTCTTGAAATATTCAGTATCTGTAATGAAGCATTTCTTCCATGCATAATTCTGTACAAAGTTTATGGAGAATTTTAGAGATGAAAGAATGCTAAGCTTTTATTTCATGTGACTGTCCATATCTGAGCCTAGACTTTGGTCAATGTGTTCACAATAGTAAAAGTTTACTGATGAAGCTGGGTTTCTAAGCTTTGGCTCAGATTATGATACCTTTTCAATTTGGATGCATGTACCCAAGTATGTATATTCACACCATACAATCATCTTTTGGCTGACTTTGCTTAAGAGCAGATGGTCGATGAAATTCAAATTTCTTGGCTCCTGTTAATTGGATTAAATGTGGTAAATGGTAATATATTGTACTGTGTTTAGAATATATAGATATCATATCTGTGTTTTCTTTGCTGTTACCTACATTGCAAGGCTGAGGAGCTTGGCATCTATATGAAAAAAACACACTTATCATCCTCAACATAATTCAGGAATTTGTTTCTTTAAGCAAAGAAACACTATTTTTTTCTGAGGCATAATATTCTTATATATGTTGACTTATTAAAAAAGATCATCTTATGTTTGCTTTGACTTAAAGAAAAATGTGGTTCGAAATAATTGTAATGATCATAAAATGAAAATTTAAAGATTCCATGTTTTAAAAATAAACTTAAAAAAAGTAAATGGTAGCAATGGCTCAAATGAACTATTCTAAATGTGATGGTGTAAAAAAGTGAATTAACTCTACTCACTAAATTCATACTCTCCTGTGAAAACAAATACATAATCTAGAAATTATCTGAAAGGTAAGTGAACCAATTTTAACAAGGAACTTAGAAAATTATAAAATTGCATTTTAAAACTTGCATTAGTTAAATTAATATAATATATAAAAGATTCTGATACAGATTTGGACCATGGCAATGAATTGGCAATCCTCGTTACTATTCTCTAATTAAAATGATTTTCAGCCACCAACTTTCTAATTCCAGGCAAGATTGTCATGAGTGACTCGTATGGCAGTGTGCTATGACCTGCCAGAACCTTTCACTTGCCAATATAGATTAAGTTAGGTAAAGGAATTATGGGCCAATAAGTTATTATAATAATAATAGCTGCCTTTAGATGAGTGACTTCTCTTTCTCAATCACTGTGTTAGGCACTTCACATTTATTACTTCCTTTAATGTCCAAACGAATCCTATTATTGTCTTCACTTTGCTGGTGAGGATCTGCAGCTCAGAGCAGTTCATTGCCCAAGCTCATAGGATAGTAAATGGTAGAACCAGGTAGACATCCAAGTCTCTTCAGGAAAGGCCTTCCTTTCCCACCCTAACCCCCTTCCTCACATGTTCCTCCTTCACTGATTGCCTCATCGCACCAGTGATTTCATGTTAGATCTCAGGAACTTACCATCACACCCACAGCCATCAGAACTGATCTGAAAGCCTTTCTTACAGCTGCATTCATAGCCTCCCAAATAGTTGATGCAGAGCTGGGCACAGCAGGCTTCTCCATTCTCACATTCATCAAGGTCTGAAGGGGAATAGGACATTTCTGTTGTTTCAGAGACAGGAATTTCACTGGCCTATAGAATTAAATTAAAGCCTCACTTATAAATTAAGATTGTTTTACTACTCATTTTCTATTTCTCAGGCTACATTGTACAGACATCAAAGCAGCTATAACACAAAAAGAATGAGGCTCACATTCGCATTTACGTTTCTTGCATGTTTTTCCTATGCCTGCCATTTATTTTTAAAAGTATGTAAATAATCTCCAAATGCATTTATAAGCACAGGAAAAGAGATTTCTGCTATTTTTCCACTTTAAACAGCAATTTGACTAAATAAACAGAGAACCTGAAGAAGAACAACAACATCAAAACAGCTTGAGAGGAAGAGTCAAAAATTCCACTTAGTGAACATTTGAGCAAAGAGGAGGCAGTCTCACACTTGTTCTAGACCTTCAGATGACAGAACTTTGCAAGCAAATGGAATTCACAAAGCTGGGAAGAGAAGTGGCAGCTGCAATTTGGAGAGAGGGCAGACAATCTTTTTAAATATTGTGTTTTGAATTGTAGAATATTTCAGAGGATTTGCTTGAACTTTGTGATGATGCTTTGGCTAGGATGAGTGGGGTCAGGGTTTTTCATTTTACTGTCGGTGACATTACCCTGGCATGTCCTATCAGATAAACAGCTTTCTAAGTGATGCTCTTTAAGTGTCCTTCAGCATTGTTATCCCAGAATTCTACAATCCTGAATATTTTGTCCACATACATAACTGCTCTGAGGAAAAGAAAAATGCACCAGAATTAAGTCAAATTGAAACCCTTTAGCCAAAGAATAATCAACTTGGCTTGAGTTTTGAGGTGATCATTCCTAACATACTTGTCCAAGGAGTAGCAACAGACTCTTCACCCACTGTCTCCCTTAGGACCGACGCCTGGGAATTGGGTGGTCTGGGTTTTTAGCTATAGGCTCTTGGTTCAATTCAACCTTGTGTTTGTTGAGCTGGTATGTTGGGTGGCCTGTCAGTGCCGAGTTTACAAAGTCCCATTGCTCCCTAACTACATGAGCAGCCACAGATATAAAAGGTCAATATCTCAATTAACCTTGGAAAGGGTACCAGTGTAAGGAAATGTAGACAAGAGGAAAGGGAGGAAAGAAAATGCAGTCAATTATCTAAGGTGAGGGATCACCATAAAACTTCTAAAGGAAGGTCATTTGGACACAAAACATTCTTTCTCCTGCAAAATGTCAGAAGCAGTGCTACTCACAAAATTCTAGGTGATATTTTTTCCTCTCTTTTATTAAACCATCCTTTGTCCTTTGGATTAAATAGCATGAATATAGAGGGCAAAATTGCTTTTAATAATTCAGTTTTATTTAACTTAAAACATTATCCTTAATGGTTTTTTAAAAAAATATATTTTGCCGAAACCGGTTTGGCTCAGTGGATAGAGCGTCGGTCTGCGGACTGAAGGGTCCCAGGTTCGATTCTGGTCAAGGGCATGTAACTCCGTTGCGGGCACATCCCCAGTGGGGGGTGTGCAGGAGGCAGCTAATCGATGTTTCTCTCTCATCGATGTTTCTAACTCTCTATCCCTCTCCTTTCCTCTCTGTAAAAAATCAATAAAATATATTTAAAAAATATATATGTTAAAGTCTTCTCAAATACTAACAGAGCCTCCAAAGACATATTTCTCAGGATTCCTTGTTCTCAGGTACTAGGAGCACAAGTGTATCACAATTGGAAAGTGAGCTCCACAGTCTATCATTTTATGTTCCATTTAGATACTTCTTCCATCATCATTCCTCTGAGGTGATTTCTAGCTTGTCTCATGTAAACCATCCTAGTCTGAAACTCACCTGAAACCCCGCCCTTCTTACATCACAAGCCTTTCTTAAAATGCTGTGTCCCTTCAACACTTAATCACCTGTTTCCTAAATTCCTTGACTTATTTTCAGATGGTATTTGGTAAGATCTTTGCTTGCTAAATTTTTTCATTTTATTTTCCTCCTTTCTGATAATCATGTTTTTCTTACATTGGTCAGTACTGCCAATTGCAGAGAAATTCACCTATTCATAAAAATTTAGCTCTCATCAAAAATAGAGCTTCAATTGAAGCCAGGCAAAACAATTAAAAATTTTAATTTTGACTTCAGAAAAGAGTGAAAATTAAACCTTGGAAAAAATGATCTTTTGTATGTGACCCCCATAAATAGCTGTTGAACAAACTCAAAAGGTTAGAAAAAAATTTTGTTTCTAATATCTAATGATGGTTAAACGTAAAGAGCTTACTGCTGATCAGACACTTGGATTTTCTATTGCTGTCTTTCAAATTGTGTTAATGCATCTCTAGGTTTTAGCCCTAAAACATTTTTGGAGTTGGGAAAGACAGGTTGACAATTTGCAGACTGGACAACTTATTTTCCCATTTATTTGTATTCTCAAATATAAAAAAATGTTGATCCTAAAATAAGCTAAAAAGAAAATTCTTTAATTTCCTCCAGATATGAATATTTTTACAAATCAACCATGGCCTTAATCTGTTCTCAGGTAAATAAGCAAAATTTGTATGTGTACCCTCCAAACAATTCATTGCCTTACTATAGTGAATATTTGGTCTTTAGGAATGAGTGTTATTTATTGTTGGGAAATGAAATAAACTTAAGCCATAAACAATGTAATGTCATGTTGAAATCTCATAAATATGCAATTTTCTATATTTTGACCCTGGCAGATGCTATTTTTTTCTAGTTATAAATAAGAATTTTACTGAATTGTACTTTTCAAAGAATAAGGAAAGACATGAAATTGTACGTCACAAACAAAAGGTTTAGTGAAAAGACAAGTAAAGAGCAAGGACGGGAAGGAGAAAGAAAAAAAGGAACCCCTTATTTTTTCCAGAGATATAGGTATTAGCAAGGTAAAAAAAATATAAGCAAGCTTTTCATTACATAAGAAGAAGAAATGAAAGCAATGGGTTTCATTAAGGTAGCAACTGTAGACTCAAAAGAATGCAGGAGGCAATGTTGGATCAAAATATACAAGTAATGGCATTGTTTTGGTTAAATAATTTATGAAACCAGAAAACTTCAAAATCCCTTGAAACTCATACTGTCACATAAGAAAAGAAATCCCAAATACACCTTTGAAATTCACCTCTTTTATGATACTCTAGTTTGTCTCTAACCATACTGAGTAGCATAAAATGGTCAAATATTTTTTTAGTACTCATAATTTTTAAGAAAGGTAATATAAAGCAACACACAAAAAAACAAGCAAATATGATACTTAATTCCAGAATAATGGCAAATTGCTTTAGAGGGGCTTGTAGGTGCTCTCAGACACAGAGCATATAATGATATAGTTTGATGCTCACTCTCCCTGTTTTTAGTAGATATTCCCTTTTCTCAGAAGCTCTAGATTCCACATTCATTATGAAGCAAGGTTGAAGTAAAATTTATTTTTCTCATCGTCTCTAATGATATGAGTTCTAATAATATGTTGGAAAAGTTATTTATTAAAAATGCATTTTTAATAAGCTGGGATTTCCAAAGAATTTTAAAGTTTTCTTTTGGAACGCAGGTGCCTGTCATATCAAAGTTGAACATGCATCCAAGTCATCACCAAGTTGAAAAGGAAATGCAGTCCGGCCAGCGTCACTCAGGGGTTGAGCATCCACCTATGAACCAGGAGGTCACGGTTCAATTCTAATTCCTGATCAGGACACATGTCCAAGTTGTGGTCTCAATCCCCAGTGTGAGACTTGCAGGAGGCAGCCAATCAAAGATCCTCTCTCATCGTTGATGTTTCTATCTCTCTTCTCCCCCTTTCCCTTACTCTCTGAAATCAATAAAAATATATTTACAAAAAAAGAAAAGGAAATACATATGATTGAGCTTCTGCATGGGGTAGAAAGAAGTAGGTTACGTGATAGCACAAATTGCATTCAGTGGTTAGATAGGTCTTGGAATATTTTCCTGAAATAAAACTAAATCCATATATTTTGTTAAATGTTTTAAAGCTCCTTTCACTTTAAAGTAAATATCCAAAGATAATGATGTCTTCTGCCAAGTAATATTTCTTTTACATTTATCTAGTAGCCAGAGACTGTTTGATTTATTTCTCCATGCAGTTTGAGAGATGTAGCTCAGATTACAGCAATAAGTATTAGAAAGGAAAGGGCTAAATGAATCCAGGACAGGTCTAAAGGAAGATGACATTTACCATACATTACCTATGCATGTTTTCTCATCTGAATCAAGCCGGTGTCCATGGTTACAGGAACAATGGGGCCCACCAAGTGCATGTTCACAGTGATGTGAACAACCACCATTGTTCTTTTCACAGCTATTGACAATTTCCAATTCAATCCCTTTCCAAACAAGCAGAAGAGGGTTATTAGCATAACAGCAGAGAAACCTGAATATATGTCAACAAGAGGAATACTCTGTTGGGAGGACAACACACTTTATTGGAAATTTATCAATCCTCTACACATATAAAAGTAAAACTCTGAAGGGGCTATTCAAGATTGCAAATGTCTATACAATATCAAAATACTAATAAACCTATAAGTAATATTAAATTGACAAAGTGGTGTAGAAAGGGAAATAGTCCACCACTGGTTATTAAACACTTATATCTTAAATGACATTTTCCTTTGGGGATTCTCAGTATTTCCAGGACATAAAAAAAAAAAGTGTATTGAATTAATAATCAGAAAGCACAGAGGTTGTCTGCCAGCTGACATTTCTTCTGTTCTCAAGCTAATAATATGTTATTATCTGTCCTTTTTAGAGGCTAGGAGTACTTGAAAATACTGTTAAAAATAGCCTTGAAACAGAAGTATGAACACAAAACCAATGAATTAGCTGATCATATTTAAATAATAACATGTTAATGTGCTAATTAGCATTGAGGTATATGAAAGTCACTTATTATACAAACACACTATTACTCTGAAAACCAATTTGCTGATCCCAGTACATGTTAATTTGGGGCATTTTGGGTGACATCAGCTTCACCATATGGATGTCAATTGTACTGAGAACACAGGCATTATAATCAATCATTTTCTAAGTGAGGAAATTTAAAAATGCTTTGAATCACTGTTAGAAGTATGGAATTTAGGTACTCTGCTATTTTTATCATTGACCTCTATTGTTCTCCATTTGTGTTGCTTAGACATAAATTCTTATTAATGAGAATGTCTACATTGATTCATTTCCTTCCATTATTAATACCTTAATCTTTTAAAAGAAGTAAGATGAGAGAGAACGGCAAAGGTACTTGGGATTGTGGTACTCCTTGAAAGTCTGTATCACTATTGAAACTCCTAGGTATGTGCTATAGTTCCTGTACAGTTACAGTGTAGAAATGATCCTCCCTCATCCCTGGCTTCCAGGCTCTGGGAGGCAGCTGCCTATGTGTCCCAGAGCACCTCTCTTCATGCCATCCTTATCCTCTATTACCAAGCTGATAACAGATGTTCAAAAATAGGTTATGAATAATTGAAAAAACAAAAAAGAATTATGATAACCAATTTATTGCTGAAAATAAGAAGCCCTTTGGGTTTAGAAACAGCTATTTTAGGTCTGAGAAAAATTAGAAAGCTAAAGGAAAGATTGAAATAATGAAAGGAACTGATTTTTCATGATACGTTAACATATACTCTTTAGGAAGACATCTTTCAAATGTTGGCTCCTATTCTTGTTATTTTTCTGTGATCAATGCAGCTCTAAGACTTCTGGTAATAATTTATTTTAAATATAAATAATATTATTATAACACCATTAAAATATAAATATATAGGAGACTAAAACAAGGATATATTCAGATCTATAACTGCCCAGTAGAAGTAAGATTTTGTGTTCTTGATACAGATGATGATGTTTAACCATAGTACTTAAAAATTTTCACTTTAAAATACTTTTTATAATGACACTTGTAGTTTCTATTAGGTAAAAAATAATTATTATTTACTCTCTCTCTTTATATCTCCTTAAGTGCATTAAATTTAAGTTAAACTACATATCGCTTGCAAATTTGGCAGAAGTCTTATTTAACCAATTTCTAATCATAAAACAGTGATAGTTCATGTATAGTGCACCATGGGGATCTGATGTTGTGAGAGCCTCTGAGAAGAGATTATATAAATACAAAATATTATTTTCCTAAGAAAGTGTTAAAACAATATTTTCCTAAAATATACTTGTTATATAAAGGACACATAATTCATTGTTAAACATTACCATGCTCTCAAAACATTTACTCCACCTACAGATTTTGAAACCACTCAAAATACTAGTTTTTATCAAGAAAGTTCTATATGTCAGTTAGTAAATATTGAGGTTTGGTGAGAGCTGCACAAAGAATTTGGCTAGCCAAATATTCACATAAGAAAAATAAATGTAAAACCACACTTCAACCAAATGTTTTCAACTCTAGGGTAAACTGCTTTTCCAAGTAAATTCTATAAAAAGCCTTTAACTCATAATTTATTAATACTGGCCCCTCTTTCATGATAACTGAGAATGCACCAGTCATATTACAAGAGATTTTATTTCAGACTAGAGGCCCAGTACACGAATTTGTGCACAGGTAGGGCCAGGCCTGTCGGGAGGAGGAGACAGCAGGAGGTTGGCCAGTGGGCCTGCCCCTGATTGGCCTGATCAGGGCTGGGCCGGCTGGGGGGAGGGGCCGTGAGTGATTGGCCAGCGGGACCCGCCCCTGATTGAGGTGGGAGGGCTGATTCAGAAGAGGACTGGCTGTATGGAGGGGCTGTGGGCTGGACAACCCCACCCCTGATTGGTGTGGGGGGATCGATCAGGGGCAGAGCTGGCTGGAGGGAGAGGCTGAAGGCCGATTGGGGTGGTGGGGGATGATTGTGGGTGGGACTGACTGTGGGGAGGGACTGGGGGCAGTGGGCCAGCCGGCCCTGCCCCCAAATGGGGGGGGCAATTGGGGGCCAGCAGCCTGGGGGAGGGGCCATGGGTGGTTGGCTGGGTGGCCCTGCCCCTGATTGGAATGGGGGGCTGATTGGGGGCAGAGCTGGCTGAGGGAGGAGCTGCGGGCAAATCGGGGTGGTGGGGGCTCATCAGGGGTGGGGCCGGCCAGGCGGAGGGGCCTCAGGGAGTTGGCCGGCTGGCCCCACCCCCTGATTGGGATGGTTCACTGGTGATATGTCTTCTAAAGAACAAACTAAATAAAATGGTAGAGTCACGTCATAGCAACCCGTCGTTCTGGTCATTACGGCATTCAGGTCGCTGGCTTTTATATATATATTTGTAAAAATGTTCCTGGCCACATTAAAAAGCCAAAATATTAATAAGAAGGAAAAACCTATCCACATTTCTCTGCCTCAGGGCATTAAGCGAAAGGCTTACTTCAGAAGAAGTTGTATTCTAATTAGTAGTAAATTCTTCTCTACCATTTTATTTAGTTTGTTCTTTAGAAGACATACCACCATAGCAAATTGCAATGTCTTTGAGCAGAGTAGAAATATAGCAACAGACCTTAAGGCTTCACTGACGACCCAGGCATCAAAGAAACAGAATTTTATGCAATGGAGAAAAATGAAGAATTTAGTGACTCTAAGTGTGTCTGTTCATGAGAGCTTAGGTAAAAACATGAAATTATTTATTCTACTTATCACTATCTTTACTCTTCTTCATTAATTAAAACTGATAGAGAGATATATGTATAAAAAATATATGATGAAGTTGAAAGGATAGTATATTTGGAGCCTAAAGACCCCAGTTAAAGTCCCGGTTCCCACTAATTTTGTATCATTAGCTTTTTGGCTTCAACATTAAATAGATAGGTCACCAAGATGTGAAGAAATGGGAAGAGCATCTTTGGAACTGAGACTAGAAATCAGCAGTTTGTTTGGGGTCAAGTTTGCAATGCTTATTAGTTAATTAAATATAGATATTGAGTACATAATTTGGTATATTCACATGTAGTTAAAGAAAAAAGTGGAAATATAAATTTAACATTGAGAGAGTAGCCACAGATGGAGAGAAAAACCTGAAAAGTGTGAACACATGGAAGAGAAGAAAGTATTTCAAGAAGAATGGGGATTAGTCAACTCTGTTGAAAGCTGCTGAGAGGTCAGATAGCATAAAAGCAGAGAGGTTAACAGGCAGTCTGGTAACACAGAGGTCATGGTTGACCATATTGAGGTAGAGGTGACAATCTGATTAATCTGAGATGCTGAGGCAATATAAGATGAGGAGGAGACATTGACATTTGCTGTGAAGGTATTCAGATGAAGGCTCTGGTGGCACGTAGGCTTGTCAGAGTATACTTCCAGGATAGGAGCTATTGGAGCATGTTCACAAGCTGCTAAGAATGATCCACTACACAACTGCACCAGCAAGGATCTTCAGATAATGAGAAGGAATAGAATCCAAAGTACAATGGAGAAGACAGGTCCACTTCTTTCATAGCAATAGGAGTCAAGGCTTCTCTATATAATTCTATGAGCTATTTCAAATCAGTTGCTAGCTTGAATCATGGTTGGTGACCATCTTATTGATAACATCAGAGACAAGATAAGAATAAAGGCAAAAGAGGGGGTGATATAAAGATTTAGAAGAGAACAAAAATATTCAACATTGGTTTTGATGGTGAGGGAAGTAGACATGTTCCATAGCATAGTTTTGTCCAGCCATGTTCCTGACTCATTTGAGATTTATGAATTTCAAATAAAGCCAATTAACATGGTTGTGTTTTAAACCTAGCAAAACTCTCCTGCTAAGGTATAGGTGTGAAGTGGAGAAGGAAGGGAAGAAGTCACTGAGAAAAAAGGTAGAGGATGAAGATGAGGAAGAATAAGAAATTGTTGATATGTCATGATCACATGAGAGGCAGAGATAAGGAAAGCATACAAAGAAATAAAAAAGCATATTATTCTGTAATTTGAAGAAGAAGAGGGAAAGAAAAAGGTGGATGAGGATGGGAAATATTGAGACAGAAAACATGAAATGTGAAGGAATCTGTATCAGATGGTTTTAAATGTAGTTAAGTAGAAAGTGTGTTCCTCTATAGATTAATCAGCAGACCAGTGGGGAAGACAAGAGAGAAGGAAATAGCTGCAAGAGCTATTAAGAGCAGCTAATAATTCAGCTCATTAACATTTTAATATATTTGTAGTAAGGGATACATTACATTATATGATTGAGCCTAGGTGAGAAAGAAGCAAAGGTTAGATGACATGGATTACAGGAGCAGAGGATGAGTCAGTGAAAGAGAATGCAAAAGTGGAAGGAGATGCTTAAAGAGGCATGAGAGAAAGGAATAAAAATGGGGAATAAGAAAAGGGCCGACAGGCAAGGTACTACAGCATCCCGTGTATCTGATATTTTGGTACAATCTAGAGCTGCTCCTTGTACTGCTGGTTCCTTCCCTCATACTAGTTCCTTTCCCTTGAGCTTTACATTGGAATTACTAGAGTTCGATAAATACTGCATGGCAAAAGGGATGAAGGACCATTTTCTTTTCTTTTTTTAAATTTATCTTTATTGCTGAAAGTATTATAGATCCCCCCTTCCTCCCCCATTGACCCCTTCTAGCCCACACCTGCCCCTGCCTCAGGCCTTCACCACACTATTGACTGTGTCCAAGGGTTATGCATATCCTATAAAATAAAAGGGTAATATGCAAATTGACCTTAATGGCAAAACAACTGGATGCTATGACATGCACTGACCACCAGGGGCAGACACTCAACGCAGGAGCTGCCCCTTGGTGGTCAGTGCACTCCCACAGGGTGAGCTCTGCTCAGCCACAAGCTGGGCTGACGCCTGCAAGTGCAGTGGCAATGGTGGGAGCCTCTCCCACCTTCTTGGCAGTGCTAAAGATGTCTGGCCAAAACCGGTTTGGCTCAGTGGATAGAGCATCGGCCTGCAGACTGAAAGGTCCCAGGTTAAGGTCCCAGGTTCGATTCTGGTCAAGGGCATGTAACTTGGTTGCAGGCACATCCCCAGTAGTGGGTGTGCAGGAGGCAGCTGATCGATGTTTCTCTCTCATCGATGTTTCTGGCTCTCTGTAAAAAATCAATAAAATATATTAAAAAAAATTTTTTAAGATGTCTGACTGCAGCTGAGCCATCAGTTGGATATCTCCCGAGGGCTCCCGGGCTGCAAGAGGGGTGTCTGACTGCCAGCTTAGGCCCGATCCCCCAGGGAATGGGCCTAAGCCGGCAGGTGGACATCCTCTGAGGGGTCCCGGACTGCAAGAGGGTGCAGGACTGGTTGAGGGACCTCTGCCCCAAGTGCATAAATTTCCATGCACCGGGCCTCTAGTATGTATATAAGTTCATTGATTGGTCACTTCCCACTGACCCCACGCCTTCCCTTTGCCATTCAACAGTCTGTTCCATATTTCTATGTCTCTGGATCTATTTTGTTCATCCATTTATTTTGTTTTTTTAGATTCCACATATTTTCTATTGACTCTGGGCCTGTTTCTTTAAAATAAATAAAAGGTTTGAACTTCTAAGCTCTCATCCCTACTGCATCCCAGTGGCAAACATTCTCAGGAGCTTTGCATTGGCAAGATATTCAGTGTTGTTCTTTCATTACTCTTGTTTAATACTTGTCAAATGTCACACATTCCCAGGGCTGTGATTGCTGCCACTTACTGTAACACCGTTTTCCATCAGCTCCCAGCTCAGAGCCAGGGTGACAGGCACAAGTGAAAGATCCCACTGAGTTCACACAGCGATGGCCGCAGTGAGCAAGCCCTTCTGCACACTCATTTATGTCTGCAGAGAGAGACACACACAGTGGCTGTCTTTGGAGGTTGAATTCTGATTTATGTGTAAACTATAAAAATGAACTAAAGCATTCCTTCCCCTTCCACCCCCATGTCCAGTGTAACAGTGAAATATCCCAACGGCTCCATATTTACAAATAAACTAACTGCTAATGACATTAATTGTAGTGTAGGCTTATGCTCTCAAACACTTACTTCTATTATAACCTACTAGTATTTATTAATTGGTAGAAAGAGAAAAGAACACAAGTAAAAAATATAGACATTATCTATCCCCTAATAATATAGGTAGCAGTCATTATAACTTGTCTTTGGAATATATATCATATTCATAACCAAATATGATATTTCCCTCATTGATATTTCTCTCATTTCTCTCATATATATCATATTCATAACCAAATATGATATTTCCCTCATTTAAGGTAGTCAGTAGGTATAGCCATAGATAAGGCAGGTTTGAGACCTTCATATGTAGCAATCTACAATATATGTTGTACTTATGACTGTCCCTAGGCTGTGCTATTTAAACAATGGTGCCTTCTCTCCTGACACCAAAAGCCAAGTCTATTCAGTGTCACTTCATTTCGTGGTCCAGGTAGTCCTTGCTCCTTCCCTTTAAATGAATAGATCTCACCATCATTTTTCCCCATTAGAAGATCCTCCTTGTCATCTGTACCAGGGCACTTAAGAGAAATGCCCATTAAAACCCTAAGTAGGCAGTAATTAGGGGGATAGACTTTCTAAGAAGAATGGTTTTAAATAAAAACTTTGAAAGAGATTATATATATATATACACACACACATATAGATATAGGTGCATGTACATATCTATATATGTATATATTTGTCAGTTTCCCATAAATATTTAACAGATCCTATTTTGTACCAGGTGCTGAGCGAAGCAGGTGCTATGTAAACAGAGGACCAAAGTAGAAACATTTTCTGTCAGAAAAGTGTGTTAACACAGTCCACAGAAAATTCTATCTTAGTTTTGGCTTAAAGAAAAAAAAAACACACCTAACACCACTCTTTAATACTTTTTCATTTTCTCAAAGTATTTATCAGTCCCATAAGTCAGGAAATGTTTTGATATTTTTATGATTAATCCAAATATACCATTTCCCATGTCATGAAAATGTTATGATAAAATGAAGGATTCTGCGATTTCTCAGAAGTTATTAAAACAAAACACTGTCCCACAGGAATAACGTCATTTATCAGTTCTGGTCATCAAATAACTTATCACTTCATCTTTGAATTGAAGTATGGCTGTTTTGTTATTTCTAGGAAACAGAAATATGTAACCTTGGATTTATAGTCTTCCTTCCTTCCTTCCTTCCTTCCTTCCTTCCTTCCTTCCTTCCTTCCTTCCTTCCTTCCTTCCTTCCTTCCTTCCCTTTCTTCCTTTTTTTGTTTCAATTATCCCTACCTCTAAGAACACTCTTTTGGACATACTTGGTTTTCAAAGGTTATCCATACCTTCTGTAGCCTAAAATAACATGAAAAACTTCCCGGTGTGGTTATGGAAGGTTTTGAGATATTAATTCTGGAACTCACTTCAGAATGAGAAACAGAAACCAAAACACATTAATTCTAAAGCTACCCCAGACCTTTTCTTTGTAATTAAAAATGTCTCTGAGTTTTTATAGTATCATAAAATACTTTTCAGAATGATCAAATAAGAGTATAAATGTTCCCTTTTAAGCATAAATGAAAACACCTTTCTCCTAGCTGCTCTAACTATTCAAACTGCATTACCACAAAATTTCAAACAATTACATAATTAAGCTATCAGATTCATTTTCCTACCTCTGCAGGCCTTTTTGTCTTCAGACAGCTGGTAGCCTGGGTGACAGGCACACCTGGCCACTCCATTCTCACTCTGACAGATGTGGGCACATCCATTCGCACCTGTGCAGGGGTCCATCTCTAAAAGCAATTAAGCAGTGATAGTTTGCAATTAATTAACTTGAGAAAGTTATATAGAGTGGAAGGGTGGAGAAAGGTAAAGAGGGAACTGGGGCCACTGGGTTTCTCACATAAAGATGGTGAGGACACTTGAAAATTCATTCCCACTTCAGCTGCAACTAATTCATCAAAACGTTTCCCACTGTGTGACCTGAACTCCAAAGTCTGAACAAATCGAAACATGGATCAAGGCCAAAGAAGAAGTAGCTTAATTTCACTCTTTCCAAAAGTATACCTGCTGCCCAAAGTTAAATAGAGTCAGCAGAAATCTTCCATACACCTTTGCTCTTCCCCCTCCTTCTCTCTCCATCTTTTCTACAACTTTGAGCAGCAGAATCATCCTTAAACAAACCTTCTTACCACCTCTAGACCTTCTCTGCCTCACTGTGTGAAACAAGGCCAACTGGAGAGACCGGGGTATGTCTTAGATACAGCTGCCATGGAAATGAATGAAAGAAGTTCAGATCTCTCTGGAATTAGTCAGCTGGCCTCCTTCTCTCCCTCACTTGCTCTTCAGTATTAGTTTTAGTCTCTGAATATCCAAATTAATGTGAGGCCACACATCCTATCAGGAACATCTCCACACAGAGCTTACCTAATTTATGGGTAAAGTGATTCTGATCTGACTTTGGGAATCCAGCCTTGTCTACATTAGAGGCTGCTAGGGTGGGACTGCAGAATTTCTACTCCTGCCCTCCCCCATGTGTAAAAAATATAATGCACAATACAAAGAGCAAAACAATGCATAAAGCTACCTTATCTCCACATTCTCCCCTTTTAATCCAATCACTACCATAGATAAATGCTTTCATGCATTTCTTGTAAATCCTTCCAGACTCTGAAAATATAAGTAATACAAATATCTATCATCTATCTATCTATCTATCTATCTAGCTAGCTAGCTAGCTAGCTATTATCTATCTATCTATCTATCTATCTATCTATCTATCTATCTATCATCACCTCAGATGCAGTAGATATTGTTTTGCTCCTTGCTTTTACTTAGGGAGAGGTTGAGTCGAATATGCAGACCAATTAGGAGGAGTATTTCCATTTATTTTAAGTCTTTAATTAATTTCAACCATGGTTTACAGTTTTCAGTATATAATTTTTGCATTGTTTTGTTAAATTTGTTCTTACTCATTTTATTCTTTTTGATGCTATTATAAATAGAACTGTTTTTTTTAATTTTACTTTCAGATGGTTCTTTGCTAGTACATAGAAATCTACTGGATTTTTATATGCTGACCTTATTTCCTGCAACTTTTATTAGTTCTAATATTTTTGTAAGTGGATTCCTTAATATTTTCTACATACAAGATGATTTCATCACCAAATAGAGTTATTTTAACTCCTCCTTTCTAATTGGGGTGATTTTTATTTTTATTTTCTTATCCTTTTTGCTCTGGTTAGAACTTCCAGTACAGTGTTAAAAGAAGTGGCGTGAACAGATTTTTGTCTTCCCTGATCTTGGGTAGAACATTTCCCTAGACTACACTAATAAAAGAATAAGATGCAAATTGACTGTACTTTCGTGACACCCACCAGCCAATCAGGAGTGGGTATACAAATTAACCCAACAAAGATGGCAGGCGCTGAGCGGCCAGAGGTGGGGCGGGATGCTTGTGTCATCGCCATGGTGACGATGAAGGCGTTCCACAACCCCCTGTCCGCTCTGGGCCTCTGGGCAGTGTGGGAAGGCAGAAAGGCCGCTCAGGCCAGAGAGAAGGCGGTGCCAGCAGCCAGGGGAAGGAAGGCCCGTTCTTGCACGAATCTTCGTGCATCGAGCCTCTAGTTAAATATAATGTTCACTGTGCGTTTTTATAGGTTTCATCTATCCGGTTAAAGAAGTTCTCTTCTATTTCCAGTTCATTGAGTTATCTTTACCACAAAAGGGTATTTGATTTTGTAGTGTGTTTCCGCCCCCCCCCCCCTGCATCTATTGAGATGATAATGTGTGTTTGTCCTTTATTCTATTGATATGGTATATGACATCAATTGATTTTCAGATGTTGAACTGACCTTGTTTTCCTGATATATATCCTATTTGATCATAGTGTATATTCCATTTTATACATTGTTGGATGTGGTTTCCTAGTATTTTGTTGAGGATATTTATATTTACACTAGTGGCCCAGTGCATGAAATTCATGTACTCAGGGGTGGGGGGGTTGTCCCTCAGCTCAGCCTGTGCCCTCTCACAGTCTGGGAGCCCTCAGGGGATGTCCAACTGCCATGGAGGCAGGAGAGGCTCCTGCCACTGCCGCTGCGCCTGCCAGCCTTGAGCCTGGCTTCTGGCTGAGCAGCGCTCCCCCTGTGGGAGTGCACTGACCACCAGGGGGCAGCTCCTGCATTGAGCATCTGCCCCCTTGAGTTAAGTGTGCGTCATAGCAATAGGTCGTTTTGCTGCTCGGTCGATTTACATATTAGCTTTTTATTATATAGGATTTATATTCATATTCATATTTATATTGGTCTGCAGTGTCCTTTCTTATTAAATCCTTGTCTGGTTTTTGTATCAAGGTAATAATACTGGCCCTATAGACTGAGTTGGGAACTGTCCTCTCCTCTTCTACATTTTGAAATAATTTGTGAAGAGCTTACATTAATTCTTCTTTAAATGCCTGGAATAATTCACCATTGACACAATCTGGGTCTTAGCTTTTCTTAATGGGAAGTTTTCAAAATTACCAATGCTATCTCTTTACTTATTATATGTCTAACCAGATTTTCTATTTTTTAGAAGTCTCTTTCAGTAGTTCTTGTCATTCTAAGAACTTGTTCATTTCATCTAAGTCATCCAATTTGTTGTGATACAGTTTAGTGTTACCTTATTCTCTTTTTTATTTCCTGAGGGTCAGTAGTGATGTTCCCTCTTTCATTCATGTTTTAAATAATTTGAGTCATCTCTCTTTTTTTCCTTTGTTACTCTAGCTAAAGGTTTGTCAGTTTTATTTATCTTTTCAAAGAACCAATTTTGGGTTATATTAATTTTCTCTCTTATTTTTCTATTCTCTATTCCATGAATTTCTATACTAATATTTACATTTGCTTTCCTTTTATTCTTACCTTTCCCTGTCTTTTTCTTACTTGTGTTGCTTCTGCCTAGTATCAGCTCTCTATGAAACTCTTAAATTTAAGTCTACAGATTCAATCTGCCCCCACAATTTGACCCTCTCCTCCATCTTTGCAGGACCTTTTTGTTTTTGTTTGTTTCCTTGATTGCATCTGTATGTTTTGTCACAGGGTGAGAAGAAGATGTTGACTTATACAGCTATATTTATATTAGAAACTTGATATTTTTAATCCATACCCCCTATCACCAGCTCTCAAGACAATGAGTAGGTAATGTCTCCTCTTACCCTTGAAAAATGAGGGATTGATTCTACCAGAAGCAAGATTATAAAGTAATTTTAATTATCTTTGATATGCTTTTCTCATCAACCACTACATCTGGGAACCTTTTCTCTAAACTTACTTTAATTTCCTATTGTCATTAATGCCTAAGGTCTTTAACTATAAGGTGTTGTTATCCTTCCAGAAAAGGGCTAAATATAACTTCTCTATAGCAAATCCCAGTACTGTCAAAAGCAATTTAATGAAGAAAGATAACCTTTTTAACAAATGTATAGGCAACCAAATAAATCTTGACCTAAATTTCATATCTTACAAAAACTTAACAACAACAAAAATAGATTAAAAAACTTAAATGTAAAAAAATAACTTAAAAAAACTTTTAGAAAAAATCAGTCTTATTAATACCACTAAAACTGACATCAATCCAGATAAAAATGTATAAATAAACTGGCATATCCATACCATGCAACACTATAAACTACTGCCACAAGCCATAACTTGGATGAGTCTCCAGAGAATTATGCTGAGTGAAAAAAGCTAATCCATAATAGTTACATACTATGTAATTCTATTTATGTAACATTCTTGAAATGACATATTATAGAAATGGGTAACATAGTATTTGTTAGAGGTTAGGGAGGGAATATACATGAAAAGAAAGTGATAATGGCTGTTAAATGGCAACATGAGGGATGCTGTGGTAATAAAAAAAGGTCTGAAAATCTTGACGGTGTCAATATCAATATCCTGGTTGTGATATTGTATTATAATTTTGCAAGATGTCACCATTGGGAGAAACTGGAAAATGTACATGAGCTCTCTCTATGCTATCTGATAAAACTGCAGATGAACCTAAAATTATCTCCAAAAAAAAGTATAATGAAAAAAGCAAAGCAATATGAAAACAAAATACACAGAATTTCAGTGACCAGTGGGGAAAAACATATAATATAACTAGAATCTCATAAGGAGAGAAGAACTAGAAAAAACTTTGAAAGAAAATAACCAATTTTCCAAATTTGAAGAAAATTAAACCCACATACTCTATAAACCCAAGCAGAATAAAAACAGAGAAAACTGAACCATGATACTTCATGAACAAATGGATGAAAATGAGTAATAAAGAGAAAATCTTAATAGAATACAAAGGACAAATTAAAGCTCATTACATAAAGGAGAAGAAAAAATAAAAATGAATGCCTGTATCTTGTTGAAATTTATTTTACTAGTAAGTTCAATAGTAAACCAATGAAGATTTTAAGTGGATAAGTGATAGGGTCAAAAGTAAAAATTCCAGATCTCCTGAATTTTGGTGTAATAATCTCTTTATTGAAGATTATAAAAATATGTGTATTTTATTAAGAAAATGCTTAATTTCAAAACAGTCACCCTGAATGCACGAGGGATAAAATCTTTCACCAACTTTGCAATCTTAAATCCCTCAGTATCTTACATGCTTATACACACTTAAGATGTTTCAAATTAAAAAGAAATTGCTGTTTCTTTTTCACTTCCTATGGAACTTGGAGAACATAAATAACAAGGTAATTTGTATGGATAAACTAACATATTTCACTAAATATGTTAGTTTAACAGCAGTTTAAAATAATATATAGCAATTTATCATGAACAGCTCAAATTCTGGAAATCATTTAAAAAAACAATTACTAGTCACAATTTTGGAAAATATTTGAGCAAAAAATATATTTTATGTATTCTCAATATGACTTCAAACCTTATTTGGGTTTTTAAAAACTATGAGATAAAAATAAGTTTTAACAATTCAAAAGTTGTCTCTAATTATAATATTTATCTCAAATGTATCTTTTCCATATAATTTTACTATTCAGATGATGTATTACAAGTACAACTAGAGAGATAGTTTTGAGTTATTTATAAAATTAAACATGTATCTACCTTGCAAACTATATGGGCCAATTTACACTTCTCAATTTTTAAGGCAAGTACACTTTTAGAATTTGTGCAAATGTACACTAAAGCAGCTAAACATTATCCTACCTAATAAAATGGTAATATGCAAATTACCATCACCCCGCTACACCCATGATTGGGCCATTGGGAGGCTGGGGGCAGGACTCGGGGTGGACGATTGGGCTGGCGGGGAGTGGGCCTAACGGCCGGTGCTGCGGGAGGACCCATGGGGCCAGCGGAAGGCACCAGTGGCGGAACTCGGGGTGGCTGATTGCGTGGCTGCCGGCACCAGTTTTCCGCCAGCACCAGTTTTCCTCTGGCCACCCGCCCATCAGAGTGCCTCCCGCCAGCACCATCGGCCACCCAGAGTTCCTCCACCGGCGGCGCTGGAGAAACTCAGGGTGGCCGATCGTGCTGGCGGACAGAGAAAACGGTGCTGGAGGAACTTGGGGTGACTGATCGCGCTGGTGGGAGGCACTTCGATCGGCGGCTGGCCAGAGGAAAACTGGTGCTGGTGGAAAACTGGTGCCAGCAGCCAGGTGAAGGAAGGTCTTTTGCACGAAACTTCGTGCAACGGGCTTCTAGTTTTATTATAATCAGTTACACCAATTTCAAACAGCCCAGAATTTTTCCAGGAACCAGAATTCTGGCAGTTACAGACAGGATTAAGAAGTCATGGGGAGAAATCACTTTCTCAGAAATATATATTGGTAACCTCTATGCACATTCCTATATGCCCAAGAGCATTTGTTAAAGGCACTTATTAGTTAGAGTCCCTGATTTCATCTCTCTTTAGATTCTAACTTCTTGACTTTCAAACATGATTCAGAGTCAATGATTCTACTCCTAGGGTTTGTTTAACAAAGTACCCATGTGACTAAACAATGCACATCTTTATACATGAAAATACAATGGCATTTTATCAGGAAACATGTTCTGGCCAAAGAAATATTTTGCTGAGAAAAATTACTTGAACACATGGTTATAAAAATATGCACTCTAAAATTCTGATAGGTTCTGTAATTGTTGAAATTGATATATAATGGGCTCTCCATTTGTGCAGTAATTATACAATGTAGAGTATAATAGGACCTTGGCACTTCTCTTCTTTGGATCAATTCCTACTCTTCTTTCAAAAGTTAGGTGTTATTGCCTTGTAAAGCTCTCCACACCTCTGGGCTGGCTTAGGTGCTATTCACGTGGGTTCCCCCAACATTTTACGCACACCTTTGCTACTGTGCTGCTATACTTGCACACTTATCTCCCTTGTCAGACCAGGAAGGAGCTTCTTAAGGGCAGGGACCTCTGACTTTCGTATCCAAGAACTCATTTCCAATCCCAGGGCCTGCCATGTATTAGGAATGTGAAAATGTCCCTTGCATGAAGGAAATAAATGACAACTCAATAAGTGAAAGGATGGTGAGGAAGGTAAGTAAATTTTCTCTCTGGTAAAATACCAAATTGCTATTTCGAGCCTGAAATAAATAAATCCTCAAAGCAAAAATGAGATAAAACAATATTTGGTACATGCTCTTTAAAAAGAGACAGAAAACCCCCCAAACCTTTAGATTGTCCTTTTAAGTTTTGCTCTAACTAATATTCATTTCATACATTCACTATATCTGTTCAAGTCCCTCAGTGAGTCAAATCTTATTTCTAGCTCAGCATTATGGATCCCTTTCATCTGGTCCTAGATAAAATGCAAGAAATCTATTTAGTGCATGGAGAGAAGCGTGGCTGCCTTTGGAGCTTCTACACGCTTAATGAACTACATTTTCCCTTTAAAGACTAATTCAAACCAACCAGAGTTAGGGTCGTTATGAGGCTTACAAGGGCGATCAGACATGAAATGCTCGCTAAGAATCTAACTGAGATTCATAATCGACAGCATCTCAGTTTATGGGACAGTACGATTGCATTCATCAAAGTACAGTATAAGACTTTGTATTGACTGCACGGAGAAGCCAGCCACATCTTCCTATGCTGCTGTAGTTTAGTCTAGCTGTCAATTTGGCAGTTCCTGGGTTGCAAATTGTGGATACTATTGCTTAACATTCATGTCTGGTTCATATCCCAGCAGTGGCAGTTCACCATCTACAATCATGTTTCCTAACTGCAGCCCAGCCCAGCTGGAGAGCCAATTTCTAACACAATGGCAGTTAGCTCTGACAAGAGGTCTGGTAGTCAAATGCCACATTCTCGGAGGTACTTGGAGACGGCTTTGTGAAGCATTAATAGATGCAATGGGGAAATCAATGGACAGGAGCTAAACATTCTTTTAAAAGTTAAATATATAATTTAAAAATTTCTATTCCTCAGAATTGCTATAATAATTATTGCCTAGAATATTCATGTTGACATTTGACATGCTAAACTTTCAAAATGGCATAGAGAAAAGATCAAAGGGACATCAACGCGTAGCCTGACTCTGCCCAAGCCACTAGCTCTGTGACCTTGAGACAATCACTTGACTTATTGAAGCCTTAAGTCCCTTATCTGTAAAACAAGCATAATACTAATTATGGGATTGTTATGAATGTTAAGTGAAGCAACCTATGCAAAGAAACTAATACTGTACCAGAGTATTATAGGGACTCAGTAAGTGTCAGGAATTATTAGTATAAATATAATAAAGAGAGAAATTGAAATAAACAAAAAATAATAAGCTAGTATCAGAAAGAGAGAGTTTAGAATTTAAGATATTTGAAGTAAAACAACTATGAGTGATATGAAAATCTAGAGTATATACCTAAACCTGACTGGAGTTAGGGAAATAAAGAATTCTTATGCAGGGAGTTAAGAGACTCAAGACAAATACTAAAGTCAGCAAAGATTTACTAAATTCTTACCATGTGTAAGGTACTAGGAGAAAAAGATAAACAAAGTATTCCCATTCCCTCCAGGAGTTTATACTGTATGGGGAAATGAACAAGTAGGTACATAAGGGAAAAGTGTAGGACAAGATCAAGTACTAGGAAAAGAACTGGGATCAGGAAAGATTAAGTCCTCAAAATCTGAAGGAAGAAACTTTCAAGAAGAAAGTCAAGAGCAAACTGCTGAGGGGTGGAGAGTCAATAAAAAGGGCTAGAATTTATGAGAGTTTCCCTTGTGCTAAGTATAGTTATAGGCACTTCTTACATATTTGTTCAATACATCATTCAAGTAAGATAAGGACAAATATTTACTGGATGGTAGCAGGGAGCAAGGAGATGAATTTGGAAGAAATAATAGCTCTGAGCTACATTTGGAAATCTTAAATAATAGTGATTATTATAATTAGAGATACTTATTAAAATTATGGATAATGTTTATATAGGGCATAATAGGTTCTATGCACAGTTTTAAGGAAGGGCTTTACATATATTCATTAATTTAATCTTCACAACAACTCAGTGGAGTAGGTACAATTTAATCTCCATTTTATAGATAAAGAAACTGAAGCAGAAAACATATTCAAAGTCTCAAAGGTAAAAAGTGACAGACTTGGGATTTGTGAAAAAAAGAGAGCTTTAAACCCATGTAGCTGAATTCAGAACCTGTTTCTAACTCATACACTATATTGGAGGGAGAGATCCTGGGTGCTCTCTCTCATGATAGCTTTAAAGATGGGCTGCTAACAAATATCCTATATAATAAGAGTGGAATATGCTAATTATCCGTTACACCACGCGGCGTAACGACCGACCGTGTAACGACCAGATCATGGCCTGCAGGAGGGTGGGGCAGCAAACTACAAGCAGGCAGCGGAGAGCTATAGGAGGGAGCAGAGCAGCAAGCTATGAGGGGAGAGGATGAGGGAGCTATAAGAGGGCAGGGCAGCGGAGAGCTACAGGAGGGCGGCAGTGAGCTAGTGGCGCATGGATTCGTGCGCAGGGCTACTAGTATCTTATAAAGGGCAATGTACCCAGCTAATGAGGGCTTCAGAAAATAATTGGCAGATAGAATTAAATTTAGCCAACAACGACGAATAAAGGGGACAGAAAAGCTAAAAAGGAAATGGGGCTTTTCTTCTTGAGGAAAATGGGATGAAGGAAAAGTTTGAGCATGTACAGTAATTGATTCATAAATCTCAGTAAGCAAGCAATGAGAGCCTGCAAGGTGAGGCCTTTGGAAGGTTGACCAGGTTGGGTATTTGTGATTTGAGCATAGGATTTGGCATCATCAGTAAGACTGAATTCCAGTCCTGACTCTGTCAAGAAACAGTTTTGTGACCCTGCAGCTAACATGTACTCTTTCTGCTTTAGCTTTCTAGCCATTTCTTGTGAGTCTGGCAACTTACTAAGTTATTTACATGCATTCTCCTATTTAATCCTCATCCACAAGTTTATGATATACTGGAGGCCTGATGCATGAAGTTTCGTGCAAGAATGGGCCTTCCTTCCCTTGGCTGCCGGCACCACCTTTGCTCAGGCCTGGAGCCGCCTTTCCGCCTTCTTATGCTGCCCAGAGGCCCGGAGCAGCTGGGGCAAAGCAGAATGCCTGCGTCCCACCCCACCCCCAGCCACTCAGCACCTGTGTATGCAAATTAACCCACCAGCTTTGCTGGATTAATTTGCATACTCACTCCTGATTGGCTGGTGGGCATTGTGAAGTTATGGTCAATTTGCATATTTCTCTTTTATTAGTGTAGATGTATTATTTGAGTATTATGTCCAAACCAGAGATGAGGAAATAGTAAAGATTTAGATAAATGCTTATCATCCCAGTGAGTGAGGGAGCTGGGACTCCAACCCAGACCTATCTGACACCACAGTCCTGTAGACCAAGCATGTCAAACTCGCATACATGATGCATGCAGCCCACCAGCCACGAGTTTGAAATGCTTGCTGTAGACCATTAGTTGTACTTCTTGTCCAATAACACAATGTGATCAATGGGAAAAACTACACTTGAGAATGTTGAACCCAATCCATAATTAGGATGTGTAAACATAGGAAGGTAGGAAGTTGAGAACAATGGCAGTGGTGGGATACTAGACACCTCAAGGAAATTTTATATATATATACATTTGCTAGATCTTTTAATGTTTGGTTTGAAAAATGTTAAAGTATAAAAAGTTGAAATATTTCAAAAGTGCTACTGCAGTTTACTCTCTGTCATCAATTATTTCCATTTAAAAAGGCATTTTAAGACATACCAATATTGAAAACAGGCACAGTTGGAAATCCTACTGATGCAATGGTAAATTTAATGTCCTGATGTATTTGCAAAAGGTACAATAGGTCAGTGAAGACCATTTGACCTTAATCCTGCAATATGTCATTTACTCAGCTTCAGATCATCCCTGTAATTATCAAAGGATTCAGAGGAACATCTCCTTAGGCCAAATATCACAAAAAATAGGAAACAAGGGACATTTTTCAGATCTGGACTAATCAGTCCTCACAGCCTTACTGAGAGAGCCCATTATATATGCAGGACACCTGCGTCTTAAAGATTTTGTCAAATTTGAATTCATACGAATGACCTTTTAGTCTTCTAAATTATTTCATAGCTCTAAGGGCAAAACAGGATTATTAGCTTGCTTCCCACAAGATACATAGTGGTGATGTGATTTTTGAGAAATCAAGAAAGGATTTGAATTTAGTGTTCTATTGCTTCCACCTTTCAGTCTGTCTGTTAGGCTGGGCTGCCTGAAGATTTATGTTAACATCCATAAACATTAGATGTCAAAAATTGTGCAAATAACCCTTGGATCCTAACCAATTTAAACAGAGTTTATCTTAAATAAATTATCGTGCATGGGAGGCAAAGATTTATCGATAAGAATATTTGTTGTAATTTTCTTTAAAATAAATTAAAATTTGCAAATTTAAATATCCACCATTAGGAAATTGGTATAGTGTAATTATAAAAACAATGGTATATTATGCATTATAGAGTCAGCATGAAAAATGTTTGGTTTCAAAGTTTTAGTACCTGAGTTTAACTCCTGGCTCTGCCACTCCCATGCTATGAAATCTTGGGCCAATTATCCAACCTCTTCTCTTTTCTAAGATGGCAATGGTAATAGTGCCTACTTCATACAATTACTGTGAATTTAAATTAGATAATGCATATACATTTACTTTTCAGTGGTGACTGACACAAAGGTAATTCTAATTCTAAATAAATATGAGCTATTATTATAGTGCAGTCATTAAAAATATAGCAGAAAATTAGATTATGGCATTAAATAATTATAAAATATTTTAGTAAACAAATTATAAAATAGAAGATAGAGTATATTGTATCTCATAGAAGAATGTTTATTTATGTAAATATAAGTCTTAGTATATACCAATATATTAAAAATGTTACTTCTAAATGATAGCTTTGGAGATGGGTTAAATGGTGATATGGTAGTTTCTATCATTTTTCTTTTGTGTTATTTTATTGTCCATTTGTGCCAAATTTCCTTCAATAGAAAGTGTAAAGCCATAAAAATAAAACAAATTGCATGCACACATTGATCCAGAACAAAGTTAAAAGGACCTCAGTAGACATTGCTGCTATCAGTATGTCAATAGTTCCTGAGGCAAGAGATGCTATGACACCAAAAAGACCACAGGGAGAGGAGAGGTGTGGAGAGAGATTCATTGTATTCAATACAAATTTGAAGTTGATGATAGTAGAACCAAAAAGTCAATGTCTGCTGAAAACAGGAAAGGTACAATTTCAAAATTAAGATCACTACCACAGAAGTAGGAAATAATTATTTTTAATGATATGGAAATAGTCATTTTCTTTGAGTTAAATATGTAAGGCCCTGATTAAATTCTTAAACTTTGTAATGCTTTCTTTGGGGTTATTTTTATTTCTTACTCAGTTTTAGATGTCATTTCAGGGTCTGGGCAAGTCCATTCCCATGGTGAAAGGCAGTGGGACACAATATTGGAAGGATATCTAAGCTAGTCCTGCGGCTGACATCTTATTTTGCATTTATACATCCATCTGCATGGCGGTTTTGATCTTCCCTTTGACTGTTTGCTCTTATTTGCTCTATACTTCCAATCCCTTTCTCAGTCTGTGGCCCAAAGCAGGCACTCACTAAAAAGTCACTGGATAAATGAACAAATTGATGAATTTTAAAGTCATTTAGTCTCTTCAAGACTCAATTTTACCCATTTGTAATTTACTAGTTTTCAAATCTTTTAAGGCCACTATAACCCTTTTAAAATAAAATCTTACAAAAAGCCTAGTATACTAAATGGTTAAAAGTAGAGTTTCTCTGGTCATCCTATATAATAAAAGGGTAATATGCAAATTGACCCTAACAGCAGAACTACAGGGAATGACTGGTCTCTATAGACACGCACTGGCCACCAGGGGGCAGGTGCTCAATGCAGGAGCTGTCCCCTGGTGGTCAGTGTGCTCCCACAGGGGGAGCTCTGCTCAGCCACAAGCCAGGCTGATGGCTGCAAATGCAGTAGCTGTGGCGGAAACCTCTCCTGCCTCCTGGCAGTGCTAAGGCTGTCCGACTGTGGCTTAAGCTGTTAGTTGGACATCCCTCAAAGGCTCCAAGGCTGCCAGAAGGATGTCTGACTGCCAGCTTAGGCCCAATCCCCCAGGGAAAGGGCCTAAGCCGTCAGGGGGACATCCCCCAAGGGGTCCTGGACTGAGAGAGGGTGCAGGCCAGGCAGAGGGACCCCCTGAGTGCACGAATTTTCATGCACCAGGCCTCTAGTATAGTAAATAAAAAACCTGGAGCAGTTCTACACTCATATTTTCCCCTCCTCTCACACATGCACATACATACAAGTGCACACACACACACACACACACACACACTGTCTTCGTATGACCTTCTTCAAAATCTTAAATTTCCTATAAGCATTTAATTTGGAAACTATTAAACTAGAAAATCTCTAAGATTCTTTCTCTGATTCTAGGCCTCAACAAAGGTTGCTCAACTGTTCTTTCTACTCTCCAACCACTCAGCCAACTAGCAAATTACAATTCATTTTTTGAAAAATTCAGCCCATTAGCCCATTTTTCTTATACCTTGGTTTGCAATTCCAAAAGTATAAGCATAATATTTATTGATGTTCTATCAGGCACATCGTGGAGATAATTCTGCACCCTTTCTTCTGTCCTGCTTGCCTCATCCCTATTTAACTTGCAATGGGCCCTCCAAGTGAATATTCCCTCTGATTCACCCTATTCCTTCATCATCTTAAATTCAGGAGTCTAATTGCCTTCTCCTTTCTACTTCCCTGTCATTGTAATGATATTACTATCATTCCCAACTCCCAAATAGGAAATCCTGAAATGTTCTGCTCTTTATGTCTTTTATCTCTCATCACATCCTCAACTCAGTTATAACTCTTCTTTGCTGAACTTTATTTAATCATACCTGAATCATTATAACAGATTAATCATTAATTAAAGTGATTTTCCTAAAACAACACTTTATTATATCACTTCTAAGCTAGGAACAGATACAGATTTCCCTATCTTTTTCTAAATCAAGTCTAAACTCAACCTAACTTCCAAAGCTTCCAAAAATTCAATTCCTCTACTCACCTTATAAAACCTTTTACATTTACAAATTAAAATTTAATAAAATTATTTTTATCTATACACATGCAAGATAAATAAGAGTAACAATATCCTGTGTTGGTAGATATGAAAAAACTAGTCCTCTTATACACTGTTGGAAATGTAAACTGGTTCCCTTGCTTTAAGACAGATTAGTTAGATGCTTCAAAAGTTCTAAAAAATATTTTACATTCAATTATTCTACATTTAGAAATTTATTCTAAGGAAATAATATGATATTATTAAATGTCCAAATATTATACACCAGTTAACTGAAGTTTCTATTTATAAAGGACTGGTCAAATAAAATATGGCAATTGTGATATAATAAAAATATATCTTTGGTCTTCATTCTCTGGCTCCTACTACCAAGAACTCCTAAAATCCTTAGAATTTCCTGAGTGATAGAAATGAGAGAAGCATCTTTTGTTATTCATAACAAGCTCCTACTAATGATATGATCCTTGGTAGGTTCCTAGGTAGCATCAGGATAGGATTGGTTGCCAGGGGAACCAAACACATCATTAGAGGGTTACAAATTTCGGTCCCCTCCCAACCCCCTCAAACCCTATACTCCAGGAACTGGTGGAGGCAGAGGGGCTGGAGATTGAGTTATCCACCAATGGCCAAAGATTTAATCAATCATGCCTATGTAATGGAACCTCCATAAAAACACACCAACAATGGGGTTTGGAGAGATTTGGTTGGTGAACACATTAGGGTGCCTGGGAGGGTGGCACACCATAGAAAAGGCATGGAAACTCTATGCTCCCTACTTGTAATACCTTGCTCTATGCATCTCTTCCGTTTGGCTGTTCCTGAGTTGTACTCTTTACTAGTAAAACAAACTGCTAATAATAAGCAAAGTGCCTTTCTCAATTGTTTGAGCCATTCTAGCAAAATTATTGAAACGGAAGAAGGGATTATAGGAACCCTCAGTTTATAGCCAGCCAGTCAGAGTATAGGAGGCCTAGACTTTTGATTGGCATCTGAATTAGGGCAATCTTGTGAGACTGAGTTCCTAAATCTGTGGGATCTGTGCTAACTCCAGGTAGTTAATGTCAGAATTGAATGGATTTGTGGCACACCCAGTTGCTGTCTGCAGAGAATTAGAGAATTCCTTGGTGTAGAAAATCCATGGATTTGGTGTCAGAAGTGCTGTGAGTAAAAACAGCTCATAGGAATCCATACAATGGAATGCTAAATATTAAGAGAAAACTATACTTTTATCATTCAGTAGTAGGTTTCACATATTTGAAATTTATTATTAATGCTTTCACAATTTAAACTTTATATTTTGGTCAATATGAAATATTTCAGCATAATATTCTATTTGGAGGAAAAACATGAAGGCAAAATATGTAACACAAAAGAAAATACTACAAAATGGCAAGAAAAACTTTCATAAACTATGTAAAATAATAAAATAATAAATTAGAAAAATATTAGAACCCATGTTAACTTTTCAGGGGTTCATTAATATCCACTATATAATTACTAGAAGCCTGGTGTACGAATTTGTGCATGGGTGAGGTCCCTCGGCCTGGTTGTAGATCGGGGATAATCAGGGCCATCTCGCAGGCTGGCGGGGCTGGTGTGTGGGGGGGGGGGAAGGGGGGGTAAAGGAAGAACCACTGGAGGTTGGCTGGCTGGCTGGCTGGCTGGCTGCGGGAGGTTGGCTGTGGGAGTGCACTGACCACCAGGGGCCAGCTCCTGCATTGAGTGTCTGCCCCCTGGTGGTCAGTGCACATAATAGCTACCAGCTGGTTATCTGGTTGTCCAGTTGTAATGGTCACTTAGGCTATTATATATATAGATATGTATCAAAAAGGCATATGCCCATAGAAAAATGACAAATGGCACTGAGACAATATAATATAAAATGAATTCAAATGACCAAAAAAACACATAAACAAATTTTTCATGCATAAAAAAATGGGAAAACAAAAACAATAATCAGATACCTATGGACCCATCAAATTGGTGAGGCTGAGAATAAATGAAACTGACATTCCCAGTAGAATAAAAAGTGGCTTCATGATTATAGCTTTATATAACTTACTCCATAATTGTATTTTTAAAAATTTAGCTTAAGAAAATAATTGAGGGTGTTTGTAAAAACAGAAAAGCATTCACTGCAGCATTGTTTTAAAAAATAAAAGCGTAAAAATCTTTTTTATTTGATAATGAGAAAATGAATAAGGACATTTTGCATATTCATTCAATGAAATATTATGCAGCTGTTAGAAATTATGTAGTGGAATTATCTTAACTGA
The DNA here is from genome assembly GCF_027574615.1 of Eptesicus fuscus. Lineage (NCBI taxonomy): Eukaryota > Metazoa > Chordata > Mammalia > Chiroptera > Vespertilionidae > Eptesicus > Eptesicus fuscus. Next base: position 29,699,092 of record NC_072475.1, on the reverse strand, counting down.
CACATAAATATGTTCATAACATATTAAGTAAGAAAAAAAAGTTGGGTTACAAAACTATATAACCAATAGGATCTCAGAATTAATAACACAAATCAAAATGAGCACATATATTTTTTCAAAGAACCCATAATATGACAAAAATGAAATCAATAACTGGTGTTGAGATTGTGGGATTAAAGGTAAAGTTCATTTTTCTTTTTACCCATTGGTATATTTTAAAAAATATTTTTACTGATTTCACAGAGGAAGGAAGAGGGAGAGAGAGATTGAAACATCAATGATGAGAGAGAATCAGTGATTGGCTTCCTCCTTCACACCCACACTAGGAATTGAGCCCACAATCCGGGCATGTGCCCTGACCAGGAATCAAAAGGTGACCTTCCGGTTCATAGGTCAACACTCAACCACTGAGCCACGCTGGCTGGGCCCCCATTGGTATTTTATAGTTTATCTTCTACAAATATTTATCATGTACTTAATAAAGGAAAAGGAAAAAAATGGTTGGAACATGAAAGGAAGTCAAAATATGTACTCTAAATAATATTTGAATGAGTGAATGCACGTGTAGAAGTTATCAGAAGAGTGTTTATGGAAGGAGTCTGTGGGTTTGCATGTTTGTGTCTGGGGGAAGTTAAAGTATAAACTGGGTCCTAAAGGATCATGTAGCAGACAGCAGTGATTGCTATCTTCCTTTCTATTGTGTTCTGGTGCCCATGTCTCAGCCCTAGGAGAATGCAAGTCAATCATGCTAATCCTATTTTTTTCTCTGTGTCATTCTTCTGATCCCCATCCCTATCTCTTCTAGCCCATTTTCCTTTCTGCCTGGAGATCTGAGTTTCTTGCTTTCAGTTAAGGGAGAGAATTTTAGGACAAGTTGACAAGGAGAAACTGAGGCACAACAAAGGATTACATCAGAAATAATGCAGAAAACATCTGAGATCTGGACAACAGAGAAACCCTCTTCTGCTTTCCTTCTTGCCCTTTATACCAAACCTCCAGTAATGAGCAGATAAAAGGCCTACTTCACAAAAAGTTGAACTACTTTGCTAGTAGAGCAGTCAAGCCTTATACACTGCCCTGTGAAGCCAGTGCATTTGTGTGTGGATTGGAGGCCAGTTGGTGTGCCTGTTACTCCCAAGTCTTTAACGCTGATACTAGATGGTGGCTGCACACCTTTTGTGTTAGCTTTCCTTTATATCTTTAACCTTCATTTTTTTTTTTTTTTTGCAACCATTTCATGATGTCAAAATGTTTGGTAAAATTACCGCTGGTCTCTAAGACATTATAGTTTTTAAAATCACAGCATTTTTGCTTTCTCTCCATTGCCTTGAACAGTGATACATTATCAGCAAACTCACAGCTCTGTTGTTGAGCACTGCAAATGTTGTTACAGCTGACCCATGACTTTTGTGGTTGGTTTTGAATAAAATTTAGGTGAACCATGAATCATCCCACAGGAAGATTAACATTTTCTAAAGTCAACTCCTTTGACACAATTGTATGATTTTGGACTTCTATTAAAAACTAGTGGCCCAGTGCACAGATTCGTGAACATTGAAAGAAAATTAATTAGAAGAAAGTGTCTAAACTTTCTAAATCTTCATTTTCTGGCTAATGAAAAGAAAATAGGATTCTACCCAGTCTCTTTCTACCTGCTCCAGGACTTCTGTGAAGATCAAATGAGATGAGGCATGGGAAATCACTTCACAAACATTTGGTTAAATTGTAAAATGTTTGCACCTGGCTATAAAGCAAGTTGGGTTCCTGGGCAGAAAGAACTCCAAGGAGGCTAGTAGCTAGAGAGAGGAAGCTGGGCATTGCTATGTGACGTCATTACCTGGTGCCCACAGCAACCGTTTCTGGGCTGGGCTGGGCTGTGGGCCGCATTTTGTGCCATGTGGTCTTGGCAGCATTGGCTATGATTTGGTGGGGTGTCGCTCTGGGGTGGTGGTGGGGCCTGTGTCCCATTTGGGGGAAGCCAAGAGTTGGTTTGTCGGTGCCAGGTCTCCGGTGCCATTTATTTTTAAATGGCCAGTGTGCATCATGGCAGCTCCTGCATTGAGTGTCTGCCCCCTGGTGGTCAGTGTGCATCATAGCTACTGGTCACAGTGTCTGCCCCCTGGTGGTCATTGTGCATCATAGGTACTGGCTGGCGGGAAGGATGGACACTTAGCCTTTTATATATATAGATAGTGTTATTGGTAGGGTGTCCTCCATGTCTCCAGATAACCACTGGAAGTGCACTTCCTGGAGTTCTGCTGGAAAAAGTTTCTGGAGGCCCCATAGGAGGATGAGGTATCATAAAAAGTTTTAATTCTTTGGAATTAAACTCCTGAGTTTCCAAGGTCCCATATCCCTCTGTCTCATCATGGGAAAAGTCCCTAGCAGAGCTAGGATTAAAGCCACTGCCCAGAGCTTCTGTTTCACATTGGAACAGTCCAGTCCAGCATCTGGCTAGGTTAACTTGTTTTCCCAGCTGCAATGCATTGTGTGTAAGGTCCATGTGGCCATGGGCCATGTGGCTTCTAGGGCTACATGGCTATGCAGGGAACATGGACAAGTACAAGGAAGCAGGAGCAAAGCCAGAGGAACAAGAGAGAGATAACTCTTTTGTCTCAGGATTATGTATTCCCAAATTTCTTTAGGCATGCAGTGGCTCCACTCCTCTGTCCAATTATCTTTGTTCTCAGGTTAGAGTGACAGGCAAGTACCTTCCCTATGTCACCCTGACTCACTGGGCATGTGTCCATCTTCCCCTTTGTCCAGTCCGTGCCCCAAGTGATCTTCAGGGAATGGACTGGTAGTGTCCTGGGGAGTGTGAAACTGCAGCTTCTTGGTGAAGCTGCCCAGATGACCATGCTTATGTCTGGCCTTCTCCTTGGCTTTTCCTATTAATATTAATAACTAGCTGATTACAATGGTAACAATAGGACAGATCAATGTGATTAAGTCAATAAAATCTCAACCATCTGACTTCATAACTGGAAACAGAGGTGAATGTAATCTAAATAATCCAAATATCTTTTGATATGTGCAACAGCAAAGTCCCAAATATTAACTTGAAATAAATGAGACCATGGTAAGAGTCTAAGTCAGGGGTTGTAAAATGGACCCACTTCCCGGACCCCACTTCCCTTACTCAGTATTCTGGGATCCACTTCTAGGAAAAGAGGTGCTGCCACCAACATTCAGTTTACAGCTGGACTAGTCTGTCAAGTAATTTTTTAAAAATATATTTTATTGATTTTTTACAGAGAGGAAGGGAGAGGGATAGAGTCAGAAACATCAATGAGAGAGAAACATCATCGATCAGCTGCCTCCTGCACACCCACCACTGGGGATGTGCCCGCAACCAAGGTACATGCCCTTGACTGGAATCGAACCTGGGACCCTTCAGTCTGCAGGCTAACGCTCTATCCACTGAGCCAAACCAGTCAGGGCTGTTAAGTAAATTTATAATGAATACCTTCATAGGGGCAGAAAAATCACCATCATGCCTACTGCCAAACAAAAAGAGGTGATCCATAAATGTTTGCTGAACAAATGAAGAAAAGTCCATCCTTTGCTGGATTAGGATTAGGTGACTGTACACAGAGAATCTGTTTATATCAACACTAAACTTAATTAAGCAGAGTAATAGCTATTGTCAATAGTTGCTGGAAAGTAGCTTTTCTTTGGGACTATCTTCCTACTAAGTGTACTAGGATACCAGAGGAAAACAATTCCATGTTCCCAGTTTCATCCGAAGTGTAGCAAATCCATAGTTTTGGAAGTTCATGTTCACTATATAATACATCAAGTCTTAGTTCACCCACATACTTCTACAAGCAAGAAACCTTCATAGGTTAATATTTTCCCACTTCTTTCCAAAATTGCTAGTTGTTATTTATTCATTGCTGGCAAACTGTGAACGTTAAAGGCGATAAACTAGCCATCACAAGACCATGAACTTGCACTGGTAAATTCACACTCACCTCCCCTGATGCTCAGCAAAATGGCTTCTGTCTCTTTCTACTGGCTCTACTGAATGACTGCCACAGAATAATCCACAACTCAAAACATGCACCGTGTGTTCAGATAAAACCTGCATAATTTTAGTTGCAAAGGATCTGCTCTTTGTTAACTGTGTTAAAATAGCTGGAGTGTGTGTGTATTTTCAGTATATAACAGGGTCTTAGCCTTGCTCTACCACCTCTCAATGTTAAACTTAATCCCAATTGCTTTCTCTAATATTTTGCTCAGGAAGGTAAATCTAGGCTGCATGAAAAGCTTTCATTCTTTTGCATAACTTTAAGTGGCCTAAGAAAGATTCCTAATCAAGGAAGCGTGAAGGGAGTTCATATCTTTGATAGCAAGAAGGCTTGGAGACGGACACAGGAGCAGCAGTACAGTACTAAAATCCCAGGGGAGGTTAGCTAGTAAGGATAGCCTTGTTGCCAGGATGGAGATATGTTGACTAGGAGACTAGAGGAGGAGAAAACACTGGGAAGTTAAGAAAAAGAAAAAAAACACAAAACACCCAAATGACCTAATTTGGGGGGGTAAAGCTGTAACCATCTTGAGAATGAGCAGTGGTGGTCCCAGAATTCCTCCACCCCAGGATCTCAGGAAAAGCACTCTGTTTGGAAGAAAATGCAGTCTTGGAGCTGTATTTCAGAGAAGCAAGGACACTTGTAATATTTAGATTGTATGCTAAAGATTAATAAGGATATCAAATTTTTAAGGATTGCTGTATTTACATTTTACTTAGGACTGAGAAAAATGTATTGTCCATATTAAAGAAGCCACTTACATTTGGAGGGTACACTTGGGGAACAGATGAAAATTATAGGAGGAAGGCTCATTCCTCTCCTGACAGCCCTACTTAATGATTTGAGGTTAGCCTGGCAAGGGTTTTCAGAGAATTTTAATTCAATAAATAAAAACAGAAAGAGATGTGCTTTTTCTCAAAAAACACTATCATGAATATATACAATTCTTTTCTATTCCAGTGATGGGCAACCTTTTGAGCTTGGTTTGTCAAACTTCGCCAAAAAACTGAGCATAACTCAGGTAGTGTGTCACTTTGAGGAAAAAACATTATTTCGCAAATATTTCATCCTCAGGAGCAGCAAATGTTTCATCCTCGGCATGCGGCCGCCTCAGCGGCCACGTGTCATCAGAAATGGCTATGCGTGTCAGTGTTGACACGCATGTCATAGGTTCGCCATCACTGGACTAGGCAGACCATTTCCTCCTGATGTAAAGTAACAAAACGCACAGTGGAGAATAAAAGTCCTCACCTATCCTGCTAAGTTTGTGCATGTAAGCACTTGTTTGGGATTTCTTATAAACTCAGTGGGATACTTAACATTACTTTAAATTCCTGATGCTGTCACAGCTCATTGCCCTGAATCATATTGCTATAGCTGGCTGCCCTTTCCTAAACACGAGTGAATATGAACCTAGAGCCGTAAATGGTTTCAGAGACAAAAAAGCCAACAGCTGTTTATGGAAAGCAATGTGTGAAGTCGATTGTAGGGGGGGAAATGATTGTTATAAACACACAATCTTGCAAAATGGTACATGATGCTGGAAAAAGTTTTATTGCTCTCAACATGCTGTTCCTTTGTGGCAGGTAATATGTGCTCACTGCGACTTCCTCTCACAGGGTCGCCTTCTCATTTTAGCTAGTGGTGTGGAAGGCACCGGGGCCTGCAGTGTACATCAGTGATCTGAATGCACTCCAGCTCAGAGCCCCCAATGTTAGCAGGGCAAGAGCTGACAGCTTGAATGCTGGAAGAGGCAAGAAACAAAATAAAGCAGATGTCAAAAAAAATCCTTTGCTTTTTTTGGGCATAACTAGCATGCTGAAGAATCAATTGGTAAAGGAAGTCTATTTCTGTCTACTTCCTACCTACTCCTGAGGGTCTTTGGCTAATATATTTTGATATGTTCCCTCTCCCCCAAAGGAAACGATCATGTATATATATCAGTCCCAAATTCAAGACCAACCACACAATTATTCTCTACACCATTCTCTAACAAGATGCTTCTCACATTTGGAGGACAATGTCCTTTCAGGGAGTCAGAGTAATGAGAAGAAAATTTCCAGCTGCTGCTACAATTCATAGCACATACATGCCCACTATAGAAATGGAGGGGAAAAAGTCTATAAAGGGTCTTTATACTGCTTTATTGGGAATGATTTTTTAATGATAAAACAAGTTTCTAATTTTATTTTTCTTCACCTAGCGCACAGTAGGGATCTTGCACACAGTGATCACTCAACAAATGCTGATAAATCACTACTCGAGTACATGAAGTTGAAAAAGTACGTTGGGGACTGGGAATGAATGTGAAATAATCAAATTTCTAAAACCACTCTGAATAGAGACGATAGTAGAGAACTGCTCAAGGAGATAAATTGGCCCTTTTCTGCTTCCGTCTACACTGAATCTGTGAGTCCCACAAAGGCAGTAACCATCTCAGTTTCTTCCTCATTGTAGCACCACCGCTCAGCACAAAGTAGGGACCGTGTTCATTCAAAAGCCAGCTTTGTGGGTGCTCAACTTTTACAGTTACGAAAGGGCCCCACATTTGGTTAAATGCTTGGCCATCGCCATGTTGAAATTCTTGCTACTTTTTGAACAAGGTGCCCCACCTTCCCATTTTTGTATCTGTTCCTGCAAATTAGGTAGCCAGTACTTCACTCAATACATGTGTAAATGAATAAAAACAAGTAAACAAAAGCAATGACTATCTAGCTTTTTAAGTCTATGAGTTCCAAAATTTTCAACTGTGTTTAACACTTCTTCATATTTTTCTATCACATTGTGAAGTATTCCAGACATGACTTGTAATGTAAAAAAATCAAAAGCCAAGGAGTTGACACAGAAAGGAAATACTGCTCTTTTTCTTTCAATACTCAATAAATATTTATTTGTGCTGTATAATGTGCTAAGGCCTAAAATATAAAATATAGAAAATTTTAAGACAAGTACCATATGATTTCACTCATATGTGGAATTTAATGAACAAAGTGAACTACCAAGCAAAAACAGACTTATAGATAGAGGGCAGGCAGACAGCTCTGGTGTGTGTGTGTGTGTGTGTGTGTGTGTGTGTGTGTGTGTGTGTGAGTGATGGGGTCCTGGGGAAAAAGGGGGTTGAGAAAAAAGAAAAAAAAGAGATAACTCAAGGACATGGACAACAGTATGATGATTGCGTGGAGGGAATTGCGAGGGGGGTGGAGGTAGAAGAGGGCATAGAGGGGATGTATAGTGATGGAAAAAATAATAATAATAAAAGAGAAAAAAGCATAAAGCTAAAGTATTGTTTATAAAAACTGACTGTAAAAAAAAGAAAAGGCAAAGGAGAAGAAGACAGTGTGACACTTTCAAATTGCATTTAAAATTTGTAAAATGACAAAATGCATAAACTGATGATCAAAAGTGAAGAAATACAGATTTATCCATATAAGCAAAAACAGCTGTAAAATTTTAGGTATCTAAGATAATGATAATCATCTCCTCCTGCATCAATAACCTGTTCACTCTGGTGGGTTAGCTCAACTGAGTAGTAAGACATACAAGTAAAACTATAATAATTTAGGCAATGTTTGACATAAATAATGTTGATTGATGAAAAGAATATTATATAGATAAAAACTGGTATGTAAAGAATTTAAGATATTTAATATATTATAAAGAAACCATAAAGTCATTGAAGGTGAGAAGGATCACTTAATAAGGTGCCAGGAGATCAGTGTTTGATTCCTGGCCAGGGCACAGCCTGGGTTTGATCCCCAGTAGGGGGCATGCAGGAGGCAGCAATCAATGATTCTCTCTCATCATTAATGCTTCTATCTCTCCCTCTCCCTTACTCTCTGAAATCAATAAAATATATTTTAAAAATTTTAAAGAAAAGATCTGAAAAGCTATTCTAACTTTGAAGTTTCCACAGAATTAGCTGAGGCCAGTTGTAACTGCATCTCAGTTCAACTCATCCATCTGCCCAGGTCTGCTTCCCTCACCTCTCACATGTGTTGTTCCCAGTAGCAGTCTTCAACAAACATCCTATGCACAATCAGAGTCTGTTTCTCAAAGAGCCCCACTTAGAACAGTTGGTAATGGAAGTAGTGTGACAGAATCTAGAACTGCAATGAGAATAAAGATGTTGAGTATTGGTTTCTGTCTCAAGACCAGCTGCAGTAGTAAGGATTATAGGTCATCTCACTAACATTACTCTTGCAAATTCTCCTGGACAAGAAAACAACCAGAATCTCAGAGGAGCTGTTCCCACTAATTATTATGTAAAAAGGTAGATCTGAGTGGTTCAAGGCAACAACACTCAATTTTTTTGTTTTCTTCAGAACCACACTCATCCCTCACTGCTGGCCATGTTGGCAGTACATGGCCCATGGCCAAGGTCTGCTCCAGGAGTTACCCTCAGCTGAAGGGAACTTCCTCATCTTAGGTCATGCACCTACCACGGCAGCCTGAAGTTTGTTACAAGGAGATCCCGCTTCAGTCCCACATCTCAAGACTGGGCTGTTTTGAAGGCACATCCCAGCTTTCCAGTTCTCTGTAAATAACTGTAGAACACTTGTTGGAATCGCATTGCACTTCAATATAGAAGGTCAGAGTGTTTCTCTGTTTGAACAGTTGCCTGGATGTCCCAGCTAGAAAACCTCTGTGTTTAGTGGCCCTTCTATGAAGAATTGTTTCTGCACTAGCTCTGGGTCCCTGAGGAGAATCCTACAGTCAGGCACCACCAACATCAGGCCTGGTGAAGTGTGACATTGTTAGAATAAGAGAATATAGAGCACTGGACCCTTTGGTTGCTCGTTCCCCTGGAGTCCCCTGCTTTCTACCTGTTACAATTAAAAGAATGGAGGAATAGCCACACCTGCTGAGAAAGGATGGCAAAAGCTCTTAAAACCAATTAGATGATTGATTGATTGATTGATTGATAACGGATAGATAGATAGACAGATAGCAAAAGTGCTAAAAGTACATTGTTCTCTGTTAAATTTGTCTCTAGTTCTGGCCCAAGGATTTTTCCAGTCCTCATTACCCAAGTATCCACCTAGTACAATCAAAATATCAACACTGGTTAACTCTGGTTTTGTTGATTTTTAATGTTTTTTTTCATTTATATCTTCTAAATTGTTATAAACACATATTGCTTTTATACTCAGAAAAAATTATGACAACATATTTGCAATAAGGATGACAAAATATTGTTATGCTTGATATATATATATATATGTGTGTGTGTGTGTGTGAGTGTGTGTATATATATATACATTTAAAAGATGAAATACATGGTTTCACTTATCAAATTAGTAAAGACTGAAAAGGATAATAAAATTCTATGCCAGTGAGAATAAAGCAGAAATTATCATATACTGGTACTGGATCAAGAAATTGTATTAAAATTTGTAAAACATTTTGACAATAGATATATTCTTGTAACTTCTTTTACTTTAATCCTCCTGCTTGAAATCTTGCCTAGAACACAATAAAATATCTAGATAATATATGCAAATAAATATTAATATCAGCATTATTTAGAAGAGAAAAAGGACCATGGTATATATGTTTATATAAACACATATCAAAAGGTATTTGCCACCATTAAAGTAAGTTTTGCAAATAGTTTTAGCTTAATATATATTGAGATATGAGAGAGAGAAAGAGAGGTGTTGTTAACTAAATATAACAAAAGTAGAATGGCTTCAATTATGAAGTGGAAAAAATGTAAACAAAAGACTGGAAGAAAATAGCTCAAATGTTAACAACAGTTGTTTCTGAGTGGTGGGGTTATGGTTACTTTACTTTCTCCTTATTTATACTTCTTTGTACTTCCACATTTTTTGACCCTAAGAATGTAATTCTTAGGAAATAAAAATAAATTAGTGAAAGAACAAACAACAATAAAAAAAAATCTAAGCTTTCTACAGAACCTTTCATTAAGTGTGTATTATTAAACTAAGGAAGATATTATATGGTAATTAGCTCCATAAAATATAATTCAAAATATCTGTACTTCAATCTCGCTCTGACAGTTTCTAGCAGCATGGTTTAGTCTCGCCTATTTACTATTGTTTGATAACAGCAGATTTATTTAATTCCTCTGAGCTTCAATTTTCACATCTTTCGAAAGATTATAATGAGTATTTCACAGGATTGTTGGAAGGATTAAACAACTTTAACAGGGAAAGCACCAAGCCATGCGCCTGACACCCTGTAGGTGTCCCATCAATGTTTGTTGAAGGTAAATCAGCTGGGTGGTTCCACCATTGAAAGTCACATTTTTTAAAGTGCAGAAACAGCGTTACTTCACAGTTCTGAGTCACAATCCCCTACTCAGACAAAGAATATCCTAAAAATAGCTTAGCCTCTGGATAGTAAAGAACTCAACACAGCAATGGCGGTGAGAACATTAGTCTTAGCTTCGAGTTCCTTTTCTCCTTTTTATTTATTCTTCTTTACTTCCTTTTAACCTTTTTGTTGTTGTTGGCTTGCTTGATTTGGGGGATTATTCAACCTGAATGATCTCCACAGGATTGATCTTATTCTTTATGTGTGAATTAATGGTGAGCTTTCATTAATTCACATTTGAAGCATCATCATTCTAGCATTTTATTCCTATAAGAAATATGTTTTCTTCAAAAAGAAGGAACAAGGAAATAAAAAAGGAGGGACATCTGTATTCATTTCCGGACATTTTAGACATGGTAGTTCCAAAGGACTGCGGAGCAGAAATTAATCCCACTGCCTGTGGAGTTCTGAGGCTGAGCGGGCAGCAGATCACATTTAGAATCCTCCTTTGCCATCTATTAAAGAAGTGAGCATGGCTGAGCTGGCCATGGGGGAGGCTTTTTGATTCTCAATTCCTCTGAACATTGTCAGTGTTTAATCAATAGCTAGTCCAGGCATCATTAAACATGTGCTCTCGGTTCAAGGTCCTCTGATGGGGATGGTTGATGGAAATGCTCAGTTTTGCTGTAAAAGTGCAAGAAAGGGTGCCTACATTCAGGTTAGCCTACTTAAAAGAGATATGATTTTAAACTGTATTGCATAAAATGAGACCTGTTTTAATGGGTCACATGGAATATCAATTATTCTTGATCTCATAATTTCTGCTTCTAATGCAGTATGTATCCTACTGAATCTGAGATTCTGCACTTTCTGCAAGTAGAAGGGTAAGCAAACATGTCAGTCACTGGAATGAAGAAAGCCCATTCTTCCACATCTTAAATGTTATAGTTCGATAATTCCACACAAGTTTAATTTGTAGCACGGACTTAATCAACTGCTTAAAAGCAGAACAGTCTGCTTCAACATTCAGAGAGGGGCACCAGAGGTCTAATACACAATTTTTCTTTCTGGTTTTAATCCATTGTTCTGATATGGATGTGATATGATACTTAGCAAAATTGTCTCTTGTCTTCTGGAAAGACTAAGAGATGAAATAGCGTAGTGCTTACACCATAGGGCCTCATAAAAGTTATACTGAGAAACAAGAAAGATTATTAAATCATTTTCTTTTGGACCTAAAGCCAGGGTGACATTAGACTGTTTTCAAACTTAAAGAATTTTTTAAAAAATGTGAGTTGTAGGAAACAGGGCATTCTCCCCAGACAAAAGAGAACTAATTAATTGGCTTGGTATAAACATAAGTTTGCAATCTTTTCACTAGAATCGGGAGAAATGTTGACATCTTGAATATTTTTACCAACATACAATATAGAAAATGTTAGAGGCAGAAAATCAATCAAGCCATTCCATTGCAATTATTAAAAGTTTGAGTCACATACTTTATTCACTCTAAAGTAAAGTAAATGAATGTGGGCACAGAGATTATGGCAAAGTAGAATGGGCAAAGGCTTTCTTCTTGCTATTGGTTTATAATATATGAATCTCATTTGGTAGGAACCAGCATGACAAAGGCTTCTAGTAAATGCAAAACCACACAATATAAAACCTTCAAATCAAATTTTAAACAATGTCAAACAACAATAAGTCTTGGAACTCCTTTCTTTTTATTTTATTACAAATCCTTGAGTTGTTATGAAATAGTACAGCACAACTTTAGAATATGATGCAAATCCCCAGCACTTAGAATACATATTCAAATGATAGTATTGACTTTGATAAAACTAAATTTAAAACTGAAAAATCCAACTATGATATTTATATGGTCTACTAGAGGCCTGGTGTAGAAAATTTGTGCACCCAGGGTTGGGGTCCCTCAGCCTGGCCTGCACTCTTTCAAAATCCTGGACCCCTCAGGGGATATCAACGGAGGGAAACTGGCAGTCAGACATCCCTTTCACAATCAGGTACCACTGGCCCCTAACTGCTCACCTGCCTGCCTGATCACCCCTAACTGCTCTCTGGGGGGTGGCTGGCCAGGTTGAGGGGCCGTGGCCATTCTGGTCTCTGGTCGTTCCACCATTTTGGTCACTGGGCTTTTATTATACTACTAGAGGCCTGATGCATGAAGATTCATGGAAGAATGGGCCTTCCTTCCCCTGGCTGCCAGCACCACCTTCACTCTGGCCCAGAGCCGCCTTTCCACCTTTCCACACTGCCATGGCGATGACGGAAGCGTCCCACCCTGCCCCCAGCTGCTCGGTGCCTGCATATGCAAATTAACCCACCATATTTGTTGGGTTAATTTGCATACTTACTCGTGATCGGCTGGTGGGCGTTGCAAAGTTATGGTCAATTTGCATCTTACTGTTTTATTAGTGTAGATAGCATTATAATATGAGTTCTTATAAAATAAAATTGATAGGGCTGAATATACATAGGAAAAAAAGACTACAGCTTCCTGGTATTCAGTCTCTTGACTGTTACCATAGTCTAAGTGTCAGGATCTCTCACAGATCCAGCCTTAAAGCAATCATATCTTCCCTAGTTCTCCCTTATTCGATATATACCTAATCCATTTTCCACACAACACTGTGATGGGAGCTCTTTTAATTTTAAATGGTGTCTTTTCCTTCTTTAAAAACAAAGACCTAACTTTTGTGTAGACATGTTTGTTTGTTTGTTGTTTGAACACAGTTGGGTTCAATGGATCAGCTACACCCAAAAGGCATATATCCTGGATCTGCCACTTACATACTGAGTGACATTCCTCAAATTGCTGAAACTTTCTGTCTCATTTTTTCACATTGCTAACACAGTGATATCAATAGGACCCATCTCACAGGGCTTTATGAGGTTTAAATGAAACACTGAATATAAAGTGCTCAACACTGTGCCCTATAGATAACAAGAACTCCATAAATATTAGCTATTGTTATCATTTAACAACATGCCCATATTCACACAGCCAGTAGGTGCAAAGCTGAGCTGCTAACTTCGAGCTTTTTGGTGCCAAAGCTTATGATCTCTCTGCTATGCACTCTGCATTTCAGATGTCTTAAGGGAGATTTGGATGAATCTTGGCTCCCATTCAGGTCACAGTCAAACCCTCTAACAAAAGCCTGTAGTGCTGACTTTCTAGATTGTCAATTAAAGTGAGAGCCATTAGATTTAGACACAAGACACTGGGGACACAAGGTTGACAATTCTGTTGTGAACGCTTAAGAGTTTGACTTGTATTCCTGCCCAGACAGAAGGCCAACTCACCACTGTCCAGACCAATCAGTTGGGTGTCTACAGAATGAGCCAAATTTTTATTTCCTGAGAGGGAACACAGCAAATCTTCCAAAGCTCTCAAATTTGGGATGAAATATTGCTGTAAATTATCATATAGCCTTGAAAGTGTAGCAAAGGTGACATGGCAGTTCTACTCAACTATCTACCTGTCTCCTTCTTCTCCTTCAAAAACTGTAAAGCATACCCCATGGTGCTTACTGATGTCTGAGCATTAATCTACAGAGCCGTAAATCTGAATCTGTGATTCCAGAGCTGTAATATTGACCTCTGCAAACCCAAGTTTCAGTATCTTTAAAATGAGAATCTACACTAATACAAGAGAAATATGCAAATTGACCATACCTCTGTGACACCCACCAGCCAATCAGAAGTGAGTATGCAAATTAATCCAACAAAGATGGAAGGTTAATTTGCATATGCAGGCAAGGAGTGAAGACTGAAGGCTCCGGCCCCAGCAAAGACTGAAGACTGAAGACTAAAGAGGCTTGGCTTCTCCTCTGTGGCCCAAGCAGAGAAGCCTCAAGGCTTGGCTTCTCCACTGCAGCCAGAGCGGAGAAGCCAAGCCTTGCTGCGGCCAGAGCAGAGAATTCGAGAAGCCAAGCCTCGCTGTGGCTGGAGCAGAGAAGCCTAGCCTCGCTGCGGCCAGAGCAAAGGCCTGGGTCCCGGGTGCCAGCAGCCAGGGGAAGGAAGGGCCTATTGTAAGAATCTTTGTGCAACGAGCCTCTAGTAACAATATAATCCTCTTAGTATTGTTGTGAGGACTAGAGATAACATTTTATAGACCATAGTAGTTACTGTTACCAATGGACATAGCCAAAATTACTTTCAAATGGCAGTTGCCTAGATCTAGAATTTGAATCCCTAGAATAATTAATGTATTTGAAGACAGAGTGCTTGGACTATGCTTGTTCAGCCTTTTGATGACATTCCAAGCCTTGAGGAGAGCTGCATTTCCCTGGGAGTGCTCCATACCCCAGTATTCTTAATCCACCCAAACCACCAAGACTGCAGGGCCAGGAGACATACAGTCTTGATTAATAGGTCAACATTTATATTATTGTTTATGGCTATTGAGGAGATGTTCTCTGCAAAACTTTCAATGTCAGAGTTCAAGCTCCTTTTCCACCCATCTCCTTATCTTTGACTCAAACGTTAACCTTAACTTGGGCCCATACTTATGGATGCCACCTACACTTCAAATTTAGAACTCTAACTCACATAATGGTATGAATTTCCTTATGATTTGGAATTCAGCCTGAACTTCTGAATAGTGACTGTAGCCCCTTCTTTCAGGATTTCTGTCTTACTCTATGTGCTATTCTTTGATTGAAAATGACACCTTGGGTTCTCACCACAGCTTTGCCCTCAACCCCCATTCGTCACATATGAATATCCTGCCTTTATGAAGTGGCTGCTTGGCATCAGGCTCCAGGTTCTGAGAAGCTCTAGGCAGTCTACCCCCTCCTGTGGTGTGGAGGGCACTCTTTGTTCTCCTGTCAGGCTCTGCCTCCCTCCTGCCTTGGCACTGGCAGTGAGACCTGGGATTTCAAAGAACTAATATGTAAACCATCCAACTGCCACATATTGCTGCCACATATGGGATTTGAGATATTGTCTATGATGTTTTTGCAAGGAGCCAGGTGATAAATATAGGCTTGAATACAGTTAGTTTTATTATGCTTATATTTCATCTACTTCCAAAAATAATTTTAGGCAGTGGACAGTCTAAAACATATCTATAAAAACACACACCACTGAGCCTAAGGTATAAAAGAAGGATGAAAAGTAACCATTGAAGGAAAAATGAGAACCATGTTATAATGTGGGGTAGAAATAGCTAAAATAGAAATATAGGTTAAGTACAGTCCCTGCAATTAAGACTTCAATTTAGAGCTGGGTTTCCAAGGAGCCAATGTCATGAATTATATAATTTTTATTTAATAAAAAGAAGCAGATCACAATTGAGACAATAATGTTCCTTTTTCTAAACAAAGCATAATTTATTGCAAAGGTCTTTACATTTTAAACACTGGATAGAGTAATTTCATAAAATTAAATGCTTTATTTCAGTCACATGCTAGGTACTGAGGACACAAAAAAGATTAAAGTCTAATGGGAGAGGCAGACAAGAAGTGAAATCTTTACAATCCACTGTGAGAGGTTCTATGTTACAGATGTGCCCTTGGCTCTGTGTGTCGTTGTATTATATAATATTTCACAAGGCTGTCTTGACACAGTTTTGAAGTCTTGGCTCAAAACTCTCAGTTTCCCGTCACAGACAGTTTGCTAAGGTCCCACCCCAACAACATCCCTCATCAGGCTCTTATATTTCTGAGATACAATATACATATCCGTATTCTTTGAGCGTGCAGAACTATTTAAAATACCCAATCCCAAGGAGAAAGTGAACTTAGCCTAGCTCCATCCTGCTTGCCATATATAAGCTGCATGCTGTAGTTCTAGCTTGCTGTTACACTATCATGGGTAACTCTGAGTGGCATCTTTCTTTTGTTTGGGAATATAAGCAACAGGGAGTCCTGTCCTACTCTGAGTCTCTTTGTATTGTGTCCATATTTAAATTTTATAAAATAGGTGGCAAATTTGGTGTATAAGTATGGGAGTAGATCTGGGACATTTTCTCAGAGAAGGTAATTCCAAAGTGAGTCTTGAAAGACAAGCAGACATTAGGTAAAGAGAGGTGGGAAAGGGGAGACTAGGAGGAGGAAAGGGAATGTGTTGGCTTTCAAACCAAAGGGCAAGCAGGTGCAAAAGCAGGCATGTTTGACAGATGAAAGGCATAGGGATACTTAACCTTCTTGTTCATTTAGGGAACTGCAAATTTTTAGGAAAGAATAACCAAAAGTCAGACTCTGAAGCATTTTTTAAGCCACAATAAGGGTTTGAGGTTTATTCTGAAAGCTGTGTAGAGACAATAAAGAGTTTTAACCTTTTGCACTCGAATGTCGAGTGTGACTCGACACGGTTAGCATCGGTAGCCCATCCCTTCCCTCCCTCCATACCTCCTCCTTTATTTGGGCTTTTCTTACATTAAATAAATAAGTTTGTATGAAAAGAAACTCCAGTTTTTTATTCTACTGCCACGCTTTGTAAAATCTGGGGTATTTAAAAAATTAAATCCCGAGTAGAATAAAGGAATCGAGAAAAAAGCAAGCGAGTGCAAAGGGTTAAGCTTTCTAAAGTAGTTTTCAAAAGATGTTTCTGGAAGCAGTTTAGATAATGGGTTGAAGGGGGCAAGTATGGAGGATGGTCCAAGTTAAGAGGTAATTGCAATGAACCTTTCTGTAAGAGACTATGAGGGCCTGAATGAAGCAGTCCTAGTGGGGGCAGCTCTTTGGAGAATACTATGGAGGTAGAGCCCATCAGTCTGACTGGGGAATTAGATGTACAGAGTCAGAGAAAGGAGAAGTAATGAGGAACTCCAGCTGTACTAGATTGGCCTGGTGAATGGGTGGTCTGAGTTGTCACCACTCACTTAAATCCTATATAATAAAAGGCTAATATGCAAATTGACCAAACAGCAGAACGACCGGTCACTATGATGTGCACTGACCACCAGAGGGAAGACACTCAACACAGGAGCTCCCACAAGGGGAGTGCCACCCAGCCAGAAGCCAGGCTCACAGCTGGCGAACACAGCGGTGGTGGCAGGAGCCTCTCCTGCCTCTTTGGCAGTGCTAAGGATGTCTGACTGATGGCTTAGGCTAGCTCCCTGGGGGGACTGGGCTTAAGCTGTCAGTCCAACATCCCCTAAGGGCTCCCAGACTGTGAGAGGGCACAGGCTGGGCTGAGGGACACCCCCCTTCCTGAGTGCACGAATTTCATGCAACGGGCCTCTAGTGGAGGAATAAAAGAGGAGGAAAGTTGAGGATGAAGAGGGAAGGAAGATATATTTAGTTTTAAGCCCACTAAGTTTCCAGTGCTGGAGGATATTCTCCATGGGTAGGGGGGCTCAAGCTAGATCTATTGGTCAACAGAATAAGAAAAGTGATCTGATTTAGTAATACTGATTTGGGCATCATTCACTTCTAACTAATTGTAGTAGGTCAACCTTTGAAAGCTGGAAAGATCAACCATGAGAGAGTAGAGAATAGGCCAATATCAGAACTCTACAGATCATAAAAGTTTGGAGGTGGGCAGAGGGCAAAGACTAACATGAAAGAGGTTAAGGACTCGTCATAGAGATGGAAGAGAGCCAAGAAAAGGTTGTGTCTTATAACACAAGGAGGAGAGAATGTCGAGAGGAAAAGAGAGGTAATTAATTTCAAGATATTAAGTGATATGACAAAAAAGTGCTCTGTGAGCTTAACAGTCAATAGTTTATGGATAACCCTGGGAAAACTAATTTTATGGAGGAGTTTTGTTTTAAGATAGAGAGAGGTTGATGGTAGAGGGCAAAGGAGGATATAAAATTAGGAGCAAGGTTCTAAGGGGAGGGCAGAATGGGATTAACCTGATATTACAGCAAAGCACTTTTTCTTTGAGTGAGGAGTAAAGCAAACAGAGCTGAGCGTTAATACTGAAGTTTCTGGCTAGAAGTAAAAGTGGGGAGGCCTCTTAGCAGAGGATTTCTCTGAAAAATAAGAGACATATATTCAGCAATAGATTATGAAATCACTTAATTCTGAATTAAAATTTTCTCTATGATTATTGTTAGAAACTGCAAACTCTGAAACCATGTGGCTCTTTTCTTATGAGCATCCAGAAATCTATACTGGGATTTAAGTTGTGTGCTCACATTAAGTGCAAGCACTTAATCTTTCTGCTTCCTTTAGATAAAGGCGATACCAGTTTATGTTTACTATCTTTTTGCACTTTGTACCCTGTGAAAATACATAAGCTACCTGACTTTTGCTGTCTCCAGTACTTTTGGAAAGAGGAAGATACATTTTCAACCTAGTGATAAATGAGAATGGGAATATTTTACCATACAGTGAAAATATAGTTGTGAATATTGCTCTAAAATCTAAAAGCACTAAAAAAAGTGAAGCAGGGAGCTGTTAAAAGAACCAATGAATGTATGTTTGTTAAAAACCCAGCCACAAAAAGCCATATCTGATCACTAAAGCAAGTTGATACCCAGAGTGTCTAGTGTCTGACCTTCCAAACCTTTATTTAGCCCCATGATTACAGCTAACTGCAGATATAGAATTAATATTAAAAATATTAGCTAACACTTATTGAGTGCTTGCTCTGTTTCAGGCACTGCACTAAGGCTTTCATCTGTTCTGTAAATTTTCCTCACTACCCCCTCTATATGGAAAACTGAGTTATCACAGTTAAGTGACTAACTCAAAGTCACACAGCTTGTTTACGGAATAGGTATGGTAAAGTTAATATCGCTAATATTGTTTTTCAAACATCCTATTCTCAGATTTGCATTACTTTCCTCACAATCTTAAACCCCATGCCATATTTTCAAAAATCAGTAATTTAAAGCTAAACTCTTGTAGTTCTGGCTGCACACAATTCAGAATCTCCCATTCTCTGTATCTCTGAGTATTGACTGGGTGCTCTAATTGTGGGAAAATAATATAAGGATATATATAATAACCATAAATTATTGATTTAAGCCACCATTTATTGAACATCCACTATGTGTCAGATACTATTTTAATCTCTTCATATTTAAGTTTATCCTACACAGTGGGTATTCTGTATTACACTGTGAAATTAGAAAACATTAAAGATGTTTATTAATTACTATTAGGGTTTTATTATTTGATACAATATATAATGTAAAAAACTTACTTTTAAAAATATTTTATAAATGATACTAGAAAAAGTATCCTAAATATTATTCTTAAGAAAGACATGTGAAGATATTTCATACAGAGATAAAGAAGAAAAGAAAAGGTAATGGCCACCGTACCAATGCTTCATTTTGGTTTAACTTCAGATACAAAAGGAAGAGCTCATCACACTGCTCAGTTCAACCAAACTTCCTATCACTCCCCAGTCCTTGGAAAGACCACTCTTGTTTTCATTTTAGCTCCAGAATTTACTCTCAATCACCCATTCCCCATAGGCAACCATTCTAGCGCATATTCCTCTTTATAAGGCATGTTCCTTCATATAATGTATAATATTGATTTTTGTGAATTAATGGTATATTAGGTATATATGCAGATAGAAAGACAGGGAGAGAAATGATACAGACTCTGAAGATCAGAGAGACTAAGAAACTGGGCCAAGGCCACACACTCTTCTTTGGTGCAATAGAATTCAGAAAACTATCAGTCCCACCTTCCCAACTCTGCAAACTGTAGAAAAAAGGAAGCTTTCTAAATGCATTCCTAACCAGGTAGTTGAAAAAGTTTTTGAAGGGGGCTAATAACATTCTGGATAAAAACTTGAGAAATTTATTTTTTGCTAGACCACAGATTGGTGATGAGGAGGGCAGAGGGGAAGTATTCCTTAAATTTAACTTTGGGGAATGAAATGTACTATCTAATAGTGCGAGGGTGATGAATCTGATAATGACTGAGAGATGCCATCAATCTGACAAAGTGTTAATACTGAAGTTTCTGGCTAGAAGTAAAAGTGGGGAGGCCTCTTAGCAGAGGATTTCTGTTTTTAACCTGACATAGCCCTATTCAAGACATCAGCTGTCATCTGTAGTGAATTCTCTTTCTAATTTGTCTTCATAAATAATGCAACTAGTTGAAAGGTAGTTACAGTGAAAGTCTTTAACCTCTTTCATCTCTAGTTTGAGGGCAATCTCTTTGCATTCCCTGGAAAGAATCTTCTGTTCCTTTTATCAAATAAAACTTAGACATCACTAATCAGAACACTGAGATCAAAAACAAAAGAATCCATTGTGCGAAGACCATCACATCTAATGGTTTTTCTCAAATTTTTAAGTTTGGCATTATCTTAAAATGTGAAACTCATAAAAATCTGATGTAAGAAAGGTATTCAAGCTCAAAGTTTTACTAAGAATATCTTCATTTAACAAAGCTTCCAGACTGTAGTTCTGCCTTCATCTTGCCACCTAATTTCTACTTATTTGGAATTAAAATATGACCTCTGACTCTACTATGTTGAACATTTAATCACACAGAAAAATCTTTGGTTGTTAGTTCCAGGCAACCATTCTTTCCCCTCCCCTCCTCATTTGTGAGAATAAAAAGGGGCCATTGAACAAAAACAGACCCTGACCGTTCTCAGACACTATAAATGAAGAATTCTTATATCATAGACTAAAATAATTAAAATGTTGTTTATCTGAGGCTTCTCTGGACAGACATCAGTGATTTCATTTGTTTACCAGTATTTGTGAGTGCATATGTTAATAAAATTATGTGCTGAAGGCATGAAAGAGAAATAAGAGAACTATGCAAGCATTACAACTTTCAATCATTTAATTATTTCACCCCTCTGGGAAGGCCGATTTCAAAAAATACATCAGAAGAAGGACATGATTGTTAATGGAGATTTGAGCTGAGCATGTTGCATGAGGTTGTTATTAAAACTGGAAATTCAAGAAAGGTTTTGTGAAGTATATCAAATTATATCTAAAATCTTACAAGGTAGTTAAAATGCAAATTACATAGCTAAATTGAAAAAAAAAAGGGGGGGGTAATATAAATTATTTTGGTATCTAGCTCCAGGCTGTTAAAATATCCACTGGTTAAAGGAATATAATCTACATTATCATTATTTATATTAAAGTCTGTCTCTCACAAATGACAAAATCACCAATTAAAAGCTATAAAAGGATAGTATATTCTGTAATAGAAAATACTGGCAAAGGTCCAAAAGCTAGAAATACTGTAACAAGTTTGAATATTTCCCCAACAAGCAAAGTCCTTAGATCTTTTTATATTCTACTAGTGGCCCAGTGCACAAAATTCATGCATGGGGGTGGGGGTTCCCTCAGCCCAGCCTGTACCCTCTCCAATCAGGGACATCCCTATTGCAATCTGAGACCGCTGGCTCCTAACCACTCACCTGCCTTCCTGCCTGATTCCCCTTAACCCTTCTGCCTGCCTGCCTGATTGCCCCTAACCCTTCTGCCTGCCTGCCTGGTCTCCCCTAACTGCCTCTGCCTGCCAGCCTGATTGCCCCTAACTGCCGCTGCCTGCCTGATCACCCCTAACTACACTCCCCTGCTGGCCTGATCTCGCCCCCAACTGCCCTTCCCTGTTGGTCTGATCTCTCCCTCAACTGCCATCCCCAGCCAGGAGAGAGAGAGAGGCAAGGGCTGATCAGCAGCTGCCACAGAGGCTGAAGATCAGACCTTGCTTCTCTCTCTGGGCCTTGCCAGCAGCTGCACCTCTCTCTCCAGGCCTTGCCAGCAGCCTGGGATGGCTGTTGATCAGCCCCGCCTCTCTCTCTCTATCAGCCCACTGGCCAGTCCCCACCCACCCAAGCCTGCTGCATGCACAGCCTAGTGTTCAGTCATCCCTTTGGTCGTTTTAGACGTTAAGGACCCTGGCTCTTTATATGTAGAGATTATAATAACAGCTAACAATTAATACTTATCAGATACTGATATTTTATATGTATTGACCTATCTAGAAGGATAAAAGTAAAATGGAGACAGGCTACAGAAGGGGTGAATAAAGGAAGTAGATGAGTATATTAGCCTTCTCAGGCTGCCACAACAAAATACCATGGACTGGGTGGCTTAGGCAACAGGAATTTATTTTCTCACATTTCTGGAGGCTAGAAATTCCAAGATCAAGGTTTCAGCAGAGTTTGGTTTCTGGTGAGAGCTCTCTTCCTGGCTTCAGCCAGCACCTTCCCCTTTAATCCTCACATGGTAGAGAAGAGGGAACAAACCCTCTAGTATCTCTCCTATTTGGCACTAATCTCATGAGAGGGTCCCACCCTCAAGAGCTTATGTAAACCTAATTATCTACTAAAGGCCCCATCTACAAATACTCTTAGGGTTTCAACATGTGAATTTGGGCTGGGGGCACAATTCAGTCCACAGCAAGGAAACAGATGAGCAAAAGTCAGAATCCTGGTACAGAGAGGCAGCAGTTAAAGGTGGAAATTGTGCTGTCAGAAGATAAGAGGAAGACGTATATGAATGAGTGATTAGCAGTGTCAGAAGCCATCAAGAAAGGTATGGAAAATATTCCACATGAAATTGATAATTAGGAGACCATTAGTGTCTTTCATTTGGTCTGAACTCCAATTACACACATCTATATGCTATAATGTATTATTAAGGCAACACAAGATTACAAGATTATATGGAGGGAGGAAGTGGGGAGAGAGAGGAGAGAGAGAGAGAGAGAATGCCTAGAGTAACCATAGAAGGTTTAACAGGCCAATTGACATTCAACATGGAACACAGTAAATAGAGTTCTGACAGGCAAATATGGGAGTGAGAGATCATCTACATTAAGGGTAAAGTATGAAAGTGGAAAGGGCATGGCTTACTTGGAAAATTGAGAGTAGCCAGGATTGTTGGAGCATATCATAGAAATCATAGAAAATGTAGGAGAGAAGTGGTAAATTTGTGCTTACAGGCTAGTAATACAAGGTGGGTTTCTTTCATCAATAGTTATTAAAATGCATTCATTTAACCCTCAGCACTATGTCCAAAATAGAATGTAAGAATATCATTTCACATGATACAGTGTACCAATGATGTGTCGTGGAATTGTGCACCTGAAAACTATATAATTTTGTTAACTGGTGTCACCCCAATAAATTGAATAGAAAGGAAAAAAATACACACTATTAAAAATAAAGTTAAAAAGCAATATCATTTCACAGTAACTTTATGATTTTTCTTAGTCTTAAAATACCTATCAGACATTATTTTAAAGCCTTTGGTCAGGATTGAAATTAGCCAGGTCTTCCTGAAAACTGCTATTTTCTTTTTCAAAGTAAAAGTTACTTAATCTCTTTAGCTCTCAGACTTCTTATCTCTGAGGTAGGAGATTGGGCTAGATTATTCCTTGAATTTCTCCCAGATACGATCTTTTAGCATAGAAACCAGTATTTTTACAAAAGCATCAAAGCATACTTTTTTTTCAATAAAAACATTTAAGTTACACATTCATTTTTATTAAACTGGATATAAAATTCTTGCACTATTTTTATGCTTGGACTTTCTAAATTCTAAGTTCTTTAAACACTTTTAAAAATAATTATTACACATATTCCAATGGGGCTTAAAAAATACAGGTTAGCAGATAACTTATTAAAAAGCAGTAATTATGGAAACTCAATAAAATCATTACACTGCAGAGACACAATAACTTCACGGTCACTTTGCCCAATTTCTACAATTTACACATGAGGCATCTGGAGTGTGGACAGATTAAGTGATTTAGAAGCTTAAGCTGAAGGCCACATGCCAACTTGGATTCTGTGGTGCCATTGTCCCTAGTCCACAAGGACAAGATTTAATGGTGAACTAACAACATAACCATCTGTCTTTTGTGATTGCTAAAATCTAGTTTCCATTTTTTAAGTTGTTGGTTACCACATACAGGAAAATTTAAACGTATATGAATTGCTTGGTAATATCTTTGTTCATGGAGACCAAATCAGAAAATCAAATCTGGCAAGAGTTCTACAATTTCCCGTGCTGGTTCGGTGCCTTGCCACCAGCCAGGTGCAGGGGTTTCACTTGCTGTGATCCTCCTCACCCATGGGACATCCTCAGACTGGCTTTCCTGATGCCATCTCTCAGTGGGCCAGGGACTGTCATGCTTCCGGCCACTACAGCCAACTACTTTGGACCCTTTCTCTTACACCTCTTTGTGGGACTTTATCATTCTGGCACAGGCTGATTGGTAACTGCTGGCCATGTATCACCACAAGTGCACAGCCCTTAGAGAGGGGACTCGTGTTTGAAGAGAAATCATCTAGAACTCTGAGGTTAGGGGCAAAGAGAGTTCACTTTCCTATAGTTGTGATTAAAAGAAAGTGGAAAAAGCGCTGGAGGCTCTAATTCAAAAAGTCACACTAGAATAGGCCTATGACTGATGGGCAGAATGGAGCAAAGGAAAGAAAAGAAGGGAGGAGGAAGAAAGAAATGGAGGCAATTAATTTCAAGAACTCCAGAGTAGTAGAATCATAAAATTCCATAACTCCATCTTCTCTTTTGTGACTCTGCCATGGGTCAGGATGAATGTCTGTCTACTACAATTCTCAGTTTCCTGCCAGGTAAACACTCCCACAGGGAAAGTGAGCTAACTTAATTTCCTGTTTTTTAAAAAAATATCCGACACTTCCTACACCAGTGGTCGGCAAACTCATTAGTCAGCAGAGCCAAATATCAACAGTACGATTGAAATTTCTTTTGAGAGCCAAATTTTTTAAACTTAAACTTCTTCTAATGCCACTTCTTCAAAATAGACTCGCCCAGGCCGTATTTTGTGGAAGAGCCACACTCAAGGGGCCAAAGGGCCGCATGTGGCTCGCGAGCCGCGGTTTGCTGACCACTGTCCTACACTATCACTCAAAATCTAGACTAATGTGAAACCCAGTTCTCCAAGTAAACCCTTTCTTTCAAAACAAATAAGCAAACAAACAATTCTTGTCCTCACACACGTTATTAATCTTTAAATACGAAGGGCTAAAATTCTTCTAATTGCATCAAATGAGATTCTTATGACCATTCTTTGAAACCAAAACTTCAGTCTATGCATATGAGAAAGGCATCGAAACTTCCATGAAGGGTAAGTGCTGGGCTCTCAGTCCAGTACTTTCTGCAGAATGTCATTCGATGGGTTAAATGCTTTAAAATGATCGCATTTTTTCATAACCTTAATTTTACACTATGTTGAAATTCTGCATAAGGAGAAAATCACCCACCATATGGAACAGTAAATAAGCCATTATCATATTGTCAATGTTTTTGTACAATAGGAATTGTGATTTAAGGAGAAGAAATAGAAAAGATAAACCATAATATCCTTACCTAACTCCACTTTTGACCTGATGTCATTAAAATGAAAATTGGAAAATTCAAGGGTTGTGGTGGTGAGGAATAAGGAAAGAGCTTAATGATTTTACTAAGAAATAGCTAATAACTGCCAGGGTTTATCTAATTAATTTTATCGGTAAATATAATTTTGTTGGCTACTATTTATTTTGCCTTATCACAAAGACCAGACATTATAGATTTATACACATAATTACTTTGCAAAATACTTTTATATCTGACACAATAATTCACCAGCTCAACCTTTACTGTAAGTAGTGCAATTGCATGTCTTGATAATTTTGCTGCTTCTCTACATAACTGAGGGAAGTGATGGTGGTAGTTTAAGGATGTTACCAGCTAGACACCTTACAGGTTGGGATGGGGATGGGAAAGAGGTTCCTATTGCTAAGACCAGTAATCCTGCATGTAACTATGCATGTCCCACCAACACTTGTGCCTGCTGCAGATACAATCGTTCCAAATATCGAGTTCACTGGATTTTAGGGCATGTCATGTATTTGTATCTTTACTCAACCTTGGAAAAGTCATTTTCTGCCACTGGGAACCTCCATTTGCGCTTATAAAAAATCAGACTTCTGCACTAGAACATCTTTGGTTATTTCCCTTGGCCTTCTCTCTTTTCCTACAAGATGTTCACAAAAAGAAAGAGAGTATGTTATGAAACTAGGTTAAATTAGCTTATTTCTACTCTAAGTTTCATTATCCTATCTAATAAAATGGTAATATGCAAATTAACCATCACTCCGCTACATAAGCCACGCCCACCAGCCAAGCCACGCCCGCCAGCCAATCAGGGTGAGTATGCAAATTAACCCAAACCAAGATGGCTACAGCCACAGAGAGCAAGGTTTCCCAGGTAACAGAGCAAGCCAAGCTTTCTGCCAGCCGTTGCAGGCCTAAGCCTCCACTCAAGCTACAAAGTTTCAATTATAGAAGGTAAACAAATTCAAACAAATGGCAGCAGAATGGAGCTTGAGAGAGCAGGCCAGGGTTGCCGGCCGCAACAGGGGAAGCAAAGCTTTCCGCACACCCTGGCTGGGCTCACCCGCTTAAGGCTACAAAGTTTCAATTATAGAAGGTGAATTAACTGCCACAGAAATGGCTGCCACCCCTGAGGGAGCAGCAGGCTTGGCTCCGCTCCAGGCTACAAAGTTTCAATTGTAGAAGGAAAATAAATCCCAGATACCAGGGCCTCTGCTTGGGTTGCCAGGGGGCATGGCCGGCCTGCAAACCACCACAGGCCCCTCTCTCAGGACGCCCCACGCCCCAAGGGAACCCCACCCTGATCAGGGACACCCTTCAGGGCAAACCAGCTGGCCCCCTACCCGTGCACCAGGCCTCTATCTTATCTAATAAAAGAGTAATATACAGATTGATCATCACTGCAACACACAATATAGCTGCCCCCATGTGGTCAAAGATCCTGCCCCCATGTGGACACAAGATGGCCACTACAAGATGGCCAACAGGGGAGGGCAGTTGGGAGGCATCCAGGCTGCAGGGGAGGGCAGTTGAGAGGGACCCGGCTTGCAAGGGAGGGCAGTTGGAGGTGATCAACCCTGCAGGAGAGTGCAGTTAGGGGTGACCAGGCCAGCAGAGGAGGGAAGTTGGAGGTGATCAACCCTGCAGGAGAGGGCAGTTAGGGGTGACCAGGCTGGCAGAGGAGGGAAGTTGGGGGCAAACAGGCTGGCAGGGGAGCAGTTAAGCATCAACCAGGCTGGCAGCGGAGTGGTTAGGGGGTGATCAGGCTGGCAGGCAGAAGCGGTTAGGGGCAATCAGGAAGGCAGGCAGGCAAGCAGTTGGGAGCCAGCAGTCCTGGATTGTGAGAGGGATGTCCAACTGCCCGTTTAGGCCCGATCCTAAACGAGCAGTCGGACATCCCTCCAGGAGTCCCAGATTGGAGAGGGTACAGGCTGGGCTGAGGGACAACACCCTGCCGTGCACGAATTTCGTGCACCGGGCTTCTAGTTATAGAATAATTATAAAACACTAGTAATTTTGAATAAATGGACTAGTTAACAAGCCCTAAATAAATCAAACCAGCAATTAAATTGTGCTGTTCAAGGCACTACTCTTTTACTATAATAAATATTTTTAAAAGGGACCTGCTGATAAAATTAGAGTGTGTCCTGATGTCATTTGAGGGTCATCATTCAATGAAAAAAACACTTAATCACTTTTATATAAACTACTCCAGTGAAAACAAAATCAGAGCAGTAATAAATCATACAGGAAGCACAGTATTTTAAAAATGTATTCCAGTGGGCAGTTTTCTGTGTATTAAAGCACATAGTTTAAAAAACTTATAAAATTGAAAAAAACATCCAAATAAGACTTAAAATAATAAACCCACACAAAAATATCTAAGAACATTTTGATGTACAATAAATACATAGTAACCTTGTCTAGTGTGTATGGTTTTAACTATTCTTGAGCAACTCTAAAATTGGCGTATGGTCTGTTATAATTTTTGCTTTTATAATCATCTGTCCAGTTCTGAGTCTGGGTCTGAAATGAGTGAACACTGTAGGTAGTGACTGTATAGCCCGATAACCTCCTTTCATTGGGGCTCCTTGTGTATATGCAACAACTAACAAATTTTTACTTTACTGCACATGGCAGAATGATTTGCTATGGAAATATTCACCCACATGGGGATTCAAATTTGGCTTGTGAATGTTAATTTCTATATTCCCTTCCCCATTTTTTTTTGTGTTTTAGCTTATTAGTAGCAAAAAAGATCCAAACACACACACACACACAGAGACACACAACACACACACAAAAACACACTCACTCTCTCTCTTTTTTTTTTTATTCTAAGAGATAGAATTGTGCTTGAAAACTGTCAACTTCTATAGATATTTTTACACTAGAAAAACCTTTCTCTCCTATCCCTAAATAGGCAGGTTGATTTTTCACTGAAAATGGCTTCAAGCTGCTCCTAATATTTACTCACTTATGCAGGTGCGTTCATCAGCATGGAGTCTGTATCCTGTATCACATTCACAGTGGAAGGTGCCCAGAGTGTTAATACAGCGCTGCTGGCAGCCTCCATTCACCACCGCACATTCATCGATATCTAGAGGAGGAAGACAGATGGCCAGGATTACAATGTCATTCCAATGTCAGCTTCAGAGAAGTGGCCCAATATTTCTTTGATTCACAGTATGTGTTATATTGTACAAAGGCACCGACTCTGTGACCACAAATCTTTGCTTGTTTGATCCATTTTGCTCCACAGTATAAACAAGAAAATGTAGATAGAAACTTTATTGAGCTTTTTAAAGCCCAGCAACAATGAGCATAAGGATTGCCTCACAATTTTCTATTCTTCACATACCGGTTAATTAGACAGATCTGAGATACAGATATTTCCTTGGGGCAGGGAAACTGGAGGCGAGAATTACAATGAGTTACTCTATCTGGAACAGCACACATTGGTAGATAAACACCTATTATTGGTCTGATACTGCTGAATGAAGCCAATAAGAAAGACCTTGGATCTCCTTCTCATGTGGTATGGTGGACATCAGGGAATAGACAGACACATTCAAATAAAACCATGGTTTGGAGTTCTTAAAAATACACCAGTACACTTGCTTCATTGATTCAGTCTATTCCTGGTCAGTCAGGGTTCCATTTTCTAAAATACTTAATGTGAGAGGTTACTTTCAATTTAGGAAAAAAGAACACATTTAAAAAGAGGTCAAGACTCATAGTCACCTACATCTTATGATCAGTCAAGGTCATAATAAGTGAACATAATATTTGTCTTCCTTTAGGAAAGGAAAGTCAATGTATCTCTTGTAACCTACTAGAGGCCCGGTGCACGAATTCATACACAGGTAGGGTCCCTAGGCCTGGCAGGTGATCAGGGATGAGCCGATCGGGGCTGGGCTGATCAGGGCTGGGCCTGCCGGCTGGGAGAAAGGACAAGGAGGTTGGCCAACTGTGGGAGGTTGGCTGTGGGAGCACACTGACCAGCAGGAGGCAGCTCCTGCATTGAGCATCTGCCCTCTGGTGGTCAGTAAGCATCATGGCGACTGGTCTACAGGAGTTCTGGTCATTCTGCTTGCTCAGACATAATGGTCGCTTAGGCTTTTATATATATAGATACTTCCTTGTACCCTATATAATCAGTACTTAATGTATCTGAAATCACACACAAAAATGATACTCACAAATGTTGGGAAAGCTTTTCAGGTAATCAGTGTATTAAGGGCTTCTAAATTTTCTTGCTATAATTGTTTTTTTCTTCAAAACCTGTCTTTTCACACAAGTCAAGGTATGGGAAGGCAAGTGTCTCATGCAGAGAATGTCCCCAACTTCCTATGCCCCAATCCCTGATATTCAGGCAAAGAATGCTAGGTGTGAGCAACTTTCACTGAGATATGTTATCATAATAGACAATTAGCTTTACAATCAGTGAGATTAATGCCACAGGGCAAGATGCTTACTTGAAAAGACATCCACATTGGGAAGGAATGCTATTGCAATGCCTTATCACAGGAATTTTTCATGCTAAAATGATCTGGTCTATAACGCATATTTTGTACTATACTAAAAACTAGAGTATTTGATGTGAGGAAGGCAAAATGATTTTCTTTTACTTGGCATTGCTTTTACACGAAAAAGAAAAACTATATAAAGAATATACTAACTCACAAAATAAGTCCCACATTTTACAATTACTAGTCCACTATATTATACACAGTTTACTCAATCTAGGATTTTCTTTTGAAAATTGTATATGCTGGGATAATTTCAGATATACTTAATAGAGTCCTATTTTAGAGATAATAAATACTGACTTTTCAAAGCATTAGAAGTTTTATTAAATTTTGGACCTGTTATAAACAAACCTCTAAGTCTTTTTCATATAAACTAATGTCAAACCAGAATTCTCCATTTCTTACTTGCACTTTGATATTTATGCTACCTAAATTTTTATCTTTCTAGCTTTAGTGTATTATTCCACAGGGTTGAGATATAACTTTGAATCCTAATTCTGTCAACCCCTGAATTAGATATCCTCCCCAGGTCTTTCACATTAGACATACAAATAAAACTACCAAGAGTACTTTGTTTCGGATGACAATACACCAAAAATTGACATCATAAAAAAATTGTTATGTTATACTGTATATTTGTATTTAAATACATTTAAAATGTTTTAAAGGGTGTATACAAATACAAATGATTATTTCTTAGGAGGAATAAAGATATAGAGAATGAGTAAATTGCAGGATGTGGGCATGGGGGTGTTGGACAAGAAATTTAAGCCATATCTGTAATGTTTAATTTTTTTTATAAGAAAACTTTATCAGGTATAATTTATGTAATAAAAAAGTAATTTTATAAAAATAAATATACTATGATGACTTCCCTTGCTCCTACCCATCAAGCTTCAATACTTTTCTGTCAAAAGAAACCAAATTAGTGCAAAAAAAAAAAAAAACTTACCTAATAATAGACAAACACGTAAATTGACCGTACCTCCGCTACACCACCAGCCAATCAGGAGTTATATGCAAATTAACTCAACAAAGATGGCGGTTAATTTGCATACACAGGCACCGAGTGACTGGGGCGGGACACTTGCGTTGTCGCCATGGCACGAAGATTCATGCTAGAATGGGCTTTCCCGTTGCCATGGAGACAACGCAGGTGTTCTGCCCCACCCCTGGTCTCTCAGAGCCTCTGGGCAATGTGGGAAGACGGGGCTGGAGCAGAAAGAGGCGGCTCCGGGGCCTGAGAGGAAAGGGGCTGGGCTGGAGTAGAAAGGTGATGCCGGCAGCCAGGGAAAGGAAAGCCCATTCTAGCATGAATGGACGCTGATTTTAAGAATTTTCTTTCAGTATGTGTTAGTGTGTTCATATTCTTAATCTGCCCTAGAATTATAATTAAAAGTACTATATTAGAGTCCTAGCCATTTGGCTCAGTGGATAGAGTGTCGACCTGTGAACCTAAGAGTCCGCTAAGGATACCTCAGTTGCAGGCTCCTCCCAGGCCCAGGCCCTGGTCAGGGCTTGTGTAGAAGGCAACCAATCGATGTGTTTCTCTCACATCAATATTTCTCTCTGTCTTTCCCTCTCTCTTCCACTCTCTCTAAAAATCAGTGGAAAAATAGCCTCGGGTGAGGATTAAAAAAATAAAATAAAGTACTACATTGGAAACACACACAAAATGAAATCAAACCAAACTTTCTCCATACTTTGAATCAAACAGTCTTGGGCAAAACATCTTAGTGTTGAAAATTATTAGCCTATCATCTTGCCTTTCTGAAACTCAGCCTTCTCATCTATAAAATGGAATAATAACGACTAACATAAGTACTATGTTATGATTTGTTTTTTTCCTTTTCTAGTCCTACATGACAATTTGGAATAGATTGATAATGCTTGAGATTATATGTAGAAATTAAAAAACAACAAAAGGTCATTTCATTCCACTAAGTGGAGCTAACAATATAAGACCATAGAGTGAGAGTGTATGATAGAAACAGCTGCAACATCTGAATTCAGAGGAGAGAAAATCAAGTGGGCTGGAGTGATAAGGGAGTGTTTGGGGTAAAATGTGAGAATGAGAAAAGGGAGGGCAACTCAAAGGTGTAGTGGTTTGAATGTTCAGTGTCTGAGATTCAGCAGTTAGACCTGTCAGGTTGGAAAATAAGGTTGGCAAAAGGAAGTAAAGTTGAAAAACAAATCTAAAATCTACTTCTTAATTAAATTGGAAAGCAAAGGGTTCCTGGTCTTCATTTAAAATACAATACACTTTTAGGCAGGTTGAGACATAATAGGCTGTGTTCACACAGTAGCTAAACAAACATATTAACAGTTAAGAAAATCAATCATTTATAGACTGGCACCAAATATCAAGTAATTGGTTTGACTTATTTTTTCCCTTTTTCCCCCTTTCAGAACATGCTGAATTTACTGATGGTTTGGGTATTGTGTAACCCATAGTTCTCATACTTGGAAGCATATTAAAATCAAAGTGAGCATGATAAGATACCCATTTTTTTGTCCTGCCCTTAAAGAATTTGATTTTATTGGTTTGGGGTAAGGCCTGAGAATCTCTTTAAACACACCCTAAGTGATGCTAATGTGTAGTCAGGGTTGAGATCCATCCCCTGACTTAGTTAATGTTTTAATAACCTAAGAATCTTGGTAAAAAGCAGACCTGGAGCTTGGGACCAAGATTCTGCATTCCTAATAGATCCAATGTCATTCTAATGCTACTGGCCTGGGACCATACTCTTAGTAGCAAGAGTGTACATAGTCCTTTGTTCAACCATCAATGTCACAAGGATCACAAAGGTCATGATTTGGTTAAACTTCTCAGTCATTTGCCCAAAATAGCTCATTTAAGTCCAAATGGATAACCAATACTCTGAGCAAAATACTATGTATATGTAATAAATACATATATTAATTATTTACTAAAAACTTCTAAAAATTAAAACACCAATAATTCCTACAAAATTCACTCCATAATGGTTACTAATTTCAAGAAAATTTTAGCATCATTTGTTATTAGAAATGACTTGCTTCTGTAAAACATGAAGGGCACGTTAGTTCTTTTCTGATGGAATATCTCTGATATGGGATAAAACCAGATTAAATTGCCCAGATGTTAGACACTCATGCTGAAGCTGTCACAAGTGATTTTCTTTTCCATCAAGATGCTGCCCAACAAAGTTAAAAACCAGAAATGTCAATATTACATTAAAATGTTATTATCAAGTATACTTCATGTGAAGAAACAATTTCTCCATAAGTCCTCTGAGTTGCATCTTTATGTTAGTTGTTTACAGAAAGCCCTGCCCTAAGAATTGGAGCTTCAGAACACTTCTGGGGATAATGATAAAGTGATTAGATTTTTTTTAGCATTGTCACTGTGATATGGACAAAGGATTTCATCATCTATAATAATAAAAGTGTAATATGCTAATTAGACCGGACATCTGAATGATCTTCAGAACATCATTCCGGATGTCCTTCTGGATGAAGCCGTGGGAGCAGGGGCTGAGGCAGAGGTGGTTAGGGGCAATCAGGCAGGCAGGCAAGCAGATAGGGGTGATCAGGCAGGCAGGCGAGTGGTTAGGGGTGATCAGACTGGCATGCAGAGTGGTTAGGGGCAATCAGGCAGGCAGGCAGAGTGGTTAGGGGTGATCAGGCAGGCAGGCAAGTGGTTAGGGGTGATCAGGCAGGCAGGCAGAGTGGTTAGGGGTGATCAGGCAGGCAGACAGAGGGGTTAGGGGCAATCAGGCAGGCAGGCAGGTGAGCAATTAGGAACCAGTGGTCCCAGATTGCAAGAGGGATGTTCGACTGCCAGTTTAGGGATCGGGCCTAAACCAGCAGTCAGACATCCCCCAAGGAGTCCCAGATTGTGAGATGGTTCAGACCGGGCTGAGGGACTCTCCCTCGCCCCCACCATGCCCAAATTTCATGCAATGGGCCTCTAGTTTTTATACTATAAAAGAATATAGAAGAAAATCAACCATGTCTGCTAGTTTTCCTTTTTAATGTCCTTTCTCTAAATATTTATGCTGTATTTATCTCCCCAACTATCTCTCTAGATGGTCACAGAAATAGCTTAAAATACTTCACTTTATTATCAAATGTATTTTGCACATAAAAGCTCCCTGAGACAACAATGACCCACTTTTGTCTGTAAACAAGAATAGTTTCGTATTATTTTTCTCAGACTGTGCAACCATAGTAAGAGAAGTCATTCTTACATTTGCCTTTTAACATTGTTTTCAGAAACCTGCTGATTGAAAATAAGTGTTCCTGGGCTGCTGTATGTTGGAGACTGCATTGTAGAAGTGTTAGCTTTGAAAGAAATATTGAAAAGTGTGACAGTGATTCCACTAGATCATCTGTGTAGTTTTATTTTCACTCTTCTACTATACTACTTTCACTCTGATCTACTACAGTATATCAAAACTGCTGACTTTTTTGCTTGTAATTCTGTAGCCCCTGATTGAATGAACTCCTTAAGGTCAAAGATCCTGTTGTATTAAGCATTTTCTGGCATGAAGTCGATCGTCCATAAATGTCCCATGAACGAATAAATGAATGTGTGGTTTGAAAGTCATCCACGGCATTCAGTCTTCTTATCCACCCATATTTATCAATGGGATTTCTAGGAATTGGGGCTCTGGCCACACTCACCGTCTCTTTACCTTTGCAGTAAATTATTGATGCTAGTTTTTTGACCATTTACAAGTAGCTTTAAAAGTCTGGGATGCAAAATAATTTTTAAGTTTGACAATGAACACACTTGAACTGCATCTGTAGTGACTATGTACTGGTTGTCTATCTGGGACTCACTCATGTTCTTCACACATACTTAATAACTCCAAGGGTTTCCTTAGAGACATTTTCTCTCCTTTCTTTTAATGAAGTTTCTATGGAATTGATGAACACCATTCCTCTCCCAAATCAGAGGTAGACTGTACTTGGTATAAACTCATTTGCCACAGTGATTAGACCAGGTAATCTCTTCATTAGCAAAATGATTTCTCAGGAATGAATGAATTAGTTCAGATGTGAGTTAGTGAGTATGACGCTCCACAGGAGGGTTGGGAATCCTGAGACATAGATGCCCTCTTCTCTGGAAATTATAATTGTGGATGTGGGACATTTTGTAGTAGCCATTTTGCTCCATGAGTGAAAGCTACACTAAAGATAAAGCCAACAAACGGAACAAAACTGAGGTACTCCAGGGAACAGGAGCTAGAATCCTGATTGAACTGTACCTGAAGTCCTCCTACCTCTGGGCTTTTCAGTTAAGTGATCAATAACATCCTGCTATTGTTTAGGCATTCTGAGTTGCATGATTCTATTACTTGTAAGGGAAATCATCCTAGCCAATACATGTGTGCTGTATAGCCAGTGTGCTGGAGGAAGCCACCAAGTGCAGTTCAAACTCAACATACACTTTTCAAAAATATGTATTGCCCTCTAATCAGTAAAATGGTTTAATCTATAATTCAGTAAGGGTCAGGAAAAGTCATTTAGTTCTCCTTGTAGCATTCATTGGAGCAATTGTAATCCATCAAAATTCCAACAGAATTGGAAATATGTCACTATTTTTTGTTCTTTTCTTATTATAAACATTAAGGGTTTATCAAATGGCCTGTGAAAAGTTGTGGTACATCTGACAGTGCCAGAGAGGTTAAAGTGCCTTCTTGAATGGTTGCCTTGTAACACCCCTGTGAGTAATCCATCTCTAGCTTTCCCCTCAAACCTTGGCCTCCTATTTCTCCTTTCATTCCTTTCTTGGTAGCTAAAATCTGAGGTAGTTTGGTACTCAGTACAAAATAAATGCATGCTGGTAACTCTGAAGATTCTATTGTTTTTCTACATTAAGCCCTCGTAAAATTTTTTTTTTAAATGTTACCAGTTTTCTAACTCCGTAATAAAAGTGGCCTTTTTCAGCATAATGCACCTAGCTCATAAAGAGGCAAATAGGACAATGAGGTGTATTTTTGAAATGAGTAACATTACTAGGAAGAAATAGAGCTCAAAAGTCTTGTTCTGAGGATAGGATAGTATATTCTTTCATTGAAAATGGAAAGCTTTTGGAAAATGCTAGACATGTAGGTACATCTGATCATGGAGATTATTTTCTGCCATACTATATACTAAGGAAACATGGCTTTACTTTATAGCCAGTGGGCATCAGCAGGGCAAAGAACAGATTAGAGAAGTAGCAGACTGATGGCAGAGAATCCAAGTAATAACCATTGCTGAAATCCAGATGAAAGATGATGAGGAAGCTAGGGGCAGTGTAAATAGAGAGATGTGGGCATATATAAAAGGTGTTAAAAATATAAAATCAATATAACTTGGTTATTAACTGGATGTGATGGAAAAGAGGTAAGGTCGACCACCTTGAGCAATTTTATTGATGGTGTGGCATTCACCGAAATAGCACAGGAGGATGAACATTTGAAACTGGAAAAATAGTTCAGTTTTGAACATAAATAATTTGATGAACAAGTGAGATGGGAACTTGTGGATATACAGTAGGAAAATGAGTATGTGGATTTAAATCAGGGGGAAAAATATGGGCTGATTTTTCAGCTACCATTTATCTACCTGTACAAGCACAAAAATTAGGAGTCATCCTTGACACTTTCCTCTCCTTCACCCATATTGGATCAAATACCAAATTTTACTGTATGTAACTTATCTTCTAAAACATAAAAATCTGTACACTTCTCACCTACACTGGTACCACTCAAATCCAACTGCATGAATGGTTGCAGTAGCCACTAAAGCTCCCTCTACATCCTTCAATGGGTCCTTCATTATTTTCCTACTGCACCACAGTGATGTTTTCAAAACAAAAATTTATTCATATCACCCACTCTATGACTCTTGTCACTGTTTTACACCCTTCAATCACTTCCCTTTACTCTCAGGATTAGACTGAACACCAACATGATCTTCAGATCTCTCTGTGGTCTGGTTTTTGCTTCCTTCTCTAATTCTATCTTGCTATTTCCCCGCCCCCCTTGCTATGTTTTAGCAACAGTAATCTTCTTCAAGTTCCTTGAAGGCTCTTTACTCCCTATTATTTCCACGTTCCTTCCTTTACCTAGTGAATATCTATGCTTCTTGTAGATGTCCACTCAAGCACCACTACCTCAGGGAGGCCTGTATTTCTCCTTCAATCTACGTAAAATTTATGTGTTATACTTTCCTAGGACTATCTTATTTTCCTTTGGAGTAATTAGGTCATCTATATCTTGTAGATTTGTATGTATAATTATTTGTTTGATATCTGTGTTCCCCATTGTTAACTAAATATCATGAGAGCACAACCCTCTCAGTGTTTGCTCAGAACAGCAATCCCAGTGTTTGGCACACAGAAGATTCATTATAAATATCTGCTAAAGAAGTAAATGAATGAGGTACAGAGTTTTGGGCATCTCCATATACTAGTAGATTGTAATTCAAGTCACAAGAGTGGGTGATTTCCCTAAGAAAAAGCCTGTAGATAAAAAATGAGTCTAATAAAGAACCCTGAGAAATAGCTACATTTAAGCCAGACTGAGGTAGGATACACAAAGCTGACCAAAAAGGCAATACAGAGAAGTCGGGGAAAACCAAAGGGTCTGGTATTATGGAAACTGAGGGAGGTGGGGTCTAAAGAAGGAAAACATGGTCAACACAGGGATGTCAGGAAGAAACTGGAATTTAGCAACAAGATTCAGCATTAAATTTAGCAATAAGAATCTCAGTGATGACACTGATGATGATAAGAATGTTAATGATACTCATTCACCTACTGATTATTGAACACTTACTATGTACTATGCACTGCTCTAAACTCTTTACACACTTATTCAATACTCAAGAAAGCCTTGCAAAATAGGTACTGATATTACTCCTCCCTACAGAGGAGGAAGCTGATGTATAGAAAGCTGTTTCAATGGTGCAGCGAACATTAACCCCAGATTTCAGTGGGTTGGGAGACATGGGAGACAAAGAAGAAAGAGAGATAAGATATGTATTGAATTACATTTGACTATTAAAGTTTAAATTCTAATGAGAAGTACCAAATAGAGATGGTTGATATAAAAATTTAATAGAAAAATAAAAGTCTCAAATTATTGAGCATTTACAATCACACCACAGTATTCTAAGAAGGTACATGTTGGGAGAAATAACCTACAATGGGCCCTGAGCATACCCACACATCTTTGTTGGGTACACCAAGAATGCAGAGAGCCCTGATCACTCTTTATCCAAGCCATTTTTCAGGTCTGTTGGCCCAGAGGGATGAGCTAACATCTTCCTTGAGGAAAGAACAGGCTTCTTTCCATTAATTACAAAAGTGGTGGATTCCCCAGTTCAGGGTTTGCCTTGTATAATGTGACCAGTTGCATGTGCAGGCATCAAGAATGAGCCCTTTGTGTCATTGGTGTGGGATTTGGGGAACATGGGGAATGGACACAACAAATGAAACTTTGGCTACTGCTTTTGCCATGAATAATAAAGCCCTTTGTTTCTGACCCGGGAGTCTCATTGTCTTCTGTCAGCATCCATGAAACAGTAACAGATTAACATGTTAGCATAAAAGTAGGGTAAAATCCCAGATTCTGCCCAGTGTTTGATAGTACATATGCAGAACAGAAATCACACACATAACTGTCTGCTACTCTAGGTTAGAGAGAGCATGCCCATTGCAGAGTGGAAGGATCTTAGAAGCCAGAGGATGTTCCTGTCTCCTCCCTGTTATACTTATTAATTGCTTGTAGCCTTAGAATTATTAGCACAGTGATACTGAGTAGATGTTTTATCTGCCTGACTTTGATTTGACAATCTGATCCTGAGTGTTATCTCATAAGGTAGGAGGAAAATATGTCATGCTAGTGTGTGTTCCTATGATTTGAATGAATAGTGAGATCACAAATACCCAATCCAAGGAACCAATAATTTTGCTCTATTGTTAGCTTCTTGAGGACAGAGATAGTATGTGTTTTGCTTATCACCATGTTTGCAATACCTAAGAGAGTGTCTGCCCCATAGTATGTGCATAATAACATTTGTTGGAAATTTGAAAAAACAGAACAAATGAATAATGGATACCTTAATTTGCAGAGGGAGAGAATTCAGCAAAAGAGACTGAGAAGGGGAAGTGAGAGAAAGTGGAAAGGGGTGGAAAGGAGCAGGTCAGTGTAGAAACCTGGCACACAAAGAGAAGAGTCTTTTTAAAAGGGAGTGAATATATTATCAACGCTGAAGAAAATCAAATAAAATGGGGCCTGGAAAAATCTGGTAGATATGGAAATTTGAAGGTCTTTCTGCTAAAGTGCAGA
This sequence comes from Eptesicus fuscus, assembly GCF_027574615.1. Taxonomy (NCBI): domain Eukaryota; kingdom Metazoa; phylum Chordata; class Mammalia; order Chiroptera; family Vespertilionidae; genus Eptesicus; species Eptesicus fuscus. The sequence continues at coordinate 29,659,650 of NC_072475.1, read as the reverse complement.
ATGAGGATAGCAAGTTAGCCTTTCGGGATGTCTATTTCTTTAAAATTTTTCTAAACCCTGAATACTCTATTATTTTTTTGTTATTGAAAACAGAACTGCCAAGGTCATGCTTTCATGAATCTATTATATGGCCACCTCATCTATAACATGATCCAATATCAGGCCTGAGAACCACAGTGTGACAACACTCTGGTATATTATGATACAATATTGTCATATAGTCTCTCTGTGTGAAGGAGCAGCGAACAATGAAAATAAAGCAGAGCTTACTAATAATCACAGAGCTAGTACATAATCTTAATACACGGAGCTTCTACAAACATCAATTTGACATATACTTAATGACATGAAAAATTATTTTTGTATTTCATAGGATTAGGCACCACTGGCAAAGGAAGGTAGGTAATTCAGTAAAACTAAGCTTGAGCAGAAATTCCTATAGTTGGTTTTGCTTAGCTAATTTTTTCTACATCTATTTCAACACATAGTCTAAATACATTGATTCTCTTCCAGCTTTTAAGGAAGGACCAAACCCTCTGTGGGCTGAGAGCTAAAGATGTTATTTCTAGGGATGAACATTGAGTTACAGAAACAGAAACCTTGAACTAAACTCCCAGTTCACTCCCTAGGAGAATGAATGATATGATCTTCTGAGAGATTTTAATCTTTGGGACAGTGGTTGTTTCTGATTCTTTTCTTTCCCTCTGCGTCAAACATAACTCTAGCATTTCGGTTGTGCTTATTGTTTCCTAAATAAATAGTGAATGGAGACACATCTGAAGGAGGAGAAGAGGAGCCGGAGGAGAGGGGAGAACCAGCACAGGGCTTGGAAATTGGAGACACATAGTGAATAATGATTGTCTGGCTGACTCCCCACTTGACTGAGATACCTAAGATTATCTAAAAATTATTTAAGGAGACTCCTGAAGATCTTTGAATACCTGATACCTAACTCTAAGGGTCTCAAATGAAGGGTGGGAGGATACCTGAAGCTCTGAATACTCTAGACAACACCATTTGGCAGGTACATATTTTCTCAGGTGTTGGAATACAGAACAAAATACACATTGGGGTTCTATTAGATAGATATATGATGGATAGATAGATACATGATAGATGATAGATAGATAAATAGGTAGATGATAGATAGATAGATAGATAGATTAGATAGATAGATAGATAGATAGATAGATAGATAGATAGATAGATAGATAGGGAGCCGCCAGACCCAAACCTCTTTCTCATTGATTATATAAGCCAATAGCAAAAATCTTAAAAAGTGAATATGAGGCTAGCATTTTCATCTCAGGGCAGCTTGTTTTGATTAGAATTATCCCCACATATCAGATTCATGAAGAGAGAAATCTATGGATATGAGAGAGGGTGACAAACAGGCAGTAGCTGGCAGAGAAACTAGGTATGCATGGCTGATATGCAGCCTTGGACAGCTTTAGGTCACTGAGCAGCTGGGGGAGCAGGATGAGAATCCAGAAAATGGGAATTAAGACAGAAAGACCAGCCCTAACTGGTTTGGCTCTGTGGATAGAGCGTCGGCCTGTGGACTCAAGGGTCCTAGGTTCGATTCTGGTCAAGGGCATGTACCTTGGTTGTGGGCACATCCCCAGTGGAGGGGGGGGGGTGCAGGAAGCAGCTGATTGGTGTTTCTCTTTCATCGATGTTTCTGACTCTCTCTCCCTCTCCCTTCCTCTCTGTAAAAAATCAATAAAATATATATATATATTTTTAAAAAGACAGAAAGACCATAAAAACCAACCTCCCTTTTTTTTTCAAAACGTCTGATTAACCTACCTCCTCTTAGTCTGCTTCTGCTCCACATCCCAAACTGAACATGCTCAAAATGGCTAAAACAAACTGGCTCTCTGAAAACATCCAGAACCCTCATCATCTATGCACAAGAATTTGATAGAAACTGATAATGATGAATTGATATTATAACTTTGGAGGGCTGTAGTAATGATTTTATCTGCATAGAACTTTCTTCCTTTTATTTTTCCTGGTTATCGAGTTCCTCTCCTGTGGGCTGGGATAGAGTGAGGGCTATTACTACCCCTCTGCCACCACCAAACTACAGGTAGGCACAAGACCCTGGCTGAGACAACCTGAGAATCCCGTCTCCCTAGTCACGGTGATTGGGAAGGGCGTTTGACCCAAGTCAAAAGAAACAATCTTATCAAGGACATTGGCTCAAGCGATTAGGAGAACTAGGCAGCACCATCTTTTCTGTAGGCTGCATCAAGTTGCTCTTTACTTCTATTAGAAAAGCTTGAGTTTCCTTTATATTTTTGTGAAGATGGTTAAATTATATGTCACTTCTAATGCCACCTTTATTTCTTTTCTAATAAGCATTTTTATTGGTATGCTAGGAAGAACTGATTTATACAATTGTAGAACTTAAAAGGACCATAAAAGATAAACTGGTCTAAACGCCTACACATTGTGGGAGTGAGTTTCTTCTTCAAGCATCTTGACAAACAGCTATTCAGATTCTTACTAAACACCTCCAACTGTAGAAAGCTCACTGCTTCTTACTTTCTCTGCCTTCCGCTGCCTACCATTCTTTGTCTCCTCTCCCTTGTCCTCTTATATTTACGTAACATAATCACATTACAAAACATTTGAACGGAAAAAAAAAATGATGTAGTTTTCAATCACAGAAAGCTGTTTTAAAATATGAAAAATATCAAACAAAATAGCACAGATATGGAACATTTTGCTAATGCACTTATTTGGTAAAGTTAGTGCCTTTCTTTAATTTGTACTTTATTACTTTCAAGAATAACATGTTATGTTTCAATTATAGTTCTCTTTTGGCAAAATAACTATTTATGTTTTTTTGTCCATTATTAAATTATATCCTCATGTTCTTTCTCTGTACTTTTCCTTGTCTGCTGTTTATCCAAACAGGTACCATTTATCATAAAATATCAGACAACGGCTCTTTGCCAACAGCTTTTAACTTCCAATAAGATCAATTTAACTTAAAGTGCACCTCTACACTATCCAGGATTTAAACATTTAATTCAAAATCCATTAAAATAATTGTGTTCCATTTTAATGTAGTCACTTAACCTGTAGTTAAATGTGACTTCTATTATTAAAAAATAATAGCACATGTGTAATCTGATGTTATATTGCTTAAAATTATCTCAAAAACATTAGCATTTATAATTTAAGTATAAATGTGCTGAATTCAAACCTTGAAGTTACTATTTACAAAAATTGGTGCACTGTTTATATTTAAAAGCCCCAACTGGAACAAAACTATATTCCCTTTCTCATTTCTTTTGGAAAGCACAGTTAAAATGAAACTAGGAGAATCTAATTTACGGATCCTTCCTTCATAAAATTTAAAAATCATCTAAAAGCTTTTTCCCCTCAAAATTTATTACTTATGGAATTACTTATTCATGACTTCATATAGTGTATATCTAGAAAAGCAAATAAATAAAACTTAAAAATAAAAAAGTTATGTGACCCAGGTCTGGCCTTTACCTGTAAACCATAGCATTGAACCTGTTTTTTAAATGTTTCAACAAAAGAAGACTTAGACTATTTTCCAATATCACTCCAAATTTTGTTAATTACCCCATTCCTTTTGAGTACCATCATCTAACAATTCCTCATTCCCTCAAGTCTTCCCTACCTCTCTCCACCTAGCCAGAACATGCTGTTCTCACTGGTCCCCAGAATCCTTCCCCTGATCGTACCCCATATCCACTGTGCTGGTTTTGAATGACATCCCCTATCCACCAGGGACAAGTTATCCATTAGGCAGAGTGCCTGAGGTCCACAATACCTTCTGAGGCCTACATAAATATTTTTATTCTTAACCTTTTAGGTTGAAGAAAATATTTTTAATATATAATAATTTATACATTCATCTTTATATCATTGCAATCATAAAATATGCATTTTATTTATTTTGGAGTAAGGCAAAAATTCCCAGGGCCCATCAAAACCATAATGTGGCCAGGCCATCCACTTACTCCACTTTAACTTCAAAGACACCAACTAAGAATAGCTTCACTGAAGAAAGTCTCACAACCCTTTCAGCTCATGTGCATTCCCCATTGAATCTCATAGTGACTATTCTAAGCTTTTTATGACACAAACACATACAACACACACACACACACACACACACACACACACACACGTGCACGCACACATACACACACACAGAGTCAGAAGCAGCTTATGGGCATGAGAGCAGTACAATGGCAAAGGACCCGAGGCTCAGAAGGGCCCTGTGCTTAGGGTTTAATGCTCTCTGTTCACCACTTTGAAATAGCTAATACTCTTATGGTAGCACTTGTGTTTTGTAAGTGAAGTAGGTGGGACAATGGAGCATGAACCAGGGACTTTAAGATTCAGCTCATACATGTTTCCATCCCCTACCACATTTGCTTTTCCTTTGGGATGGTTCTTCCAGGCTGCCCAGTATCCCTCACCCCATCTGTACCCAGTGAGCACTACTGTTTTTTGCTCCCCATGCCCCACTCCGGGGGCCTGAGCACAGGGTGGGAGAGGGTCAGTGTTGGGAAAACAGTATCTCTAGCATGTTGGCAGGTTATAGCAGTAGCTGCCCCCTCCAGTCTGGCAGCACATCACAGGGCATCTGGAGAATGACCCTGTAAGGGTGAGCCAGCTCTGATCCAGTACCAAGTGAATCTGAGCATGGGTTTATCCATCCATTGTGGGTAGGGGTGTGAGCTGGTAGGAAGGAGGGGTTGACATTTCCCATCTCTGCAGCCAGGGCACAGTGTCCATGCTCAGGAACACATATTTTGAATTGCAAGGTGGGACTAACGAGCACCTCTAAGTATCTGCTCTTCCCCAAGCATCCCCATGGCAAAAAAAAAAAAAAAAAACATGTAATAGCCAATAAAAAACAACATGGCCCGATGAAAGAGAGATGCCATGAAAGAAAACTAAGAGTTTTACATGCTTCACTAGTCACAACACGTCCCCCCTGCTTCTTGAACAGAGGCCACACATTTTCATTTTGCACTGGATGCCGGGAATTACGTATCCACCTGCACATACAAGCCAGTCCCCTTCCATCTCATTGTGAACCTTGCGCTGGCTGATGAGGACTTCCCTCTTTCTATCATAAAATGCCTCCTACTTTCCAATCCCTTGCCTCCTCTTCCTATGGGTTCTAAGACCTCTACATCATGTTGATTCACTTCCATTTCCAGCCTTCATATTTTGTAACGTTATTTATTCCCTTCAGCTTAACTCTTCCACTCTCCCTTGCTATTGGTTTTCCCCCTGTATCTTCCATTTTCCACCTCCTCTCCCCACCACTGCGCTATCCAGCCAACTTCAAAAATCAGTGGTACAACAGTTACCGTCTCTGCTTCATTCTCATGCCTTCCTCTCACAGATTAGCTGTCTCACTCATCGTTCGGCTAAAACTGCCTCATCAGAGGTTTCCTGAGACTGCCTACTAGCCAAACAAAAGAGCATGTCACAATCCTAGTACTTTGGACATTTCTGTAGATGTCGATAATATTGACAACATTCCCTCTCCTAGTTCTCTCTCTTACCTTGGATTCACTGTCCTGGCACTTGAATGATTCTCCCTCACTTCCCTGTCTGCTTTTTGCAGTGTAGGCATTTTCTATTTTCCATCTTATCACTCACCAAACAGAAGTTTAACAGATATCCAACAAAGATTTTAATATATCTAAAGTTGGAACATTACATTTTCTGGGCCCACAATTAGTACATGCGTTTAAGAGTAGTGACTGGAATTTTTCATTCAGATAAATGTGCCTTTTTTCGAAAAGAGGTGCACTCTTATTTAAGAAGTCCAGGAATCTCAAAATCAGTGAGGTAATTCAAATGAAGATACATTATTTACTTATTTATATACTAGAGGCCCAATGCATGAAATTCGTGCAAGAGTAGGCCTTCCTTCCCCTGGCTGCAGGCACTGGCTTCCCTCTGGCACCAGGGACCTGGGCTTCCCTCTGGCCATCAGCAGGCACCCGGGATCCAGGCTTCCCTTGCAGCCCCAGCTTTGTCTAGAAGGTCGTCCGGAAGGATGACCAGTCTAATCAGCACATTATGCTTTTATTATTTTAGACTAGAGGCCCGGTGCACAAAATTCGTGCACAGAGGTGGGTTGTCCCTCAGTCCAGCCTGTACCCTCTCCAATCTGGGACCCCTCGAGGAATGTCTGACTGCCCTCTCACAATCTAGGACTGCTGGCTCCCAATTGCTTGCCTGCCTGCCTTCCTGATTGCCCCTAACCGCTTCTGCCTGCCAGCCTGATCACCCCCTAACCACTCCGCTGCCAGCCTGTTTGCCCCCAACTTCCCTCCTCTGCCGGCCTGGTCACCCCTAACTGCCCTCTCCTGCAGGGTTGATCACCTCCAACTGCCCTCCCTTGCAGGCCTGGTCCTTCTCAACTGCCCTCACTTGCAGGCCGGGTGCCTCCCAACTGCCCTCTCCTGCTGGCCATCTTGTGGTGGCCATCTTGTGTCCACATGGGGGCAGGATCTTTGACCACATAGGGGGCAGCTATATTGTGTGTTGCAGTGATGATCAATCTGCACATTAGTCTTTTATTAGATAGGATAGAGGCCTGGTACAGGGGTGGGGGCCAGCTGGTTTGCCCTGAAGGGTGTCCCTGAACAGGGTGGGGTTCCCTTGGGGTGTGGGAGGCCTGAGAAAGGGGCCTGTGGTGGTTTGCAGGCCAGCCACGCCCCCTGGCAACCCAAGCAGAGGCCCTGGTATCTGGAATTTATTTTCCTTCTACAATTGAAACTTTGTAGCCTGGAGCGGAGCCAAGCCTGGAGCTCCCTCTGCGGCTGACAGCCATTTCTGTTAGGGTTATAATTGAAACTTTGTTGCCTTAAGCGGGTCGGCCCAGCCAGGGTGTGCGGAAAGCTTTGCTTCCCCTGTTGCCGGGGGCAACCCTTGCCTGCTCTCTCAAGCTCCATTCTGCCACCATTTCTGTTTGAATTTGTTTACCTTCTATAATTGAAACTTTGTAGCTTGAGTGGAGGCTTAGGCCTGGCAAGGGCAGGCGGAAAGCTTGGCTTCCTCTGTTACCTAGGAAACCTTGCTCTCTGTGGCTGTAGCCATCTTGGTTGGTTAATTTGCATACTCGCTCTGATTGGATGGTGGGCGTGGCTTGTGGGTGTGTTGAGGTATAGTCAATTTGCATATTTGTCTGTTTTTAGGTAGGATTTGTTTATTTATGGAATGTATTGGGGTGACATCTACAGTAATAAAAGAGAAAGATGCAAATTAGCCGTACCTTCGCGACACCCACCAGCCAATCAGGAGTGAGTATGCAAATTGACCCAACAAAGATGGCAGGTTAATTTGCATACACAGGCACCAAGCGGCCACAGGTTCCGCCCTGCCCCAGCTGCTCAGTGCCTCTGGGCAGCATGGGAAGGCGGGGCCAGAGCGGAAAGAGGCGGCTCTGGGGCCGGAGCAGAAAGGCAATGCCAGCAGACAGGAAAAGGAAGGCCCATTCTTGCATGAATCTTCGTGCATCAGGCTTCTAGTTGGTTAATAAAATTATATAGGTTTCAGGGGTTTTATATGTACAATTTTATAATACATCAACTGTATATTGTACTGTGTTCACCAAGTCAAGTCTCCTTCCATCACCATTTATACCCTCTTGTACTCCCTTTACCCTCTTCTACCTCCCCCAACCCCCTTTTCCCTCTGGCAATCACCATGCTCTTGTCTGTGTGTATGAGGTTGTGTTCTTGTATGTGGGGTTTTATTTTGGGGTGTGTGTGTGTGTGTGTGTGTGTGCATTTTTCTCAATCGCCTCATCTTTTTTCACTTTAAATTGAGATGTAAAATGTTCAGTTTAGGAATGTAAATGAGATGTATTGGCAGAATTGTATTTCCATCAAAACAAGTATTTATGTCAGAGAGTTTTATAAATTGATGCTAAAAGTTATTGAATATTTGCTGAAAATTATTAGTTTACTGTTAATTTCCAAATTTTTCAGTATGTCCCTGATGCCTTTAGGATAGAGTGTGACCTCTTGGCATCTGACTCAAAGTCTGCTCTCCTCCAGCTATCACCCTGCTTTCCAGACTTACATCTCACTACTTTGCTTTATGTACACAAGGTCCTAACCAGACTTTCATTCAGTATTGCAGAGGCTCATTGCTAACTTCACGTTCTGGCTCATTTCAATCCCCGTGGCAGGAGTGATCACTCCAAATTCCATAGGCTTTCACCTTCCAGGTCCCAGCTGAGATTCCTCATCTTCCATAAAGACTTCCTTTGTTCCCCTACTAGACATGATTTCATTCCCAGGGAAATTCCTGTAGTGTTTTTTCTTTTCTGTCCTTCTCCCTCACGAACATTAAACCTTTCCTTATAGTTATTTGTAAATATGTTTTATATTTTCTGACATTAAATGTAAGTTCATTCAGGGTAGAAAACACAGGCAATCATTTTTATAGTTATAATTTTCATTAATCAATAATAAATCAATTTAGTATCATCTAATTCCTGTGAAGTCAATGAAAAATCTATTATCAGCCCCACTTGAGATATGCATAAAAACTGAAGCTGAACAAAGTAATTTGGCCAAGGTCTGACAGCAACTAAATGGCAAAGCCAGAATTTAAACCCATAGTTTCTGATTCTAAATCTAGTGTTCTTTCTATTTCATACTATGCTGCCTACAACCATTATTATGTGGTCTAACAATCCCTGACACTTAGCATAATATGTTGGGCATAGTAGGTAGCCAAGAAATTTAGTAATGAAATAGATAAATGATACACAAATGATAAACAAATGTACACTGAAACAAGATAACTTGTTTGCCATAAAAGAGATCTAATAAAACAATTCAATTATCAAGAGATATATCTTCGATCTAAAAGAGTCAGTGGTGCTAGGAATACAGTTGACCAATGTTAGAAATAGCCCAACAAATGTCACAGAATGTACTTAGACTTAAATCATTCATTCATTTTAGAGATTTAAAACAACAACAACACTGTGTTGGCACCTGATGTGACAGTGTAAGGAAAACACATCTCCAGGTTTATCACTTAAGAGTTTCTGACTGCAGGCAAACACGACATAGATGAAGTTTTCAGTGTGAAGTGAACAAGGAAGAGAAATTTGTAGAGGCTGAAGTGCTTTCATAAAGGAAACATGCATTTGGGATCCTATGCTCTTTCTTCCACTGGCGTTCTGAACATGATTTTGTGGATTCACAAAGGCAGCACAAATGAAAGAGATGGAAAAGTACAGGCTAGTCACAGTCAAAGGGAAGCAAAAGCTGTCTGGATTCAGGCTGATAACGCTGAATTTGTCCAGGGACAGATTCCCTTGAAATTCGCACTTGATGCTCAAGAGGCTGTACCAAGAATTATCAGCTTTAAGAAGGCACTCTAATTTAGCTTATGAAGCAGTTAGTGCTCTGGTTGAATGGACAATGATTAGAAATTGGAAGAATGTGCTGTAGTAGGTCGGGTTCTTATAATGCATGTCTCAAAAATGGGAAGTTTAACTGAAAATACAAACTTTATTCAGAGGTAGATTTTCATTTATAGGATTGCACCTATTTATGAAGGACCTGGCATTTGCAATTACTTATTACATAATGTTGTAGAGGAACCTACATTCTCAGAAAAGAGTAAAGCTTGGAAGAGGCTGCTTCAGAGAAAAGGAGCATATGGAAGAATAGGATTTAAAGGTTTTTAAAAATATGTATAAAAGATTTATTTTACAATTAATATCCTACATTTAAGAAATATCTAAATAAAATGTGATCTTTAGAGTTTTAAAAATTGTAAGCATCAAAAATAGAGAAAAAATATATCTTTGATCTTAGATGGGAATGGATAAAATAATACAAATTTATGCACCTACTTAATAGAAGAACTGCAATAAATCAACTAAAGATATCTTCAAAGAACACATTTACATGCCTTGAACTGTTTTAGTAAAAATGGCAAATCCACCATATAAAAGTTGATGGTTTGATTTTAAAATAATAATTTCTATCTAAAGATGCTGGTAAGAAAATATGTCTATGTCATAATACTGAGAAAGAGAGAGTTACTCAATAATATATATCACATATCTATATAATAAACGCCAAGCAATCAGAACGACAGTTGCTATGACGCACTGCGGCAGCCAACTGCCCACGGCCCCTCCCCCCAGCCAGGCCGCCCCCGATTGGCACCCCCAAGATTGGGGGTGGAGCTGGCCAGCCAACTGCTGGCAGCCCCTTCCCCAGCTGTCCCTGCCCTCAATTGGCCTCCCCACCGAAATCACCTCCCCAACCCTGATCAAGGACGGAGCCAGCTGGCCAACCTCCTACATCCCCTCCCCATAGCTTGCCCGGCACCAATTGAGCCCCGATTGGAGGTGGGGCTGGCCAGCCAATCTCCCATGGCCCCTCCCCCTCTGCTGGCCTGGCCCAATTGGCTCCCATCCGGGCGGGCTGGCCAGACCCCACCGGTGTATGAATTCGTGCACCAGGCCTCTATTATGAGATAATATGGGTATGGGTGTTATATGCATACATATTTCTAATCACATATATATGCATAGAAATGTATATAAATGTTTAGAATATATCCTATCTAATAAAAGAGTAATATGCAAATTGGCCATCACTCCAAGACACAAGATAGCCACCCCCATGTGGCCAAAGATGGCTGTCCCCATGTGGACACAAGATGGCCGCCACAAGATGGCTGGCAGAGGAGGGCAGTTGTGGGCAGTTGGGAGTGACCAGGCCAGCAGAGGAGGGCAGTTGGGGGAGACCAGGCAAGCAAGGGAGGGCAGTTGGGAGGGACCCAGCCCTGCAGTGGAGGGCAGTTGTGGGGGACCAGGACAGCTGGGGAGGGCAGGTGGGGAGGCCAGGCCTGCAGGAGAGGACAGTTATGGATGACCAGGCCAGCAGGGGAGGGCAATTAGGGGTGACCGGGCCAGCAGGGGAGGGCAGTTGGGTGCAATAGGGCCAGCAGGGGAGCAGTTAGGTGTTGATCAGGCTGGCAGTGGAGTGGTTAGGAGGTGATCAGGCTGGCAGGCAGAAGCGGTTAGGGACAATCAGGCAGAGGCAGGCAAGAAGTTGGGAGCCAGTAGTCCTGGATGTGAGAGGGATCCCAGATTGGAGAGGGTTCAGGCTGGGCTAAGAAACACTCCTCCCCCATGCATGAATTTCACGCACCGGGCCTCTAGTGAGTATATACACAGATGTATTTATACCAATGCATATATGTGTATATTTTTATAAATGCTTAGAAGACCACTAAGGATGCACAAACAACTGATAGCAGTGCTTTAGTCTAGGTAAAGGAAAGAATAAGTGCATAGGGTAAAAAGGGTTAGTAAAGAGAAAATTTTGCTTTTACTTTATTATTTATATATATATTTAAATGATAATTAATGAATTCTTTATTTTTAAAATTACATACATTATGTCTCCAAAGCAGATAACTGAAATTGTCAATGGCATCTGGCTGCTAATCTCTATTTATCATACAGTAAAATATCTACACTAATAAAAGAGAAAGATGCAAATTGACCATACCTCTGCAACACCCACCAGCCAATCAGAAGTGAGTATGCAAATTAACCCAACAAAATGGTGGGTTAATTTGCATATATAAGCACAGTGCCAAGACTGAAGGCTCTGCCCAAGCAAAGACTGAAGACTGAAGACTGAAGACTGAAGGCTCCCCTGTGGCTGGAGCCAAGCCTGAAGGCTGAAGGCTTGGCTCCACTGTGGTGTGGCTCTTGGGTGCCAGAGGCAAACCAGTGCCGGCAGCCAAGGGAAGGAAGGCCTATTGCACAAATCTTTGTGCAACAGGCCTCTAGTCTATATATATAAAAGGCTAAGTGACTGACTGTACATCTTTCTGACCATCCAATCAGCTGGTACATATGATGTGCACTGGAAATTTAAAAATAAACATTGACTTGCGCATGCGCGATACATATAAAGGTATCGCTGGTGCCAATCGCACGCATGTATTTTGATCTGTCATTGTCAATCGTGAATTTGGTTGTCTGTATTGACATTCCAAAGCTGAAAGAAAGTGGAGATTTCCACACCTATTTGAGTGATGATTCCATCGATTCAATGGATGATGCCGAAAAGGAAAATTTTCCCATCAAATTTCTTAATAGTATTACTCCTTCGGGAATGCCGTGTCATAAATTAAAATTTAAAGTAGTTGCTATCATCATGCTACTGTGAAATCTTAATAGTAAATGGGGTCTTTGTAATGGTACTAGATTTATTATCACAAGATTGCGACCTAACATAATCAAAGCTGAAATATTAACAAGATCTGCGGAAGGAGAGATTGTTCTGCTTCCAAGAATTGATTTGTCTCCATCTGACACTGGGCTCCCATTTAAATTAATTTGAAGACAGTTTCCCGTGATGCCAGCATTTGCAATGACTATTAATAAATCAAAAGGACAAACTCTAGACAGAGTAGGAATATTCCTACCTGTACCCATTTCAGACATGGTCAGTTATATGTTGCTTTCTCTCGAGTTGGAAGAGTGTGTGACATTAAAGTTAAAGTTGTAAATACTTCATCACAAGGGAAATTAGTCAAGCACTCTGAAAGTGTTTTTACTCTTAATGTGGTATACAGGGATATATTAGAGTAAGTTTAATCAATTTATCAGTCTTTAATTTTATCAATGTTGTTTTTATATCATGTTTTTATATCATGTCTTTGTTGTTATATCATATTGTTATTGTTTACTTATTAATCAATTTATATATTATTTTCATATACATTTTACTAATTTTTTTATCTCTGATTCTTCTATTATAGAAAAAGGTCAAATAGTGATATTAAAATATTTCTTCTAATTAATTTCCTTTCAATGTGCATGAATCCATGCACCAGGCCACTAATATTCTATATATTATATCACAGCTATAATCATGTCTTTACTAGCGTTTCCTATAACTTCCTCAATAATTTAAGATGGACTACAGGCAAAGTCTATTCCCACATTTCAAAATCTGAATTTAAGGGAGAGTGTCAATATTTACCACACATAAGACTTCTCAAAATTTTTATATAATCAGAGAACAAATGTTATTTTTTCAAGGTTTAATGAATTTCCAAATAATTGCTACAAATATGTGATAGAATAAGTTATATCTGACCACTATAAAATATGTGAGCTTTGGGGGGAGTGACTCTTTGCTACTTTTTTATTAAAGCTTTACCCACAAATTCTATAGAGATTAAAAGAGCCAGAAAAGAATCATTATATGTAATTCAAAGCTGATTACTGTTCCTTCAGTTTGTCTTTTCCATCTGAATCTCAATGGATAGTTGGCTAGCTGAACATTCTTTTAGCTATTCCACAGACAATAATTATCCTTCCTTCTATTCTAAATCTTTTATGCAAACCATATGGCACATTTAGAAATTTTGCAGGCTCTAATTAAAAGTGTCCATTTAAATTAAACAAGGTCAAAGGAGAAACTATATTAAGATCTACCAAATATTTTTAGGGGAACAACACATAGGGAACAGTGTAACAAAAGCACTGTCAGTTCAATCTTCCTGTTGGTTTGTAATACACAAAAGCTCAGAAAACAAAGCACATCACTGGTTGGTCTTCTAAATATGCAAAGAAAGCTAAAATGTCAGGGAAGCAAAGAGGTAGAAAAAGAAAGCAGCATCTGCTCAATTTTGTTGTGTGCCAGGGCTGGGAATGTTCTTCAGCTCAAAACAACTTGATATAGAATCACTGAACACATCCAACCCTGCTGGTGGGAGTCTGGTGTAGTGGATGCAAAGATGTGCCACCCAGTCCCCCTTTAGAGATAAAGGACTCTACCCCAGCTGCCAGGATGCTGCCCTTATACAGCCTTTTGCTGTCCTCTCTTTGGAAACTGCCTCTGATGAACATAGTCTCCTTATACAAGGCTATGTTCCCTTCTTGGGGCAACCCAAATTCAAAGACTGGTGCCTGCACCAGTATAGTAGCCCAACCTCAGACACCATGTCAGCACCACTCTAAAGTGTCATCTCAGCTCAGAACTTCCCCCTGAGATCCACTGAGGTTTCTGTGGCACTGTCAGGCCCCCCTTTTCTCCTTCTGCCCGTATCTCTGTATCTTTCCCCTCCCTTCCTTTTTATAGCAGTTGATCCTAAGGCACCTCTGAATAAAATTCTTGCACATTAATCTCCATCTTAGAGTCTGCTCCCTGGGTAAGCATTAGGAGAAACCATTAAATTTCCTCTTTGGGTAAGGCTCTCAAGAGATGAAAATAAAAACTGTTCATACTAGAGATAATAAAAGTGTGATAAACAAAATAACTAGATGTTTTTCAGGTACAAATAAAATTCATTATATTTGAAAATAAGTACTAGTTTGTTCAGGAACCTAGACAAAGCCCCAAAAGCACTGTAACTAGAAAAGACAAAACATAGGGAAGAAATATCTAAATAAGGGAAGGGGAGCAAAGGAGGCCATCCCAAATTGTGCCACTTTGGCATGTGGAGTAGTTTGAGCTGAGGACAACCAAGATCCAGCAAATTCAGGAAAAACGTTCACCTTTCCCTTAACTACCTAAAAGAATGTAGATAAGGGGCCTGCCTCAGAGAGGGAGAGAGTAATTACCAGAGGTAAGTTTTATCTGAATGACCTATCTGTATGGCAGGGCAAACATCTGCTCTTCTTATTGTCCTATGAATTACTCTCTTCTCCTTGTGAACCCCAGACCCCAGTCCTGTCCCTTAGCTCAGGAGAGCATATAAAGCTTAACATTCTGACTTGCCTAGGGTATCGTCCTATCTAATAAAAGAGTAATATACAAATTAACATCACTCTGCAATACCCTCAAGCCACATGAACAAGCCAATCAGGAGAGAGTATGCAAATTAACCCAACCAAGATGGCTGCGGCCACAGAGCCAGCAGGAGGCTTGGGCTTCCCCAGCGATGGAGGAAGCCAAGCTTTCCACAGCCCTGGCCTGCCTTGGCCTCCCCTTAAGGCTACAAAGTTTCAATTATAGAAGGTAAATAAATCCCAACAAAAATGGCTGTGGCCATGGAGCAAGCAGGAGGCTTGGCTCCACTCAAGGCTACAAAGTTTCAATTATAGAAGATAAATAAATCCCAGATCCCAGGGCCCCCGCTTGGGTCGCCTGGGGGGGCGGGGGGGCGGTGGCAGGCCTGCAAACCACCACAGGCCCCTTAACCAGGCTGTCACACACCCCAAGGGAACCCCCACCCTGATCCGGGACACTATTCAGGGCTAACCAGCTGGCCCCCACTCGGGCACCAGGCCTCTATCCCATCTAATAAAAGAATAATATACAAATTGACCATCACTCCAACACACAAGATGGCTGCCCCCATGTGGTCAAAGATGGCTGCCCCCATGTGGACACAAGATGGCCACCACAAGATGGCCTGCAGGGGAAGGCAGTTAAAGGTGACCAGGCCTGCAGAGGAGAGAAGTTGGGGGCAACCAGGCCTACAGGGAAGGGCAGTTAGGGGGGACCCAGGCCTGCAGGGGAGAGCAGTTGGGGGGGGGGGACCAGCCCTGCAAGGGAGGGCAGTTGGGGGTACCAGGCCTGCAGGGGAGGGCAGTTAGGGGCAATCAGGCTGGCAGGGGAGTGGTTAGGGGGTGATCAGGCTGGCAGGCAGAAGCAGTTAGGGGCAATCAGGAAGGCAGGCAGGCGAGCAGTTGGGAGCCAGCAGTTCTGGATTGTGAGAGGGATGTCCGACTTCCCGTTTAGGCCCAATCCCGGTAGGATCGGTCCTAAATGGGCAGTTGGACATCCCTCGAGGGGTCCCAGATTAAAGAGGGTGCAGGCTGGGCTGAGGGACACACTCTCCTGTGCACGAATTTCATGCACCGGGCCTCTAGTATTTTTATAAGGCTCCTGCACATACAAAATTAAAAATTTATTTTTCTCCTGTTAATCTGTCTTATGTCAATTTAATTATTAAGCCAAAGAACCTGAATGGAGAGAAGGAAATGTGTTTTTTTCCTCCCCAACAAAAGCAAAGAGTAACAAAATTTTAATCAAGATATACATAAAACAATATATAAAATTATTTTTAATAGTCATAGTTAAGAAACTTTCCAAATTATCTGCAGATTATTTGGTATCTTTTTAAAAAATAATGATGGCAGATAAATTTCTGGTTAACTGAATCAATATTACTTCAACTATAATTGTAATAAACTCTGAACACAATAGATCCAAAAAATGAATTGAAATAAGAGTAATAAAAGTTGGTATAAGTACAATAATTATAGAATAAGAATACTAAAGATTTATTTTAAAATATATTATTTGAAAGTAAATTTCAACATCTAGAGCCACTTTTATTTCTTTATTACAAATCTAGTAATAGGATTTGACAAATTTAATTGTTCAGATATATATTTTGAGCCTACAGGAATACTTTAGATCTTTAAAAATATTTTATATCAAAATATAAGGTGTCCCCAAGAATGTATACACACTTTGAATAATTAGAAAGGTAGTGTTTGTACTTCAACTGCATTTTCAAACTTTCTGTGTAGCATTTTAGTATGAATTTCCTTTGTTCAAAGCTTAGTCTGGCTGAAAAGAAAGAAATATCAATTGAGTTGTCAGCTGTTAAAATGTGTATGCATGTTTTTGGGACAACCTGATATGCCTAACATTCTCATGAATATTTTCACAGAAATTAATGCACATCTTTCCAACCTAAATCACACATTATCAAAATGACATCTCAAAAGTAATATGCTGATTCTTTCTATTATAAATTTTTGAAAACTTTCCTTTTGATTAGGACCAACTGGGATATTAAAAAGTTATTGCTCATTTCCTCATACCAAAATCACAAAGTTGAAGACCTTAAACTTAATTTTATTTCAATTATTATGGAGGAAAAGGAAATAATGTAGTAACTAGTCTTAAGAACATTTGTAAACATAGAAAGGGAAAAATAAATCCATTTGCAATATAGTGAATACAGTTTAGGTTTAGCATGCTCATTAACATCTCCATAAACCTCTTAGAATAACTTATTAAAAACCCAGACAACTTCCCAAAGAGATGGAGATAATAAATCTTCTTATATAATCATTTCCTGAAATGTTAAAGAACAGCAGAAAGGGTTACTTCACTTTCCCCTCCTCTTCTATTCCTACCTCCTCTACAAAATAAAAGACATAGGGTACTCCAGCTCCCACATTTTTGGGTAATTTTTTTTAATATATATTTTATTGATTTTTCACAGAGAGAAAGGAAGAGGGATAGAGAGCTAGAAACATCGATGAGAGAGATACATCGACCAGCTGCCTCCTGCACACCCCCCACCGGGGATGTGCCCGCAACCAATGTACATGCCCTTGACCGGAATCAAACCTGGGACCTTTCAGTCCGCAGACTGACACTCTATCCACTGAGCCAAACCGGTTTCGGCTTGGGTGATTTTTTTTATATTGTTGGTAATACTCATTCCAAAATTCACTTACTTTTTTTCAAATGTGTTAGTCAATAAGCTCAATGAGCAAACAGAGAAGTGAAGAAGACCAGGATTAGAGGTTGGATTCCAGGATAAAATCAAAAGGAATTACTCTTGCAAAATGATTGTCTAGAGGCCATTTACTCTATTGTACCCTTAAGCAGCCCCTATACACATGAGTTTTTGAAAATAAAAGAAAAAATATGAGTAACCTGGTGCAGCCCATAAGTGAAAAGCCAAATATTCATTTAAAATTTATTTTAGTGTATGTCTTTGTGTGTCAGCCAGCACTAATGCTATATAATAAAAAGGCTAATATGCAAATAGACCAAACAGCAGAACAATCGAACCACCGGTAGCTATGATGTGCACTGACCACCAGGCGGCAGAGCGTGGAACACTGCGGGTGTCAGTAGTGGCAGGATGGTGGAGCAGGTGAGCAGGGGAGCCAGACCAAGGTGGGGTGCTGGTTGCTGTCATCGGGGTGAGCTTCTGGTGATTACTCCCGTGCACCATGGTCCCACCCGGCACTTGCACCCACTGCCGACACCCACCACCAGCCTGGATCGGTCAGCGCTGTCAGTGGGTGCAAGTGGAGGCTGCTGGCCCCGATCGCCCCTGAGGGCTTCTCCACCTCACCCTGCTCCTGAGGGGTGATCGGGGCAGCAGCCGCCACTCGCACCCTCTGACAGTGCTGGCCCCATTTGCTCCACACCATCAGCGAATACAAGTGGGGCCTGCGCCATCAGCACGTGGGAGTGGTGGTGGCAGTGGCAGGAGTGGTGGGAGTGGGGCTGACAGCAGACAGGAAACCAGGGGCTGTGGCAGAAGAGGCCAGGCGGGGGCACAGAGGATGGGCCAAGACCCGCCCCTGTGTCCACCACAGCCTGGTGGCCCACAGTTCCTTGCAAGGTGCACGAATTGGTGCACTGGGCCCCTAGTATCCCTATAAAAGGCAACATAAAACCTTCCCTTCAAAGGAAATATTGAGCCCCGGCCAGATTTTGCTCGGTGGTTAGAGCATCAGCACACACATACACACACACACACACACACACACACACACACACACACACACCAAAGGGTATTGGGTTTGATTCCTGGTCAGGGGAATGTACCTGCCTGAATCTATCTAACAGCAATGGAAAAATATCCTCCAGAGAGGATTTAAAAAAGAAACAATGAAATCAAAATGTTAGAAACAAATCTTACACAGTCATGAAGCATGGGACAGACTGATGTATTTCAGAGGGAAGGGGTGGGCAGGGGGGTGGGAAGAGATGAACCAATGAATTTATATGCATATACGCATAGCCCATGGACAGACAATAGTGCAGGAAAGCCTGGGGAGGGGACTGGAGTGGGGTAGAGGAGGGTCACTGGGGGGGTGGGGGGGAAAGGGGTCATCTGTAATACTTTTAACGATAAAGATAAATTTTAAAAAGAAAATAATACAATAATTAATAAAAATAATACAAGAATACAAAAAAAAGTAGGGCATTACTCTGTGCTAATTCAAGTTTATCTCATACGTAAACATTTAAAAATATTCTTATGATCATAAAAGTAATAAATAACCATTGTTTACAAGGTGGATACCACAGGAAAAAAAAATTTAAGAGGAAATTAAATGTCCTATAAAGCCACTATTGGGAAAGAGTCTATGTTAACATTTTGGTGTATTTATTTCTAGTCTCACATATCTGATCTGTATTTGTATTTCTAATTAAGGGTTCAGAACAGATCTCCCCAAGATGTGCCACACTGGCATGAAGATAAATTTGAGCTAAAGCCAAGTGAGACCCTGTGGGCTTTTACCTGTCCCTTAAAGAATTTAAATTGGGGGCCTTGCCAATAATAAGAATAATCTCCAGAAACACGTTTTAATTACCTATCTGAATATCTGCTTTTCTTATCATCCTGAGAATTACCCTCCTGCCCTCTGAATCCCCAGGCCCCTATCACATTACTTGGCTCATGATGGCATATACACCTTATATTACCATTCTGTCTTCAAATTTCTCATATATGTGGGGTCCCCATACTATGAAATTAAATTTTTCTCCTATTAATCTGCCTCATGTCAATTTGGTTATCAGACCAGCCAAAACAGTTGTTGGTGGTGTGAGGACACCATCCCCTGCCTCAAACACACACTGAATGTGGGCGCTCACAATCCTTTAGGGTGCCTACCTGCAGGGGAGGGAGAGCAAATGAGAAGGAATGGGTGGAGAAGCCCTTCTTTGACTACTGAGTTCATGGCAACAAGGATTGCATTACTGTCATTAATGGTGCAATGTAATATTTTTACTTCATGTAATTTTTAAAAGTTTAAAGCAAAGTAAAAATATTTTGTAAATAAACACAAAATAAAAAATATCTCTAGAAGACCTGATTATTCTAAATGACTAATTCCTAAAGATAGCAAGATTATCTTTGTGTCACTGTAAAAATTTTTATAAGCAGGGGTACATTAATTGCCTTATCCAAAGATACATTCCAATCACTCAGAATAGATTCAAAGACCATAAACAGTTCAGTTGGCCAGTAATATTCCTTAAGTCACTCAGCATTTTACCATTTGCAAGTTGTCAAATATTTACTGAAAAATTCACAGAAGACTCAATTACACCGGTGATTTTGGTGATATTGGGCCTTTCTTTATAAACTAGACAAAATCATGCTGATAAAACTAGCCTATTTTTGTACCATGGTTCACAATATTTTCAAATACAACCTATTTTGTTAAAAAAGTGTTTCTGGAATGAGAATTATATGACAAGATACTGGTAAATAAGGGAAATAGGTCAATTTAATACATTGGTTCAGATTTGAATTTTTTCTAACATATTAGTGTTTTGTTCTGCCAAGGATCACCAGCTAAAATATACTACACAACTGAAATATGAAAAGTGTCAAGGATTATGGTACTACTAGAGTCCCGATGTACAAAATTCATGCAAGGGGCTAGGCCCTTGCAGCTCCAGCTTTGTCCGGAAGGTCATTAGGCTGTCCGGTCTAATTAGTATATTACGCTTTTATTATCCTATCTAATAAAGAAGGAATATGCAAATTGACCATCACACTGTCACAAAGATGGCGGCACCCACAGTGGAAGCAGGGTTTCCATAACACAAGATGGCTGCGCCCACAGTGGAGGCCAAGTTCCCATAATAAGCCTTAATGAGCAATCAGCAGGGACCTGAGGCTGCATGGTGCTGGAACGGGGCAGGGAACCTGAGGCTGCCCCCGCCCCCCCCGCCCAGTGGGGCTTGACAAGGGACCTCAGGCCACACCCCACACCCCAGCGCCAGGCTGGGAAACCTCAGACAGTGCCCCGCGGCACCAGGCCAAGGGACCTCAGGGCCAGGGGACCTGAAGCTGTGTCCCCTACCCTGGTGCCAGGCCAGGGGATCTCAGGCCACGCCTCCTGCCCAGTGGGGCTTGACAAGGGACCTCAGGCCACACCCTCCGCCCCAGCGCCAGGCTGGGGGACCTCAGACAGTGCCCCCGGCCCGGCACCAGGCCGGGGGACCTCAGGCCACACCCCCTGCCCACCAGGGCTTGACAGGGGACCTGAGGCTGTGTCCCCTACCCTGGCGCCAGGCCAGGGGACCTCAGGCCACGCCCCCTGCCCAGTGGGACTTGACAGGGGACCTCAGGCTGCGCCCCCAGCACTGGCACAGAGCCAGGGAACCTCAGCCATGCCTCCCACCCTGTGGGGCTTGACGGGGGACCTCAAGGTGCGCCCTCCACCCCGGTGCCGGGCCGGGGAACTCAGGCCACTTCGCCCACCCTGGCTCTGGGCCAGGGGACCTGAGGGTGCACTGGGGGACCTGAGGCTGTGCCCCAAACCCTGCAGGGCTTGATAGGGGCCCTGAGGCTACACCCCTCACTCAGAGGGGCTTGATGGGGGACCTGAGGCTGCGCCCCCCCCGCCTGGCGCTTGGCCAGGGGACCTGAGGCTGTGCCCCCCGCCTGGTAGGGCTTGACAAGGGTGGGGCTGGCCGGGTCTGGATCTCACCCAATGGGGGTGGGGCTGGCTGGGTCTGGGTCTCACGTGATTTTGAGGTGCTGCGGGTGGGCAGGGCCTTGACTCTGGGTCCTGCGGCATGCCCCAGACTCTGACAGGAGGAAGATTTTCATCTCTGACATTTCTATTATAGAGAAAGGGCAAATAGCAATATTAAAATATTTCCTCGAATTAATCCCCTTTTGATGTGCATGAATTTCATGCACCAGGCCACTAGTTATAGATAAGCAATACTCACTCACACCATATTCTTCCTCTATACTAAGTTGGCCATATGCTTGCTCTTGAAAGCACATATCTATGCACTTGGTGTATTTTGGCCTATCCACATAATTAAGAAGCTTTGAGCATTCCTTATCCTCCTTTTACCAAGCTGCTTTCTCTCTGTGTGTCTCTTTCTCTTTTTAAAGTAAAGTCCTGTATTAACTACATAATTTATTTTTTTAATAAATTTAATTTGTCTTTCGAACTGCAGCAGTATTTTAATTGGTATGCTTGTTTCAGATAGAGCTAAGTTTATAGAGTTGCATTTATTTTTAGTGTTGTGCCCTTCTTATTTTTAAAGCTGTATTATTTTTAAGGCTGTGATTTGGATTTTTAAGAAAAACATGTTACAGTAAAAACACCTGTACATTTTTTAAAATTTTCTTAATAAACTGAGGTAGGGAGAGTTTTTTACAGATGAAGAAACAGAGGCTCAGGGAACTTAAATGATTCACTGTCCCTCATGTGGCAAATAGATGGCAGATGGATGACTGGAGCCCTGGTCTGCTGACTCCTATTCTAGTGCTCTGGATACAATACCACACAACATCCTTACTAACTGTCTGCATAACTTACTTTATTAATTATGACCTACTTTATAATGTGGCTTCTCTTGTTGCTTTAAATTAATACTTCACACTTGGATGCTTATGTTTTACTTGTTCATGAACTGTCTGCAGGGAAACTTATTTGCGACTCCCTAAATACCTAGAAGAGAGCAGAAGGCTTCTGTCCTCCAAACCCTAGCCCTACCTACTCTGCCCAAATACAAGCACAATGCATCAGTGTACTGCTCAGGCCTAGAAGTCTTAAGAAGAATGCTCCAATTCACAAGTGAAACCCTGCAACATTGCACCCAGGTCCTGGTGTCTCAGTAGCCTGATATTTGCTGGAAAGAAATTATATCTCCCCACCCAAACACACCTCATTACAATGAATTATTGGATCATCTCATCACCTTCAGTAGGTGAAGCCCTACAGATCCATCCACCACTATGCAGTGTGCATTTAGTGAACAACTCCTGGGACTCAGACACATTTTGAAGAACTGGAACACAGAAACATACATGACACACCCCCTTAACCGCTCCCCCCGCCCCCCCCTCCCCCCATACACACACAAAGCAAAATCGACCCTTTGGAAAGTTCCACTGCAGAGGCATAGTTTAGGGCCGTGGTCGGCAAACTGTGGCTCACGAGCCACATGCGGCTCTTTGGCCCCTTGAGTGTGGCTCTTCCACAAAATAGCACGGCCTGGGTGAGTCTATTTTGAAGAAGTGGCATTAGAAGAAGTTTAAGTTTAAAAACTTTGGCTCTCAAAAGAAATTTCAATCATTGTACTGTTGATAGTTGGCTCTGTTGACTAATGAGTTTGCCGACCACTGGTTTAGGGCCATGGTTCTCAAAGGTTGTGACCTCCTGTTTACCTGGAGGATTCATTAAAACACATTGCTGGGCCCCATCCGCAGAGTTTCTTGCTTTTCATGTCTGGGGTGGGGCCTGAGAATCTGACATCCCAGGTGACCCTGAGGCTGCTCGTTACTTAAGCTCACTAAACATTTATCATCTGTAAAAATGGAGCCTCATAATAGTGCCTAACTCATAAGAGTATCTGGAGAATTAAAATAATTGAAGCATAGAGCCTGGTACAATGAGAAGTAACTAAATGTTAGCTTCGATTATTAGTTTTATTATTGTCATTATTACTAAGGGGTTTTAGGAGGATTCTTCCAAAGTCTTTCACTCTCCTACTTCAGAATTTCTGAAATCCTTTAAAGCAAAGACCAGCTATAAAAAATTAAATATAAAATTCTCTGGGACAGTTTACTGCTAGTGATGCAAAGAATTAAACCAGCAATATCACATCTTTCCCTGACTCTGCTTTTGATAAAGTGGAGACCACTGGGGCCCTAACAGGTGTGATAAAGGTGAGAAAATATTATCCTGAGGGGAACATGGAAGCAACAACAACTAAAAAGCTTGAAGTAACAAAAAGATCTTAAAAATTCTCCTGCGGTCTGCCTTATCCCCACTTAACACACAAAATTTCCATCCAACAAATAGAGTTTTATCTCCTCTCTACTTGTCTCTGTAAAACCCATTATTATTATAATAGCAAAATCATTAAAAAAGAAAATGTTAGACTCCTGTTTTTTTTTCAGTTGAAGGTCTGTTCTTTCAAAACTCAAGCTGTGTTCAGTCCTTTTATGTGACAGACCCCCCTGAACATTCTCTCAGCAGGACATGACACTTGTTGAAAATAAGATTACTGAATAAGAAATACAGAAAATAATGACTGATCTCCCATGGAAAACAGCTGCTTCTTGTTAACAGCTAAACACTCATCCCTACTCTAGATTTCCTAGAAGACTTAGTTCTGTATGAAGGTAGAAAAATGATAGCAAAGGCATATACAGTTCTAAAGGAACACAGCAGACCTACATGGTTTGGCTCAATGAATAGAGTGTCAGTTTGTGGACTGAAGGGTCCCAGGTTCGATTCTGGTCAAGGATACATGCCCAGATTGCTTGCTCAATCCCCAGTAGGGGGCATGCAGGAGGCAGCCAATAAATTATTTTCTCTCATCACTGATGTTTTTATTTCTCTCTCCCTCTCCCTTCCTCTATGAAATCAATAAAAACATATTTTTTTTTTAAAAAAAGGAACACGGCAAATGCTTTTTATTAAGATAATTTCTTTTAAACCCGAAGTACATAAAAATCTCTAAACAACAAGTAATACCCAAGAAAGGTAATGTCTGCCCTAGGTCAGTGGAAAAATGAGATGCTTCATACAGAGGGGCTTTTCACTACACATAGGACAATGTGGGAGCAGGGGGGTCTAATTCTAAAAGTATTTAAACACTAGAGGCCCGATGCACAAAATTCGTGGAAGGGGCTTGGGCCTCACAGCCGCAGCTTTGTCCGGAAAGTCGTTCAGCTGTCCAGTCTAATTAGCACATTAGTCTAATTAGCACTTTTATTATTATAGACTAGTACGGGGGGGTTCCCTCACCCCAGCCTGCACTCTTTCCAATCGGGGACCCCTTGAGGGATGTCCGACTGCCAACAGTCGGACATCCCTCTCGCAATCTGGGACTGCTGGCTCCTAACCACTCACCTGCCTGCCTGCCTGATTGGCTCCTCACAGTTCACCCAGATTTGGTTCTGATTGGTCGGTTTCTATGCCAGTCAGCATCTCTGGGCCTATTTCCGGGACTGATCAGAGAGGCGGGGCTGATCAGCAGCCTCCATGGAGGCCCAGAGAGTAACAGAGGCGTGGTTGCTGGTGAAGCCCGGAGAGAAAGAGAGAGGCAAGGGCTGATAAACAGCTGCCACGAAGGAGGCTGCGGATCAGACCCTGCCTCTATCTGGGCCTCTCTCCGGGCCTGATCTGCAGCCCCCTCGGTAGTCAGTGCTGAGTCACCGTGCCCGCAGCAGTGGCAGTCAGTGCTGGGTCACCACGGCAACCCAGCACTGACTCCAGGACTGACTTCTGGTGTTCAGTCAAGCCTTCGGTCGTTACGGACCCTGGGTTTTTATATATTAGGATTAGGTAATACAAACAGGCTAATAATAGTGTTCATGTGATAAGTTATTCTTTTTTTTTTTTTTTTTTTTTGTTTTGTTTCTTACTGAAAATGTGATTTCCTATTGAAGTGTATGAAGAATTTAGTTTCTTTGGATTTTAATTCCTAGATGAGATTTAATTTACCTAAGAAGGAAAATAGAGTTAGGTTTCTGTGAGTCTGGTCATAACATTTTCACCAACCAATCAATATATAATGTTGTTTTATGTAAGTTTCTATTTAAAGAAGCCATATTTCATATATTTTGGGACCCCTTTAAACAGCAAAATCACTGCCAAAAAGAACAAATATATTTTAAAAGTGGCACTAAAGAGACTGCAAAAGGAACAGCATGAAAACTTAAACAAGAAGGCCAAAGGTTGCCTTGCAGACATTAGGTGGGAACATGTGCATGGGTCACTCAAATTATAAGCAGCTCTGTCCACATCCAACAGATGACTATGAAAGCACCATGGGTATTGATTTGGGAGTTACAAATGAATTTTAGTGAGTAGGTGATCTGACAAATATGTAATTCACAAATAATGAGGATGGACTGTATATTTTTTACCATTTGGAAGGTCTGCCTCCTATTTTTTTCCTTAGATTCTATGATGACAAATTATCTGTCATTTTAGATAATCTGCCTTTTCCATCCTATTGCTTTTAGAATTTTCTCTTCATTCTTGATGTTCTGAAATTTCACTATAATGTATTAAAGTCTGAATTTAATTTAATTATCTCTACAACAGTTAGTGTTCATTTCTAATCTGAAAACATATGCCTTTCTCTAATTCAGGAAATATATTTTTCAGCCATTATTTCTTCAAATATTACATCTCTGCCATTTATCTCCTATTTTGGGGACTCCTAATGCACATACACTAGAGGCCCGGTGCATGAAATTCGTGCATGGGGGGGGGGGTTGTCCCCTCAGGCCAGCTTGAACCCTCTCTAATCCAGGACCACTGGCTCCTAACTGCTCACCTCCCTGCCTGCCTGATCGCCCCTAAGTGCCCCCCCCGCAAGCCTGATCACCCCTAACTGCATCTGCCTGCAGGCCTGATCACCCCTAACTGCCCCGCCCCTGCCAGCCTGGTTGCCCTCAACTGCCCCCCAACTGCCCCACCCACTGGCCTGGTTGCCCCTCACTGCCCCCCTCTGCTGGCCTGGTTGCCCCTCATGGCCCCCCTGCTGGCCTGGTTGCCCCTCACTGCCCCCCTCTGCTGGCCTGGTTGCCCCTCATGGCCCCCCTGCCAGCCACCAACTGCCCACCTGCTGGCCTGGTCACCCCTCACTTGCCCTCCCCTGCTGGCCTGGTCACCCCACGCAGCCTGCTGTTCAGTTGTTTGGTCATCCGTCACTAACCTCCCTGCCAGCCTGGTCACCCCACGCAGCCTGCTGTTCAGTCATTTGGTCATCCTTCACTAACCCCCCTGCCAGCCTGGTCGCCCCACAGAGCCTGCTGTTTGGTCGTTACTGTGAGGGTGTCCTGACCAATTTGCATATTACCCTTGTATTAGTATAGATACTATAACTTCTTAATATATTTATATGTCAACTCTTTTTTCACATTTTTAATTTCTTCATATCATTTGACTATGTATACGCTAAATGAAATCTTCAACATTATCTTTCAATTCTTAAGCTATATGGATACCTATATCCACAATTTCTATGAATTTTATTTTATGGCCCTCTCTTTTGGATTCACATCTGTCAGTTTGTGTTTCACTATTTTTTGTTAGTATTTCTTCTTTTTCTCTTTGAGGATCTTGAAAATTTATTTAAAAGCCACTTATGACTGGTATATTATGTGCTTATTGGTAGAACTATAGTCATCTTCTAACTACTTAAGCTTTGTAGCCTTTTCATTGAGATTGATTTTTTTCCATGTGCTTCAGATTTTTAGTTGACACTTCAATTTGCATGAAAGCATTCCACTTTCCTTACTATTTCTCTGAGCTCATTCCTCTGCATGCATCAGTTTTGTAATCACCTGCATCTAGACTGTTCAGGACAGGTATTGCATTAGTAGGGAAGATGCACTCCTACAATTGGGCCAACATAGACACAGTCTCTGAAAAAGCAGGTTGCTTGACCTATTTCTGACTCCTGGTCACCATCTGAGGCATGCAAATTAGAACAATTTCTGACTCCTTGTCACCATCTGAGGCATACAAATTAGAACAAACAGTATGAGTCAAGTTCTTTTCAAAGGTGGGGACATTGTGTCCTGGCTCCTGGTTTCCTGCCATGAGTCTGGCCTTGATACCCTGTCGTTATGGGTTGAATTGTGTCCTCCCAGAATGGGATCTTATTTGGAAATAGGGTCACTGCAGATATAATTAGTCAAGATGAGGTAAGACTGGAATAGGGTGGATCTGGAAGTCAATATGGCTAGTATCTTCACAAAAAGAATGCCAGGTGAAGAGAAGGACACTCACATAGGGAGATATGATGATAAAGGCAGAAAAGTGGCATGATGCTTCTACAAGCCAACGAACACTGTTGATTACCAGTAGGTACAATTAGCTAAGAGAGAGGCTTGGACCAGATTCTTCCCTAAGCACCTGCAGAGGGCCATGGCCCTGCTGCTGACCCTTTAATCTCAGACTGCTGGCCATCAGAACTGTGACAATCAATGTCTCTTGTTTAAACCACACAATATGCAGTATTTTATTATGCCAGCCCAACACATTAATAAACTTGACAATAAATGTATCTTGTTTAAACCACCCAGCTTGTGGTACTTTGCTATGGCAGCCCAACAAACGAATAAACTCACCATTGGATTATATCAGTCTGTTATAAGTCCATGTTCTGTTTCCAGACTTGGAGCTCAAAGGGTAGCAGCTCCATCCCCACCCACTTACAACTCATATCCTCTTTTCTTTTCTTCTTTTCTTAAGTGAATATTTATCCCTTTTTACCAGTATTTTATTTTTTTTTAGCTTGGCTATTTTACCTGATTTTAAAAATATTGTTTTTAATTACCACAGTCATATCTCTCAAGAGGATAGAGTTTAATATGGGAACTCACCCTACCATATGTTCTTCTGAAAAACTCAAATTTATAATAGTTCTATAATAAATACATATTCTTTTTGTAGTAAGAAAGAGCATTTAAAAAAGAAATGAGATATAACGAAGTGTATTTTGATGCATGGTCTTAAGAATATTTTACAAAGGAAAAAGAAAAATTTTGAAGGAAACAAAGAGGGAAAGTAAAAAACCCCCACAAAAACAAAAAAACAAAAGAAAGAAGGTATTAGAGCATCAGTCAAGATTCTTCTATAAACAGATTCAAAGGAGCAGGTAAAAGGGAAATAAAACAAAACAAACAAAAATAATTATGAAAATCTATCAATATTTCTGTTTGTCTTATATTAATATTCTTCTGATCCACTGCTCTAGATCCAATGTTTTTCTTAATTCCTCCACTGGCCAGCTTTCACCCCTATTTCTCATTGGAGAAAAAATATACAACTTTCAATCAGGTCTCTATGGAATGGGTGTGGGCGGTGCCAAACCTCCTGGTCTTCTGGAAAGCTGGGCATGATGACATACTTTGCTACAGACACTGTCATCCATATGCATTTGTGCTATTTTGACTGATGAACAGCTTGAGGAGGATTAATAAAACCTTTCAATGACTCCCGATTCAGAGTGTCTGCAAACATCAGCCATGACCCAGAAACAAATCAAAGCAGACTGGAAATTTTTAAACAGACTAACTCAATGCATTCGTACATATCCAGTAAACCTTGGATCTAGGTCATACCATAAAAAAACAGACAATAAATATATAAAGTATATGCAATAGGGTGGCTTCTCACCCAACTCTTATCACGATTATTTATTAAAGGAAGCATTTCTTAGATGTTAGCTAACACATTTTCAATTTAAATTCTTCATTTGAGTGATTATAAATATCTTTATACAATACGTATATGGAGACAGGTAGTGTTGTGGAAACAGTGTCAGATTTAGAGTAAAAAAAATAAAATAAAATGCTGGTTTCACCCTTTACTCATCAGGAGCAAATCCTTTAATCTTCCTAAGCCCCATTTTCCTCACAACTGGAAACAGGAATAATAATACCTTCGACATACATAGTAGATTAGGCAAGTTACAAAGAATATTAAACAGTAAATGTTTATTTACATTGTAGAATTTTAGAGGGAAAACAACTGAAAACAAAAATAATTTTGGGGCAGAGACTAATGATCTCTTTGAGGAGTAAAAACACATCAGGACATTGTTATTTCTACTCGGGAAAAGCTCCCCACGTGCCTGGTCAGCATGTGCGGGAGACACAGGTGAGTAGACTGGGTTCAGAGAGCCTGGCCCTGATCTTTGTTTCATGTTCTGACTCTCAGCATGGTGGACTCAGAGGTTTGCATGGAGGGCCTGAGAGATCAAGGTCGCATAGGTTCAAATGAATTCCTATTTATGGATATATTAGTAGCTTAAAAACCTGGACTATTCTTCACAGTGCACCACGTGCCTGGGGAGCAGATCTACTCGGGACACCAAATTACAGATGAGATGCTGGCCTTGTCAGTCTGAACAAAGGAAGTCACAGGCCTTGAACAGTTAGTTAGTGCCCTCAAGCTCAACAAACCCAGTGAACTGCCGTCCTCCACTGCACATTTTTCCTCCTCTTTAAAGCAGGCTCTTCCTCGGGCAGTGTCAGAAACATTCAATTAGCCAACATTTACTTTCTGTGATCCAGCAGTGTGTTGGGCCCTGGGTAGATATAAAGATGTATGAAAAGGGGCTGTGCTCAAATTTGAGTCTAATAAGACAAATGTGTGAACTACTAACTGTAATAAAGATAAAGAGAAGTGATTCTTCTGCAAATTTTGTGGGAGTGTGAGGTGACTGGTAAAAAAAAAAAAGAAGGTGAAGAAAGCTAACATTCTTTGGGCACTTAGATTGGCAGGATGGTAGGCATTTCCTGCATATTATCCCATATTCAATTTAATACTCCCCACAATTCCATGTCATCGAGATGTTACACACACATCCGCTCCGGTCACCTGTTTTCTAAAATTCTAGAGCAGCTTGGCTGCAATAGTCCTTTTGTGGTAGCATCAGTGGACAGGGTGGGTGGATAAAGAACCTAGAAAATTATAGGCTTGTTCATGGGAGGCAGGGAAGTCTTGTTGTAGGACTTAGAGTACTTTGAACGTTCTTGCTACTCTGGTGTTTTATTTACTTTTATTCATTTGTTACAAATCACAAATATTTATCTTATTGCTTGTAATGCTTTTTAGGTTTTAATACTTTTAACTATAAAGTGTCAGTTATTTAAATAGTCCCTCCACCCTTTATTCTCCAAAGTGTCCTAGTTTGGGCAATAAATATAATGATTATCTTACTCTGACCCCAATGCTCACCTAGCCCAGTGTCACTGGGCTGTCATCTACAGGGGCACTCTACTTGAAATCTTACCCTACCATGGGGCCCAGAATGTTCTCTGTTGATAGTTAAGTGGAATACACAATTGCCAACTAGTAGTGCAACAAAGTCAGCCAGGACCAGAACAAATCTGGATCCTCCACCCAGCCAAGAAACTTCCAGTGGCTACTTGGGAAGGCTTACCCCATCATCTCATTAACCTCACTGTAAAAAGATAGGCTTTTATGCCATTAAATTTCCAAAATTATTTTATGTAATTACATTTTATATTGCATACATGCCAAAGAGGAAGAAAATATTGGATTATAGTACCTTAACCAAATTTTGGTACATTTTATGAAAATATGTTCTATGTTTAAATTTATTTGTATAATCTTATAAAAACATATTTAGTAATGTCCTTAATAAATTGTCTTCATTAAAACATATAACCTCATTAATGTTAATTTTCTTTGAAAATTTAGGAAAATCCTTAATTTATGTAAAAAAAAATTAATGTGTAAAAAAAATTAATGCCTGGAGAAAGTGGTTCCAAATTATAAATCATTTGAGGGATCAACCTAAACAATCCTAAATTGGTCTTCTCTAGCATTAGAAGAAGAATAACAACCTAGATATAAAAATAAATCCCCAAATCATCCTGAAAAGGTGTCATTAACTTGAAAGGGAGTGTTTCTGACTCCATTAATATTGAAAAATAGCAAACTAAAATTAGTATTAACTGAGCAACAAAATTAAACTAAAATGTATTACAGATTTGGTCACAGCGAATACCATGAACATAACAGGTGGGAATGAATCATGTACAAAGTAAACTAAAAAGTCCAAGTGCCGCTTGGCATATAGAGATATCCTATAGTTGGTGTTTGAAATATAACAGTTACAAGAATAACCCAGATGCAAGAAGCAAAAAATACAGGTCTTGTAATTATTACCTTTCATAGTGAGCAGGGAGCACAACTCTTTCTATGAGTAAAATAAGTAATTCTTCCAAAGAAACTAGATTGTCTCTGCAGGGCAGGGAAAACTGTCATTTACTGAATTGTGCCCAGGAGCCCAGGATGTTAATTGATCTCATTTTATCCTCCTTGTCTCCTTACGGATGAAGCAATGAGAACAGCCAATAAAAGCCAGAGGAGAAATTATTTCAAATATGATGTGTTTGTGACTTTGCCCTACATCTGGCCTTAATGGTCTTGGAGAACTTAAAATAATTTTGGCTAAATGGTCAGATAAAATAAATAGATTCAAGAGTTAGACATAAGTGATTTAGAAACTAACAAAAAATGAACAAGAATACATTATCAATGCCCATTCTAATTCTGTAATTCTAAATCTCCCTTTTTGACTGCCCTCGCCTATCCTCCCAGACTCTGAAGCCAAACTCTTAATAATTTACTGTAAATTCACCCAAATATTGTCAATACCAGTTCTAATACACACACTTGTGCACATACATGCAAGGATGAATACAGTGCAGATGATTTTTCATTGCAACAAAGGTTACTGTCTCATTCTTTCTGATGATTATCTCATGTTTCAATTTGCTATCATCTTTTATTAAGGCAAAAAAGTTGAGGTAAGTAAATACTTTAGTAAACAGTTCTGAGGCCCAGAGAATACCTTCCCAGGTAGAGGGGCCATTAAAAAAGACAATGGTATTTAAAAGACATCCTATATAATAAACCCTAATATGCAAATCGACCAAATGGGGGAAAAACTGGTTGCTAATGATGCGCACTGACTACCAGGGGGCAGACACTCAACAAAGGAGCTGCCCCCTGGTGGTGAGTGCACTCCCACAGGGGGAGGGCCACTCAGCCAGAAGCCGGGCTCATGGCTGGTGAACACAACAATGGTGGCAGGAGCCTCTCCCGCCTCTGCGGCAGCACTAAGGACCCCTCGGGGGCAGTGCTAAGGACCTCTTAGGGGAACCCCCCCTAAGCTGGCAGTCGGACATCCCCCGAGGGGTCCTGGACTGCGAGAGGGCGCAGGCCGGGCTTAGGGACCCTCCCCCACCCCAGTGCACAAATGTCATGCACCAGGCCTCTAGTGTTTGTATAACAAAGAATTTGCTCATTGTCCTTTCTGTGAACATTAGGTGGGGCAGAGACTCTGGCTCTTTTGTTTTATAATGCATAATATACTAAACAAACTCTGCATGAGCACGGTGTTACTCCTAATACATTTGGGTTTTACCATGCTGCGGGGTTTTTAATTTTTATCAACTTTAGTGCTTCTCATTTAGAAATGTTGGCATTTTCAACGAACTACATACTGTATTTTCCAGCATATAAGATGACTTTTTAACCCAGGAAAATCTTCTATATGCCCAGACATCTTATATGCCAGAAAATACAGTATTTGTGGAAATGAATACAAGTCTGTATTTTGAAAATAAGGACATAATGCAATTTTGTTTGTCAGATTACTCTCCATAGCAATCTAACTTGATTTTTTAATAAGTGAGCATCTTGTCCCTTCAGTTAGTCGTTTAATATTAAACAACTTCACTAACATGTTACTGATAATCATGCCTAAAGTAATGTTTCAAATTGGGCTGTTAATGAGAGCAATGGCAGATCTGAGCTTCTTGCAAAATCTATTGTAAGTTGTTTTAAAACTTTATTAAGGGTATATCAGATGGGTCCATAAAGTACAGAGATGTTTCAATATAGAATGTGACTTTTATTGGTCCTCTCATGAAAAACGGCATCAGTTTGAATCGAGATGGGAATAAAAAATATATAGCCTGTTCTAGGGAACTCTATTTTCCAGATCTTGAGATTTGTGATTAGTAGGCAAAGAATTTATATCACATAGCAGGCAAGGTAATGGACAAAGTAAGATTTACCTTACCAAACATTTTCATTGAAAGTCAAATCTGTACAGGCTGGCAAATACTGTATTCCTCCTAATATTTCTTGTGAGCACATTCAAGGATTATATATACTCTTTTTGCATGCTTAAGATTAAGAATAGGGTGACCCATTTACAGGTAGTTTATATTTAAGTTTTCTCAAAAATACCAGAAAATGTTTGAGAGTTCAAAACCATCTTTAAGACATCTGAAAAAAAAGTTAATGCTAGGTTATAATTTAGAATATTTTCAACCCAAAGAGGGTTATTGATGAAATCAGAAGAAGGAGAAATTACATTTTTACCTACCCTTACCTTTAATGCTTATCCCAGTATCTAGGTTTCTTTCTGTTGTAGGATATAATTTAAAGATCACTTTTCTGATTAAGATGCCAACATACAACCAATCATTTCATAGTATCAAAAATTTTCACATAGCAAACACCTTTACTATTTATGTATCTTTTTCACATTTCATTTGAGCCTCAAAACAAAAAAAATCTCTATGAGTTTGATAGGGCAGATGTTATTATCCTCATTTCAGAGATGAGAAAACTGAGATTTTGCAAGTACAGTGGCAGCGATTAGACTAGACCTTGTGGCTTTTTTCTATTGCCTCATGATGCCTTTCATTCACCTGCCCAAATTAAATTAGGTTTACAACTAAGCATCATCATAGAAGCAGGGTCAAAAAACCCTAGCCAGTACTTTTAAATATAGATAGGAACGTAATATTCCTCATACTCAAAGGAAAGTATTAGAAGTATTAAATGTTTCTTAGTTATGCACATGTTTCACATGCGTGCTAGTGTTTGACCAATGCTTTAAAGTATTCAGTCATACCACCAGAGCATGTAAATTCTTATTTCTAATTTTACTAACATTTTTATTGAGTAACAGCATGATTTTTCAGCTGAATAAATCCTGAAAATCTAGTCTCAGATGGTTATTATGGGTATGTGTATGTTTGTGTGCACGTGTGTGTGTGAGAGTGAGTGTGTGTGTGTGTGTGTGTGTGTGTGTGTGTGTGTGTGTGTTGAGGGGTGCTTTCATATTACCAAACACAATAATGATTCTAATAGCAAAGTACTAGAAGATGAATGGCTAGTATAGCAGTGAGTTCGAAAGTGATTTTCTCCTAATAAATCAATAAGGGAAGAGAAAATCTACTTGAGTATCAAGTTGTCAGAGTACAGTGACAAGTCAAAAAGAATTGATTCAACAGTGTTTATATTTTTAAAAAACCCCCACAGAAAGTTGTATAGAAGTTTAACAAGTCTAGTTAAGAACAGAGAGTTACCCAAATATAAATCACAACCCAGGATCCTAACTGATTTGGGGACATTTGATTAAAATAAGGTAAAATGAAGTAAACGATAATCTTGACAGCTGATTATGAAAACTGGCCAAGAGAAGTGTGATAGCATTGTAGAGGGGTTATTCTCATTAAAGAAACAGGTGACCATAACATTTCCATCTCTAACCTTCTACCAGGGTCAAGGCAAACACCAGCTAGCTGCCTCTTGAAACTTCTCTCAGGATGAAATTGCTGGAATAAATTTTTCTCAAGCCAAGGACAGGACTTGTCTTTCCATTCTATCTAGTTATTGCAGACAAGTATGTAAACTCATTAAATAACATAATGGTTTACACGACCACTAGTTTATGTGGCGTGATCATAATTAGCTAAATAAAAGCCAGTTATTTGTCAAGCATGGAAACAGCATTAGTCAGCTTTTGTTATAAAAGGCAACCAAAAACCTCAGGGGTGTGTAACCATCAATACCTTTTCTTCTAGTGGTTTATAGGTTGGCTGTGATTCTACGTAGCTCTGTACCTCATTCTGGGACCAAGATGAGAATCTGGGACTTGCTTTCTTCATGGAAGAGGGCAAAGATATGGAAGGCGATGCTGAACTGCACACTCACATTTATTTTATTTATTTATTATTTTTAAAATTTATTTATTAAGGTGTTACATATGTGTCCTTATTCCCCCATTACCCCCTCCACCACCCCCACTCATGCCCTCACCCCCCTGTTGTCTGTGTCCATTGGTTAGGCTTATATGCATGCATACAAGTCCTTTGGTTGATCTCTCTCCCTTACCCCCACCCTTCCCTACCTTTCCTCTGAGGTTTGATGGTCTGATAGATGTTTCTCTGTTTCTGGATCGGTTCCTGCTCAGAATTGGCACTGTATCACTTCCACTTAAATGCTATTGGCCCAAGCATGTCACATGACCAAGTTGGCAATGGATTGGGAGAAATCACTTTGTTTTCCTTGAGTACCCAGGTCTACATGACATAGGGCATGCATGGAGGATCATCTTATGGGGTGGGGTGAGCATAGCTGGTAACTGTGCTGATTGTTGAGTTGTTACTTACCAGCTCCAAACTGACGTTTTGCCCTCTCTGTGAAAATGGATCTGGGTCCTTTCAATAATTTTCCTTTCTCTGCGGGCATGATGCTAAACCATGCCAGTAGAGGGCACTGGAGAGACACTGCAGACTAACAGGTTTTCCTTCCTGGCTCCAGCATGCTCTCTAAGCAGGATCCTGAGGCAGCCTCTCCAGCACCTGGTTCCCTTAACACAAAAGTCTTCACCAGCATCTGGCTCTTGCAGTGCATGTGTTGCCTCCTACCCGCCATGGGTAATGTGGGCTGTTTGCCCAGCATCCCACCTCAGCAGCCCGGGCAGCTCCTCTGGCATTAGGTTGCTGCAGTTGTGCACAGCTGCTCCAATGCCAGCTCCTTCAGTGCAGGCTGCGCTTCTTCAGTTCGTAGCTCCTGGCTCCTGGCTCCTGCAATGACTGGCAGCTTCCCCTGACACACCCGTCAGGCAGTGTTGTAGTGGAGAGACGCCTCTCCAGGAACTATTTTCTCCAGCACCCTAGACGGGATTTCTGGCAAGTTTCAGAGGTCAGCTTTCCAGCAAATTCTGCTGAAGTGGTAGCACTGTGGCCTCTGCCATCCAGTGAACCATGACCACCCCCTCTCCAACAAAGTCTCGAGCCTCTTAATGCTCCCGTTCAGCCTGGGGGTAGTAGCTGTAATCCTATATTCTTTAGAGTTTCCTGTATTTCTTACTTGCCAATTCCCCTTCACTTCAACCTCCCATTACGGTTAACAATTCTTCGTATTAAATTTCTCATGTTCAAATTACTGTGTGGTTTCTGTCTCTCCTAATTGGACCCAGGCGGGTACAGTTCACACTACAATCTAGTACAGAGATCTAACAAATGGAATTAGTTAGATAAAACATATTGTTCAATAGGATAAGTTAGCCTATTTATTGGCACATAGGACTGGGATTCTTGAAGTTTGAGGGCTTAACCCTTTGCACTCGCTTGCTTTTTTCTCATTTCCTTTATTCTACTCGGGATTTAGTTTTTTAAATACCCCAGATTTTACAAAGCATGGCAGTAGAATAAAAAAACTGGAGTTTCTTTTCATACAAACTTATTTATTTGGATTTTTTTATATTTCAAATACATACGAGCTGCTACCGATGCTAACCGTGTCGAGTCACACTCGACATCCGAGTGCAAAAGGTTAAGGCTCCCTTTTTCCTGGGCATGCTTGGCTGGGCTCTCTTCTTGCTACATCTCTGTGTCTAACCAACCTTGCTTGCCAAAACCATTCTCAAACTCTGTGAATAACTTAAGGTTGTGGTGGGCTCCTCTAGTTTCTCTGAGAACAGAGTTAACTCTGTTTATTTTTACTCTAATTGATTTTGTGTTGACTTTTACCAGACATCTAATTTTCTTTACCTCTTCAAATTCTTGATATTGGTCTCACTGGAACCCTCATTTATGCCAATATCATCTACACCTTAGTGATGATTCATGAAGAGTAATTTTTAAAAAGGCATCTTATCCCTTTAAAACTATAATTGCTGCCTTTCACTTCTGATACATTCTTTAACCTCTGATAACTATTAACTAAATTACGTGAGTTTGTGTAAAGTATATCTAGAAAACAGAGGATAAATTTTTGATCAATACTTGTGTTAAAATAGGAATCATAAATCCCTTTATAATTTAAACTAAAGGCCCGGTGCACGAAATTTGTGCACGGGGGGGAGGGGGGTTGGGGTTGGGGGGAGGGCCGGAAGTCCCTCAGCCCGGGCTGCAGCCTCTCTAATCTGGGACCCCTCGGGGTACATCCCTCTAGCAATCCAGGACTGCTGGCTCCTAATTGCTCACATGCCTGCCTGCCTGATTGCCCCTAACCCCTCCCCTGCTGGCCTGATCACCCCTAACCACTCTCCCCTGCCGGCCTGATCGACCCTAACTGCTCTGCCTGCCTGCCTGCCTGCCTGATCACCCCTAACTGCCTCTGCCTTGACCCCACCACCATGGCTTTGTTCGGAAGGGCGTCTGGAAGACATCAGGTCTATCCGGTCTAATTAGCATATTACCCTTTTATTATTATATATTTTCTTTCTTGAGAATCAGCACAGAAAATGTAAACCACTTTTTTGGGGGGCAAAGGGAACTTAACTTATTCTTTTTTATTAATACATAATTTTTACAGAAATGTTTATTAAGACTGTAGCTATTCATCTCAATTTAAGACTGAGTAATTCAAAGACTTATTTGAGGAAATATAAAGTTTGATTTCTCTCTCAAATTTTCTCCAGATTGACTGTTGATGTGAATAATTGATGACAATAAGTTTAGCATTAATATGTTGAGTATAAGATAGGTGTGCTGGAGCTGTGGCCTGCAAGTTGAGAGAGAGAGAGAGAGAGAGAGAGAGAGAGAGAGAGAGAGAGAGAGAGGACTTATATGGAGAAAAAGTTATCTTAAAGCTTTGCCTAAAAGGCAGGTGGGATTCATCAATGGCTTCTATAATACCTGATAAAGTTTATTGCTGCTTATGTTTGTTTGTTTTTTTCCATCCTTTAATTTGATATACTCTTATATTTACCTAGTTATCTTAGGCTCTGAAGCTGTAGGGGTCAGGGAAGAAGTCTCTATCCTGCCATTAACCTCCATAAATCTCTTCCAGGCCTCATTCAGAGAATCCAGCTTTTAGATTACATTTAAAGTTATGTGTTTGTGCTTTGTGAATTATGGAATTTACAACCAGAAAGAAGCTTTGAGATTTCCCATTCCCAAACTCTCATTTTACAGATGAAAAAATTGAGGCCCAGAGAAGGGGTATATGCTGAGATCCCAGTGAGTGGATCTGACATGGTTATTAAAGTGGTCTCTTGAAGTCTACAGTAGTGAACTTCATACTGTCGGAGCTCATGTGGACAACAGGGAAAATCTTTACTGATATTAGAGAGCATCACTTGTGAAAATGAATGGAGACTAATGATAGTTGAAGAAAGAATGCTGGCAAGCAGGCTGTCTGCATGTTCCGTGTGTTAACGCAATGTGTGTCTAGTAGAAATCCATGGATCTACCTAACTTAAGAACTATCACCTATATTTGTCATATTCCTCCTGATATAAACAAGAGCACATAATTAATCTGAGATTCTGAGTGTGTCTGTGTGTTTTAAGCAAAGGTTTTCATTTTCTTTTAAGTGAACATTCTTTTCTTGTTTGTTAGCTTGTTTGTATATAACAATGTCACTTCTCACTTCTACTTGCAAACCATCTGGCAATTCTACTTTCCAATGGCATCCAACAAAACAAAAGCAGTAAATATAGTAACAGGAACAAAAGTAAAGATAGGTCATCTCATCAAAGACAGTACTTATTTACAACCAGATTTGAGATGTACTAAATATTGTGTCCCAACAATATAATTAATAATAACATTCAAAGAAAGTTTTAATCTTTAATGTTGTTTCAAATTAACTTGAAATTGATTTAGGATTTGATGGAGAAAAATAGGAATCAGCAAGAGCCCAGGTCCACAATGAAGATAATAAGGCTTAGCTAGATGGCAATATCAAAACCTATGGCAGGGACACTCACAGACATCAAACACTAATTTTCAGATGAGAAATTATTAAAAAAAAATAGAGCTGGGATTTTCTTATAAATGGTATGTTTTTATATATTCTAATAAATCTAGTTGGAATGTGATATCTGTTCAATAACTTTATCACATTTCACTACTAGCAATAATTTTTCCATGTTATTTATCATCTTATTTACAAAGACTTTGACGTTATTGGTTCTTATCTCCTTATACATGTCATGGATGTCACTAGCTGGATGATTT
Source organism: Eptesicus fuscus (assembly GCF_027574615.1). Lineage (NCBI taxonomy): Eukaryota > Metazoa > Chordata > Mammalia > Chiroptera > Vespertilionidae > Eptesicus > Eptesicus fuscus. Next base: position 29,619,810 of record NC_072475.1, on the reverse strand, counting down.
CAATGGTCTCCCTGCCATTTCCACATCTTCTTGTTTTTCCATATCACCCTACAGATCATGACCAGAACAACATGCAGAAATCACATTTCCATCCTACTATTGCTCTACTCAAATATCTCCCACTGAAAACCACCCCTGCCCATGGACACATAGAATTTATCCCGAACTACAGCCATCTCTGTCTATCCAAACAAGTCATACATAAATTCCCTGAATATACTTTCTACTTCATCCAGTAGGCTATCCATCTTTAAAACATGCAGGTAAATCATTTCTCAAAGTGCATTTACAAAATATTAAATCTTTGAGTTAGTGTCACTTTCAAATATTTCCAAATATGTTAGGGCAGTGGTCGGCAAACCGCGGCTCGTGAGCCACATGAGGCTCGTGAGCCGCGGTTTGCCGCTCTGTTGTCTGAGTTTGCCGACCACTGACCTAGACTCTCGATTACAATAATTACAGGCTGTTGTTGTTCCTTGTGATTAAGCCCCTATCCCAGTGGTCGGCAAACTCATTAGTCAACAGAGCAGCCACTCTGTTAGGGAAACCGGAGTTAAACAAAATTAAATGCTTCCTCTCTCACCTGGCCTTAGAGAATTTTAGTATGCAGTGTTCCTCAAAATCTTCTGACCATGGAGCCCTTCCATGAAGACAATTGTGTGATGCCTATCTATACATATGCATACCCATATAAACATCGGTATTTCTTTAAATTAAAAGCTCCAGAAAGATTAAGCATAGAGTATCTATACTAATAAAAGGGTAATATGCTAATTAGACTGGATAGACTGGATGTCTTCCAGACGTCCTTCCTGACAAAGTCAGGGACGTGGCTGGCCTGCAAACCACCTGTGGCCTCTCGCCCAGGCCAGCCCCGTCGGCCCCGACCTGGGCAATGACCAGAATGACCGCTGGCACACTATGAGGCACACTGACCACCTCTTGGTCCCTTTCCCCAGCCGCAGGCTCAGATTGATCACCTGATGGCCACCTGTGGCGGGGGTGGGGCCAGTGAGTGGGCGGGAACAGCCGACCTCTCGGTCCCTTCCCCTAGCCATCAGGCACCTATCACCCTATGGGGAACAGGGAACCAGGGGTGGGTGGCAGCGGGGGCGGGGGTGGGGCGCGCGGGCTGGCTACAGGCAGCTGGGGAAGATGGCCCTGATCGCAGGCCAGGCTTAGGGACTATACCCGCAGGATTCTAGTGTTAAACATAACCCAGCAATCCCACTCCTAGGTATATACCCAAGAGAAATAAAAATGTTTATACAAAAACTAGCACAAGAATATTTATAGCAGCATTATTCATAATAACTGAAAGGTGGAGACAACCCAAGTGTCCAGCACCTGAAAAATTGATAAACAAAATGGGGTTTATCCATAAAATGAAATATTATTCAAATATTATTCAAAATTGATAAACAAATGGGGTTTATCCTTAAAAATGAAGAAAAGGATGACACATGCTATAATATAAATGAACCTTGAAAATATCATGGTAAGTAAAAAATGCCAATTACAAAGAGACACATGTTGTATGATTCTATTCATACAAAATCCAGGACAGAGATACCTTTAGAGACAAAGAGAACTGTGGCTGATCAGGTCTAGAGGGAAATGGGGTGTGGTGACACTCATCGGTATAGCTTTCCTTTTTGAGGTGATAAAAATATTCTAAAATTAAATGTGGTATGCTGATTTGTGAATATCTTAAAAACATTGTGAATATATTAAAAACATTGAATTTTACATTTAAAAATGAATTATATGATATGTGAATCATATCTTAATAAAACTGTTTAAAAAGGTTTTTTAAATGTCTACAATAGCAAATCATATTATACCATTTTGTAATCCCTCATTATGTCTGCATTTTAATTAGTAAGGGTTTAATAATTATATGACAAAGGAACTGAAAGAAAAGGCTAGCATAAGCCTTTGTATTCACTGTGGTCTCTGGACAACCGCATGGTATCCTGAGAGCCTGTTAGAAATGCAGGTTCTCAGGTGGACTCCACACCTGCTGAGACAGAACCTGCATTTTCACAAGATCCTATGCACATTTGAGTCTGAAAAACACTGGACTGCAATATCTTCCAATTGTTGAGAACACTCAGCTTTTACACAGCTATTTTGCTTTCTTGTGCCTTAGGGCTTTTAATATAAAGAGATTAAATCAATTTACTTTTAATAAGGACAGCATCTAATGAATTACAATTAACCTAATTTTCTCACCTGCAGTTTAAATGTTTCCAAGTGCTCAGTCAAGTCTCCAAACTGATGATTTTTTTTAAATATAAGAAATTATATAAAAATAAATAGATAACTCTTTCAGGTCTTTTAGTTCCTTGAATTGTACAGACACGCTATTTTTTCTAATCATTGATTCAAATGCAAAAGCTTACAGTACATTTGTCAAAGATCCATAACAAATTATTTTAAACCAACTTATTTTCTCATCAATAAAAAGCAGTTTATAACCACTGTTGTTTCCCTTAGTATTATAAAAAAAATGATGAATTAGCAGAGGTCATTTTGGTCATGCTTAAAGAATATTAAATATACTACATGAGTCAGAGAAAAGACTTTTTTTTTTTTTCTCAGAACTCCACTGAATGGTTTGTGCTACTGCTGGAAATGCTGTAAGATTTGAAGCCCTGTACTTCTATAACTTTGTCAGAATAAGAGAACTTTATAATTGAGAAACATTTACTTAATTACAGCACAAAATATACACATATAAAATGCATTCCTTTCAAGGGTTATTCTTAATCTCTCATGCCCACACAGAGAAACCTAAGGTATCTTGGTTCTGATCTTCTCTATCCCAACCCTGTAATAGGGGTCAGTAGGATCCAGTGGGAAAATCAGACAGGCTTGGCCTAACTCCTCTCCCCATTATAGGTGTGCTCTGGGGAAGTGAAGGCCTCCTGCAATGAGAAAGGACACTCAGGATTGTTAGATGACCTATTATTAAAGGGCTAAAAGGGTGTTAGAAAAACCAAACTGTTTTTCTCCGTCTGCAAGACAGACTATAAACAACTTATGATCAATTACCCTGAATATTTTGATAAACAATCACAGAATCCTATGGTTTTATACAATTCCAGAGGCCTACCATCCCCTTGACAAAGAGAGAATACTGTTTAGAAAAATTCTCCAGATATGATTCTCTAAATATGTCTTTCCTATTTATGGGGAGTGTTGAAATATATGCACGTTTATGTTGTAATAGCATGAAGCACTTTACCTCTTTCCAGGATATATTCTTAGGGAGATACTATTTCCAATTAGACACTTGTATAGAAGATATAAAGTAAAAATACAAAAATAGGCATATTGTATGTGCTTGGTTTTACTGGCAATGCATGTAAAATGTACCCATCAAATGTATCTGAACTAAATACAATGAGTGATATCCTTTTATGTTGATATCAATCATATTCAAGGAAGTGTAGAATTGGCTTGTTAGGAAAAACTAGAATGAATAATAAAAATTGAAATTTAATTTGAACTTATGAAGTGAGGTATACAATTATTTCAGAAATGAGTAGCTTTAATTCTTTCTATGAGATCCTATAATGACGAGGTACTGGTTTCAAGTAATTAAAAATAAAGGCACACAAAAGCCAATAGTACAATAACAAGTCAATTTTAACTAGCTTGTTTTCTGATTAAAAATTATACATATATTCAGAGTCCCTTTTAATGAGTACTTATTGAGAGAAAAATGTTTACATTATTTAGAAATTAATGAAGGAATTTCTTATAGCAAAAAAATATTAAACAATCAGTTACCCATTACTATTTTTTGGATAGTAATAGAAAATAATATGGGTCTTGCAAGGGCAGGAACCAAGCCTCTACATATTAGATCATGGAAAAACACAAATCTGAGGTACTTGGCAGGGTACAACAGTTGGAGAATTTTCCTTGGAAAAAAAATTTAAACATATAGCAATACAATCTTTCAGAGAGTTCAGCTCATTTTTAAGAGGACTGACTAGAGAAAACTCAAAGTAATTGTGAATACTAGTAAAACTAAAATGGTTTATTCTTAAAAATATTAAACTTAGGTTCTGCTTCCTGACATATGGCAAAATTCAAGGACCATGTTCCAAATTTTTAAAGAAGATCCTTGCTGCCAGACACGCCCACACAGCGCTTAGTCCAGATTGATTCCTTCTGTGTCATTGTTTTGCAAGTGGCCAGGCCTACTGAGGCAGTAGGTTTGCCTGTGGCTAATTTTTGTCCTGGATTATTCCCAACAAGGGGCCTCCCCAAGAGAAGTGTCTTCTCAGCCACGGTCTTCCGGGACTTCTTTTTTCTAGTCTCCTTCTCTTGCCATAAATCTGTATGTCCCTAATGAAATCTGGAAAGCGAGCCGGCTCATCTTGGAGAATTTATATCAGTAAGGGTCTCTTCCAGCTTGCCTCGCTTCTAAATACACTTCTGACTATAGTAAGTGTTAGCTGAAAGCTGAGGTGGTGAAATGATTACTCTGAGTTATTGGGAGAAAATGATGGGCTTTATTTAAAAGATTAACTTAAAAAGAGATAAAGTGGGTTTCCACTTTGGTAGCGGAGTTTCAGGTTTGAATTGTATGTTTTCTCTCTCGTCTAAAAGGCACAACAGATACTTGAGAACAACAGAGTTTCTACAAAGAGTGAGAGTGGGCATGGCAGATGCCTTCCAGTGCCTGGGGCAGCAGGGCAAGTGATAGGAGGCAGCGCTCCAATAGGGAAGTTTTTTGGGAAAATTAAGGAAGTGGAGGGAAGATTGTTAGGTCCCAGGACTGAACAATTAGTATCTGTCTCTGTTCCCGGCAGTCCATTTTCATTCAACAGTGCGTTCCCTTTTCTCTGGTTAATTCCCATAGCACTGGGCTGCGCCTGTCTCCTATTTACTTATGCCTGCTATCTTACACTAAAGCTGTTTTGCCACCATGTTATCTCCTTTATTATTGAATGGGAAGCTCACTGGAGACAGAAAGATTACCTTACACATATTTTTATCTTCAACAACATATTATATAGGAGGAATTTTTTTTTAAAAAAAGGAAGAAAAAAGAAGAAACGCTTCCTGAATGTGTATTATGCATTAGGCAAATGCAAGATGTTAGTAGATGGAAGGATACAATAACAAATTTGAGCTCCCTGCCTGACTTTTGAATTAGTCCAGAGTTCATCCAAAATAGGCAGAGATAGCCAAAATATTGGCTTCATTTTTGTTAGAACTAAAGGAAGGGACTTGGGGCTACAGTAATAAGAAGCTTCCTCAAATTGTATGCAGACTTAGGGAAACCTGGCCACAGGTGTGGCTGGGAAGCCTCATTCTCCCCCATGTGGAGTCCTGCGCTGGTTGAACATATACCACAGCAGAGCAGAGCAGACTAGGATGAACACTTTCTGCAGCATTTATAGGTCCTAACGAGGAGATGGGAAGGTGGGCTGAACTCCATATTTTCTTCCCCAAACTTGCCAATGAGGTAATTTGCTCCAACTTCCCTGGGAAGTAGGGAGTGAGTGAGGGGGCAGAGAGAGGTCAGGATCCTTACACTAACGAACATCTCTCTTCCTATGGCTATGAAGTAGGGCAGAGGAGGTTGAGAAAGCCCATAGATATTAAGGAACTTGCCCTAAGCTCCACAGGTAGTAAATGTCAGAGATCACAGTAAAATCCAAAGTGTGTGCCCTTTGTTCAACCTGGTCCACAGTGTCTGAGGTCTGAAACATGTCTGGTGAATGGATGGGTGGATGGGTGAGAAGAATCCTTTGTATACATTTGTGTGTCAACTAGGATAAGTCCCAAGAATTTTAAGTGGTTCAAGCTCTTCAGACAAAATGAATTTCATACTATAAATGTCTTGATAAATTTAAAAAGGACAACTTTTTCTTTAGTATACGAAGATAACAATTTGGGAATCTTCTCAAATTCTTTCCCATTTATATACCACCCAATAGACTGTCAGATCCCGGAGGCCAGGAAATTACTACTACTACTACCTTTCTGTGCCCCCCAACACCACTGGAGGTTCAGGAGGCCCTTTATAAATGAATACCAAGAGAAGTAGAAAAACCCTTAATAATTATTTCTTTAAATGAATTTCATGAACTCAAATCTGAATGTATGCAGATAGATGAATACCTAACTATATAGGTAGATTTTTTTTTTTTTCCCAAAGACTCCAGCATTTGGCACAATGTTTTTATTCAGCTGAGGAGGGACATAGTAGTGTGATGTAAGTGTGGGAAGAATTACTGTAAAGGAGGATTCTTATTCGGTAAGTCTTTCTGAACTGAGAGGAAAATAAAATAAAAAAGGCTTAAACTTCGGCAGGAGCAATATAGATACCACCTAAGGAAGGCTTTTCTGCTAGCTCGGGTTATTAAACAGACTGTAGAAAGGAATCACAGAATCCTCCCTTGGAGATCTGTAATACCAGGATAAACAACCAGCTGGTTTAGAACCAGTGCTGCTTGGAGGCAAGAAGCTGGCCTGGGTGAGTTCTCAAAGCATCAAATATAATCACTTGTACTTGCATTTAAAACAGCACACAAAAATTTCATATCCAGGATGCTTAATGCCCCTGAAACCCAATGGCGAAGGAAACCATGACTTGTACCAGAGTTGAGGGTCTCGTGGCCCCTGTAGCTCTGTGACTGCATCGTTCTGATTAACCTGCGTTATATCCAGTTCATGCTGCCTATCAATCTCATTGAGGGGAAATAAGAAAGCTTGGCTTCTAGTGTCACTTTGCTCATCAATCAGCATTTTCAGCTTGTTTAATTTCCCTGGAATTCCATCTATAGAAGCCTTTTTAGCCAAAAATTCTATAATACCATGATAATGAAATACAGAGTCACATTCTCTCTTTATTCACATTATAATTTCTAATGTGTTTCAGAAAAATATTTGGCAGAAAATATTATCAATATTACTGTTAAATATTTTAAAGGTTAATTCACTAAGCAACATACCTTTTTGTTAATTTATCTCTCCCAAATGGAAGACTTTATCTGAAATGCTCAATCAATGTTTATCTTTGTCTGTTCCTTAATAAAACACAGTATTATTAGTTGCTACTTCATTTAGAAAAATTCCTTGACTTCATGAGACTACCATTCTCCAAAAGTCACACTAGTTATGCTGTTGAACCAATAATTTAGACAAGTCACAAGCAGACATTTTAAAAGTATAAACTAAGATTTTAAAAAAATACCCCCTATGAATTGCCCTCTTGAAGGAAAAAGTGTGATTTATCTTTTCAAATAAAACAGACTTGCTACCAGAAAATATATACACAAAGACCTACTGATAACCAATGTCTTCACTAGTCAGATTTGAAATAATAAATGCAATACTGTTAGAATCTGTAGATAAGGAAATGAATAAAAGGCGTACTAAATGCTATGTTTATATGCTTTGTATTTGAATGGATGGGTATTTATCCATCTGTTCCTTCATTCATTCAGTAAGTATTTATGGAATTCTGGTAGGTATTAGACACCTATGAGCTGGGGATAAAAAAGTGATGACATAAACATTTCCCAGGAGATATTCCCAACCTAATAGATAGTACAAATGTGTAAATAAGTACAGTGTTCTGTGAGATGTTATATACTGGAGGTATACACAACATGAAAGGAAGGAGAATATAGTGTCTAATGGCCTAGAAATAAGAAACATTAGATTTAGACTTCCCCACAAGGACCACAGATTCTGGAATCAGATGAAGACTATAGAATAACTATGTGTAAAATAAAATGATACAATTATCAAAATGAGCATACAACAGAAAAAACTTCTCAGATTTGAGAAGAATGAGATTTCTAAAAGTGTAAAGTTAAATCGTTACTATTTGAAACTTAATAGACTGGTTGAGCATATGCAGTAAAGAAAACAAAAAACAAAATAGACTATATAAAAGCCCCATGTGATGTAGATGATGTATAAAAAGCTCCATGTGATGTAGATGATGTAGAATGAGATGCTGCAGATGATGCAGAAGAGGATGTTTAGCATCCTCTATCCACTAGTACCCCTTTCTCTCAGTTGTGAAAATCAGTGTCTTCAGACACTGCCAAATGTTTCTGGAGGACAAAATCACCCCAGCTGAGAACCATTGCCATAAAAATCATGTGAGAGAGGTAAATTACTGGCTTATTTCACTCATGTTTATAGATGTAAAAATCCTAAACAAAATAACAGAAAATTGAATTTAATAGCAAATAAAATGATAAAATCTAGTTGATTTTTTTCTGAAATGCAAAGATGGTTGCATATTTTAAATATTATAATCCTACATAATAAAAGGCTAATATGCAAATCGACCAAACAGCAGAACAACTGGTGACTATGGCTCTCAATGACCACCAGGGGGCAGATGCTCAATGCAGGAGCTGCCCCCTGGTGGTCAGTGCGCTCCCACAGGTGGAGTGCTGCTCAGCTAGAAGCTGGGCTCAAGGCTGGCGAGCGCAGCAGCGGTGGCAGGAGCTTCTCCCACCTCCGCTGCAGCACTAAGGCTGTCCGACTGATGGGCCTGCTCTCTGGGGACCAGGCCTAAGCCATCAGTCAGACACCCCCCGAGGGCTCCTGGACTGTGAGAGGGTGCAGGCCCCCCCTCGAGTGCATGAATTTTGTGCACCGGGCCTCTAGTCCACAATAATAAACTAAAGAATAACCTCATGCACCTAATACATATATACACATAAATACATATACTATATACAACATAGTATGCATCTCCCCACAGTGTCCAGTGGTAGGCAGTTCTATTTCCTCTTTATTTTCCCCTTTAATCTATACCCTATAATCATTAATCTGCAATGAATTGAACCTATTGGTTTTGGTTCAGTACTATGCCTGAGAGAAGGGGATACTCATGTAAATTTAGCTAATCAAGAAGCCTTCTCCTCACCCTAACCAGCTTGGCTCAGTGGATAGAACATCAGCCTGCAGACTGAAGGATCCCAGGTTTGATTGGGGCCAAGGGCACATGCCTGGGTGGTGGGCTCGATCCCCAATGGGGGCTGTGCAGGAGGCAGCCGATCAATGATTCTCTCTCATCATTGATGTTTCTATCTCTCTCTTCTTCTCCCTTCCTCTCTGAAATCAATAAAGAAACATATATATTTTTTAAAAGAAGACTTCTCCTTAAGTTTATAGCTCTTTAGAGAAAAGGTTAAAAAATAAGATTAGCTAACAATACCATTTACAAATGTTTCAATTCCATTGAAAGGCAGAGTCTAGATTTATTTTAATGGTACAACAAATATCTCCTAAAATGTTGGTCTGTATTTTAAAAAGCAATTCAAGCAGGTTAAATTCTATTTATACTAAAGCAAAGCAAAGTCTGTTCAAATGACTGTTTAATTCTATGTTTGTAGCATTCAACACAATGGTCTTTGAAACCAACTGACCTTTACCGTGAACATCCAATAAATAAATATGAATGGCTCATTAGTGCACCCACATGAACTGAAATGCTCATTTGCAGTGGCTTTAGAATGCACTCAATTTCAAAACGACCTCTATTATTTTTTATTTAATTACCTATTTAAACAATTCTGAGATCATTGCATATTCAACAATTGTGCACTCTGAATCTCTAGCATCGTCATGTCTACTAAATAGTAATTTAAAGATATGAAAAGGAAAGGATGCTAAGCATAAGACTGATAGAGGTGGTTCTTTACTGGTGAGTTGCTCCACTCCACAGTGCCACCCTCAGTTCTGCATCTTGGTAACTAGGATGTCAATGTTAACTCAGCATCAAACTCTTAATTCTCACAAATACCTTACCCCTATTCATTTTGTATAAATTAACATCAGTTAAATAAAGCCATGGAAATCACTTGTCTAAAAGTTTTACATTTATATGAAGAGTAACTGACTTCAATAAAATGATATAATTGCATGTACATGAATTAGTGGGTATAAAGTTTGCCATTTCTTATCAACCTAATAGCTATTATAAAAAGTAATAGCAATTGTCATACCTAACAGTGGCTAATTGCTGTGCTGGGCTCTTCAAATATGTCTACAATATAATGATAATGATACTCAGTCAAAAAGAAATGAAGAGAATCTCAGGGAAGGGAGGGGTCATGATGTCAAAGAATATTCTCAGCGTGTAGACCATGCTTCAGTGATCATTGTTGACCTTTCATTTGAACATCTTGGGGGCCTTGACTCCTCTCCTTCTCTGATACTGAATCAGTACTGGGAACACTATTGTTAAACAATCTCATCATAAATAAAGATTATCTTACTTTCAAGGAAAAGAGCCTGGGTGAATTTAGGGCTTGCCTTTATACGTGTACTAGGGACCCAGTGCATGAATTCGTGCACCTTGAAAGGAACTGTGGCCTGTGAGGCTGCAGTGGGCACAGGGGTGGGTCTCAGCCCACCCTCCGCATCCCCTCCCACCCCCTCCTGCTGTGGCCCCCAGTCCCCTGTCTGCCCGCAGCCCCGCTCCCATCATCGCCACTCCCACATGCTGACAGCGCCGGGCCCCCCATTTGCACCCACTGACAGTGTGGAATGATTGGGGCTGGCACCAGCAGCGGATGCAAGTGGCGGCTCTGGTGCCAGCAGCGGGTGCAAGCAGGGCCAGCGTAGGCAGCAGGTAAAAGCACCAGGTGGGACCACGGCGTGCAGGAGCAAAGAATTTTCAGTAACCACCAGAGGCTGGTGCCAATGACAGAGACCCGTGCCCTGCCTTGTACTGGCGTCCCCGCTCACCTGCTCCACCATCCCACTGCAGCTGATGCCTGCCATGTTCCCTGCACACTCCCTGGTGGTTAGCACACATCATAGCAACAGGTTGTTCAGTTGTTTGGTTGTTCCTCTGTTCAGTCTATTTGCATATTAGGGTTTTATATATATAGATACTGTTCTTGGCAGAGGGCCTTGCTATGGGTGAAACCTGTCTCAGAAAGGCCCAGATGCAGCTGCACTTGAACATCTGGCTGCCTACCTAGAACCCTCTTGTGGCTGTCTGCCAGAGCCTTGCCAAAAGGACTAAAGCACATACCTTCCTGAGAGTCTGATAAATCCTCCAGCCCAGCGGCCACCAACCGGTGGTCCAGCCTACTCACATCTACAGCTTGTCTGGTCTTAGCAGTCCCAACCAAGCCAACAGCCAGCCCCAACCACTTTCAGCTGAATGCCTTTTGTTGTTTTGTTTTCTCCTACGAGCTTAGTCACTTATGCTTCATCAGGAATAGATAGTATCAGGTAAAAAAAAAAATGAATATAAGTGTGTAAGATCAATAGGAAACCACAGTTAGAATAAATGAATGTCTAAGTGACCGAATAAAATACTCAGGCATTTTGATAGTGTGGATAGGAGAAAAAAAAGTTGGAAAAGTCCAGGAATCCTTTTCAGTGTCCACGTCTCCCCTTTTTGAGGACAATGAAGGAAGCAGTCTTTTGCTCCTCTTACATTCCCAACATGGGCATCAACGGAGTTCACAAATGAGAGTGCGATTCACAGTTATCACCTGAATGCTTCCATACGCCACTACTATGCGAAGTGCTTTAGATGCATTATCTTATTTAATTCCCACGGCAACTTTTGGGGTTTTAGGAACTACCATTATCCTAAATTTTACAAATGAGAAAAGAGTCTTAGCAAGATTAAATAATGTGCCCAAGGTTACATGAATTGTAAGTGGCAGAGCTGAGACTCAAACCCAGGCCCCCTTGAATCCAGTGGATTTATCCCCATGCCATAATGCCTTAACGCAGCCTTCTGTAAGGCTTCGGCTTACGTTGCAATCTTCGCTGCTGCTAATCAGTGAACTCCTTCAGGGCAGAATTTATTTCTCATTAATTTTTATATCCCAAAGAATGGAATAATGCCTGATACAGAGCAGAAACTCAATGACTGTCAAATGAACAAAATGATGAATTAATAAATAAAGGAAGGAATGACTTCATTTCAAAAGGAGACAGAAAATTGAAGTCTGTGTGGGGGAAAAAAAGCTAAGACGACGCCAAGAATACAATTTCTGTGGTTAGTTTTGTACCCCGCCATTTCTATTGTAGCAACATATGAGTATTTTATGATAAGCACCATTTTGACTATAGAATTAAATGAAATATTTTCAGAAATATGTACTTTTCAGGGATTTAAATGAACGATTGAAATTCCATATTCAGAACATGACACAACCAAACCAGCGTATAATCATATGTTTCCTATAATAAGCTACTTGAAGTGTTCTTAGGGTTACAATTTTGTAATCTAGACATGAGAGGAAGATCTGTGCTCTTGACAACATTCAACACAGGCACTTCAACTGCCTCTGGATAAAAGACAAACCCTCTCCTTTGCATTCCACAGATGTTCTCTCTTCCCTTATCAGTAAGCAGACAGTCCTAACCATTACCTTCACATCCTCTGCCATCTTCCTCCAGCTTCTGGCCAGCTTGACACTTGCAGTAATAACTGCCAATTGTATTGCAGCATTGGTTCTGACAGCCACCATTGTCAATGGCACATTCATTTATATCTGCAATTAAATATTTAAACATAATTAGCTTCCTATAAATAGACACAAGAAGATTTTAGGGGCTCTCCTAAAATGTACCAGTACAGAATGATATCATTCTTTGACCTCAGATGAAATGAAATACAACTATATCTTATTCTAATGAGAGATAATGTACTCTAATTAAATGATATAACTGACTTTGAATCCTGGCTGTACAGCTGTGGAGATTGCGTTGGTTTAATTTTTAGTTAACTTTTCACTGAAGTGTGTCACATACACTGAAAAATATATAAATCTCAAGTACACAGTTCAAAGAGTTTTCAGATTTAGACTATACCAATACAACCACAATAAAATACAATAAAACCACATTATTAGCACCCAAGGATTACCCTGACTGGCTGATGGTAACCACTATCTTGATTGTTAACCTCTTCAAGTTAGTTTTCTTTTTAAACTATATGTGTGTGTGTGTGTGTGTGTATATATATATATATATATATATATATATATATATATATATATATTACCTCACTTGGCATTTATTTGTTTGTGTGTGGCTTTTTCATTTGGCATTCTGTTATGAGCTACATCCGTGTTGTGGCATATACTTGTAGTTTGTTCATTCTTATTCCTATATACAGGCTGGGATAAAAGTAGGTCTACAGATGTATGTATGTGAAAGAGAATTTATTCTTGTATTATTATTTATTAATCATTGTGTTATTTTCCATATGTACAAGTATAAACCTACTTTTGCCCCATCCTATGTTATTCAAATCTATGAATATGCCACCATTTTAATGTATATATTTCACAAATTGATGGGAATTTGAATATTATTTTTGGTTACTATAAAAAGAATTGCTATGAACATTCTCATACACGTCTTCAATAAACTCACATATGCATTTCTACTGGGTAATATCTAGGACTGAAATTGCTGGGATAAGATATGATATGCTCTACTTTATTGTTTATAGACAAATAATCTTCTAAAGTGATTATTCTTTTCTTTTTATATATTTTTATTGATTTCAGAGAGGAAGGGAGAGGGAGACATAGAAACATCAATGATGAGAGAGAATCATTGATCAGCTGCCTCCTGCATGCACCCCACTGAGGATTGAGCCCACAACCCTCGCATGTGTCCTTGACTGAAATCAAACTGGGGACCCTTCAGTTCACAGGCTGATGACACTCTATCCACTGAGCCAAATCAGCTAGGGCAGAGGTTATTCTAATTTATACTCCCACCAGTGTGTATTAGAGACCAGATGCTAGTCATCTTTGCCAACATTTGGGATATTGTTTTATTTTGTTTCATTTTTATTCTTCTGAGGAGTGTATAATCATATTACATTGTCATTTCAATTTTCATTTTCCTGATGATAAATTAGGTTAAACAAATTTTCATGTTATTGGTCATTGGGATAACATCTTATTGAAGTGCTTGCTCAAATACTTTGTCCATTTGTCCAATTCTTAAAATACTGGTTCTTTTAATAGTGGGTCAAGTAGAATGGTCCATAGAAGTGTTGGCAATGATCATCGTTGTCTTGCTTCTGAACGCAGAAGGACAGTTTTCAACATGTCATTGTAGGTATGATGTGTACCATAGGGTTGTTGTTTTTTTAAAACTAGTTTCACCAGATTAAGAAAGTTCCTTTCTACTCCAAATACTCTTCTTAGTATTTGTATCATAAATAGTTGTTATACTTTATTTACTGATTTTTCTGAATCTATAAAAATCATTATATAGTTTTTCTTGTTAATTCTGTTAATTAACAAGAAAATGTGATGACTTACATTGTTTTTTGTTTTTTCATCCCTGTTAGAAACCTGGTCATGATACACTATGCTTTTTATATATTCCTGGATTTTGGTAGCTAATATTTTTTAGGATTTTTATGACTATATTCAGAAGACAGGTTTGCCTGAACTTTTTCTTTCTTGTAATATTCATGATAATTTTTGGTATCCAGATTATACTGTATGCATAAAACAAGTGGGGAAGTTTTTGCTCCTATGTTTTCTGAAAGAACCTGTGAGATTGTTATAATTTCTTAAATGTTTGGAAGAGTTCATATATGGTGCCATCTGGGTCTGAGATCTTGTATGTGCATGCATACAAACTCTGTAAATAGTAGCTATTATTATTATTATTAGCTAAACATTAGCTATTATACTTGAGAATTCAAACCTGGTTCATGGTAGACATTCAATTGCTTTCTTGTTTTGTTTGTATTGAACATAAATTCAGTTTTCATATGGGTGGAATTATACATTTACTAGAGGCCCAGTGCATGAATTTGTGCACCAGTAGGGTCCCTAGGCCTGGCCTGCGGGATTTGGCCGAAACCAGCTCTCCAACATCTCCCGAGGGGTCCTGGATTGCAAGAAGGCACAGGCCAGGCCGAGGGACCCCACCAGTGCATGGTCAGGGCTGGGGAAGGACACGGGAGGTTGTCCAGCAGGGAAAGGACAGTGGGAGGACTCCAGAGCATGTCCAGCCCATCTCACTCAGTCCAATCAGCTGGACCCCAACAGCAAGATAACCTACCAGTTGGAGCATCTGCCCCCTGGTGGTCAGTGCACATCATAGCAAGTGGTTGAGTGGCCTTAGCATATCATTGGCGTATTACACTTTGATTGGTTGAACAGCCGACCGGATGACCGAACATTTAGCATATTAGGCTTTTATTATATAGGATAGTAACATATACCACATTTCTTGTTCTACAACAGCAAATTCAGAAACAATTTTGCTTTTCGTGTGATAGCACTACTTTCATGCAACTGTACTGTACTTATGTACAAACTGAAATTTTTAAAAAATTATCTGAACAAGCCAATCAAAGGATAGACTTCATTACTAGTGCTTGTCAGTTACATATTGATATTAATACATAAAGATATATGCATGTATTTCCACTTCTGTTGGTTTCTACTTTTCTTTTACAAGTAAAGTAAGCATGGCAGATGTTTGGTGACCTGATGTACTGAGAAAAATAAATAAATAAAAACATAAAGTTCTTGTTATCCATTGAAAACCAGTGTTCATAAATAAAAAATTTGAAAGTCATTGGCTTTGAAGGTAGTTCTGAAAACCAAGTCAATACTTAGGATTTTAAATTGCAGTTTTATAAGATACTCACTGCATGATAGATTTCAGGCTGCTTCATGTGTCCAATGTCATTCAAGGTTGCAAATAAATTTGGCCTTTCAAAAGCAAGATGAATGACAAAAATTCCCTGACACATAGCAAGTCTTCCAGGTTCGGCATGACAAAAGTTCAATGATATCATCCAGGCTATCAATCCATCTGTAATGACAGACTGCAGTCTCTTCAAGAATTACACATGATATTTGCAAGAACAGTGTTGCATTTCTGGTTGTAGGACAAATGCAACAGAACTGCAAACACGTTAAAGGCCTGTTCAATTAACTAACAAATAAGCTATACATTTCTATCTTTTAAAAAATGTGTGAATTTGAGCTCCTTATATTTATTTGCTTTCCTAAGCATGCTTCCATTCTAAAATCATGTAATACATTTAGTCTGTGTTTATACAGTTTTAGTAATAGCTTATACTGCTTTTAGGAACATAGCAAATGCTGAACAGAGTGGCCACAATGCAGAGTAAAAAGGCAAAATTAAAAGTGCTTTAATTTTACATCATTCTCTAAACCAAATGTATTTGGCCCAATATAACATGTGTATTTTTGTTTTAAAAGGATTAGGTGTTTGCTTTGTGAAAATTACCCTAAAAGTGCACACACCTTTTATGTGTTATAGTTATTTTCAAATCAATAGGCTTCATGAAGTGATGACCTAAGCTTGTTATTGCAATTAGCTTTTATAACAAATCAGTCGATTTCTCTTTAGGTACCAGGTTTAATGTAATTCTCTATAGGTTAAGGTAAGATACAGCATTGATCAACATGCCCAAAATACCATTAGAAAATGTACTTAAATAATGTTCTGGGTCTTTATGAACTCATTTTGGGATTATAGAATTATATATGAAGTACACTAACAATAGATATATTCTGAAAGATTAGATAATGCTAACAGAATAACTTCTATACATGGTTTTAAATTCTAGAATTTTCCTTAAAATGCTGTATACATGGTTTCATTCTAAGACTAGAGCAACTCTGTCTATTTCTAGTCACTAGGAAACAAACTGAGAACTTCAAAACAAAAATCTTGATCTTCATGAATTTCCTGAGACACAATCAAGTTCCTACTTACACTATTCATTATTGGTGGTGGAGAAAAAGAAAGAAGGAATGTGGAAATGTGTTAGACTACCTACTGGAGAAAGGATCAGTGAGCATTCCTTGGGAGCCAGTGACTTCCTTACTTACATGGCCACTGTACAAAAAGGAAGAAACAATCACAGCTATAAAGCAATAGAATATTGAACTTCAGGCTCTGAGGATCTAGGTTCCACCACTTATGTGAGATACCATATTATTCCCTTCACATTTGCAAGCCTCTTCTTATTCATTCAAAAGAGGGTATGATGATACATCACAGAAATGTTGATAAGTATAGCAATGATAATACCTATGAAATGCCTTGTAAATTTTGAAACTCAATATAAATGCATTCTCAGGGACTAAATATAAATGCTTTATTTTTTCTTTTGTATTTCCACTAAATGACTTTCACAAAAGATTGAACAGAAATTCATCTAACAAAGGGAATTGTGGAAAAAAGTTACATTTTGATAGGAAACACTTACATTACACAATAACTACTTTAAATAAGTGAAACCAGAGACATTATTATATTATAGCACATTCTTTTAATGCAGCCTATATTTCTAGAGATATATTTATTTTTAAGAATTTTTCAAAAGGGAACAAAAATATTATAACTAAAGTTATGCTGACTTTAAGCATATGTCAGAGCCCACTAAATGTGCAATAAATCAGTGAAATTAAATAACAATTTTAAAATTATCTCCTTTTTGCAACTGTGCTATCTGCTAATAATTGGGATATTTAAAAAATGTTTTGGGGGTATTTATAAAGCTTCTTTTAACTAAAAATTTTAATTTAAACTAATACTTATAATACTTATTTGTTTAAATTGAATATAGTAATATGGTCAAAACTATGGTGTTTGGACTCTATGTGAATATTGGATCTTTTTCATAGTTGGGTAATTCACTTATCCTCTCTATTCTTAAGTTTATCATCTGTAAAATAAAGGTAGTAGCCAATAGTAACTTGCCCTTCAAATTCTTGTGAAAATTAAATTATTGCATGTAAAATGAATAGAACCATTTAGTCATATAATAATGGTGATCTATTATTTCTATTACCATTATTTCTTAAATGTTAGTTGACAGGCCAGCAGAGGACATTTGGCTCAGGCGAACTAGAAAGTCCTGAACAAGAAAGTGGCCCCAGCCTCATTTCATGGAACAGCCAACCGTCACCCTATCCAGCACAACAGGAGGCAGCCGCATGGAGAGCGAGACAGCAGGCTAACAATAACAGTGGCCACTTACAGCCCACAGCCTCAAGGGCCAGCACTAATCGGTCTGAAGGACAATGAACTCCATCTAATCAGACTAGAACACTTACATCCCCCAGCCTCCTCCCCTCGTATCGTATCTTTGTGCATAAACTCTAACCCCAGGGACAGTGGAAACTGAGTCCTAACTGTCCCCAGTTGTGGCTCCATCCCCATTCCCTCTAATAAAGTCCTCTCTTGGTTGCTGTGGCCACCTATATCCTTGAACAACTCCAACCTTATATTAGTTACAAATTAAATTTGTTCTCTTTCAATTTTTCCCCCTTTTTGTCCAATTCATAGCAAGCTAACCATCCAAGCACAATTTCTATAATATTCTTACTGAGTAGCTTAAAAAAATGCTCTACTGTGTGATATGTAGAAGGTTTCAAGTTTGTAGAAGACTCAGTCATACTGAATTATCAGCTCTTGTCCATGAAGGCATCAGGTCACAGACAAGTTTACAACACAACTAGCAGAAACCGATTTCTTTTGGTCTTTATTTCCTTCAAGTTGTCAATAAGGAAAATTAGTTGTGATTACTAATTATAATTAGCAATTATATATTGATTTACATAATTCACATTTGCATCATATTCTTACATTCAGAATTACATTTGAACATCACAAAGCAGGTCGGCATAGTAGACCTTATTATTAATAATGGTAGAATTGAACTTTCTGAATTGAAATAGGGTTGAGAAAAGTCTATCTCAGAAGAGTATTAAGAAATCACAAGAGCCTTTGTAGCCTGAAGTAAAATGACACATCCTACACCTTTTATCTGGATTCTCAAATCCTCTTTTTTAATGAATTACTACAGGACTTTTGTAGGAACATGCCAGTGCTAACAGTATTTGTTTTACACATAACATAGATATAGCCTGCAACATGTAAAGAACCTACATTTTAAAAGCAGCTATTCATTTTTTTATGAAGTACAGGCCCTTTTATGATCTAGGAAATGTCCTGGTCTAAGTAAGACAAGTGCTGATAAATTCTGAAATGCAAATTCAACTGTTGGTCTATATCCTATATAATAAAAGCCCAGCGACCGAATGGCAGAATGACCAGAACGACCAGTCAACCAGTCGCTATGACATGCTCTGACCACCAGTGGGCAGATGCTCAACGCAGGAGCTGCCCCCTGGTGGTCAATTAACTCCCACAGTGGGAGCGCTGCTCAGCTGACTGGGATGAGCGGCTCTCTCACAGTGGTAGCAGCCACTCAGAGGGCGGGTTCACAGTCATTTGGCTGACCAGGATGAGCTGTGCTCCCACAGCGGGCCGATACCCACAGGCCATGCCCCCCAGTAGTGCATGAATCCCGTGCACTGGGCCTCTGGTTTCAAAATAAGAAAACTGAGATTCTAAGAGTTGTATTTATTCTTTTTTAAAATAACTTTACTGAGATATTTTTGACATATAAAATTGTGCATACTTAAATCATACAACTTGATGTTATACATGTATACATTATGTAAAGATCACCACAATAAAGGTAAATATGTTATCCAGTACCTCATAGTTACCACTGTGTGTGTGTGTGTGTGTGTGTGTGTGTGTGTGTGTGTATTGAGAGATTTAATATATAAGGCACACTTACAACTCAACCAGCAGAAAACCAAAATAACAATTTAAAAATGGGCAAAGGATCTAAATAGACATTTCTCATAAGAAGACACACAAATGTTCAACATGAAAAACTGCTTAACATCACAAATCAGATAGGAAATGCAAATCAAAACCACAATGAGATATCATTTCAAACATTTTAGAATGGCAATTATCAAAAAGTCAATATAATAGGTACTGGTGAGGATGTGGAGAGAACTGAACCCTTTTAGGAGGAATGGAAATTGGTACAGTCATTACAGAAAACAATATGAAGGTCCTACAAAAATTAAAAGTAGAAGTAGAACTAACATATGATCCAGAAATCCCACTTTTGGGTATATTTCCAAAGAGAATTCAATCTGGATCTCAAAGAGATAACTGTACTCCCATGTTCATTACAGTTTATTCACAATATGCAACACTCAGAAGCAGCCCAAATGTTCATTCATGGACAGATGGTTTAAAAAATGTGGTATATATAATATACACACTAGAATATTATTCAACCTTAAAAAAGAAGGAAATTCTGCCATTTGCAACAACATGCATGAACATGTAGGGCATTATTCTAAGTGAAATAAGCCAGACAAATACTGCATAATCTTATTTTTATGTGGAATCTTAAATAATAAAACTCATAGAAGTAGAATGGTGTTTGATTGCCAGAACAAAGGAGTTCTGGTCAAAGAGTACAATGTTTTGATTAAGTTAAACAGATTCTGAAGATCATTTGTACAACATGGTGATGATAGCAATACTGTATTGTATATCCATTCCTTTACTTAGTACATATTTATTGAATGCTTTCTTTACAGTGCCCAGAGAATGCAGGGATTGAACCCATTCTTTATCAATTTTTTTAAAGACAAGCCCTTGTTCTCATGGTAAGTAAGCTTACTAGCTAGTGTGGGAGACACAATTCAACAAGTTGCTATAAATTAATTAAAAGCAAGATTAAAATTCAAGCTCACTGAAATCCAAGCTTTCTGGGTTCCAACATAGTATCAGTCTTCCACATTCAAGCTGCGTATTCAGAAGCTATTGCCTTGTTAAAAATTTCACTGTTTTTCCTGATCTAAATGGCCAAGTCATTTTAATAGGGTTGGGAGTCATTACTCAGATGGTGCAACATATATCTACTCAATCATTGGACAGTCAGCTTTTACAATTATGACAATGTTTATGATCCCATTAAACATTCTCTTATTCTTTCTTCATTTAATTTCCAACCACAAAAGAAACAGCACACTATGCAAAAACATTTCCTGCCCCTCAGAATATTGATTTGAAGGAGAGGAGAGATTTTTGCAATACCATCAGGTGACCTGAAGGCTTTACTTAAACCCAAAGGAATGTCCATGAATCTTCTCAAGCTTTGTTTGCTGGTATAGGAGTAAGAGTGGGTTCAAATTCTGGCCCTATTACTGCCCAGCTGTGTGACTGGGTTGCTTTTTAACAAATAACTCCCAAAATCTTGTCTGGTAGCTTAAAAACAATTATTTTGTCATCTCACAGTTACAGTGGATCAGGAATTTGAGACAAGCTTAGCTAGGAAGTTCTGGCTCCAGATGTCATGCAGTTGCAGTCAGATAGTGTGGCTGGGCTAGAAGGGCCAAAGAGGATTGTAGTTGCCGGGGGCTGGCCAGGTACACCTCTATTCCTCCCTTTCTCTCTCCCCTCTCTCTTTCTCTCCTGGTAATCTGTGATCTCAAGCTTCACCAGGTGGCCTCTCATTCCTACTTACCATGGGCTTTCTCAAAGCCTAATGTCCTCAGTCCAGTGGGACTGGCAGCTGGCCGCTCAGGTTTCCAGCCCAAGTGATCAAAGTGACTATTGTAGCTTTTTTTTTTACCTAGCCTTGGAAGTCACTCAGTGTTATTTCTGACACATTCTGTTGGTTTTCATGCCTGTTCCAACCCCATCCACATTAAAACAGAGGAGGTAGACTTCCCCTCTTAACGTGGGAAGGGCCATGTAGGAATGTCAGATCTCAGAAACAACAGACGAAGAAGATCTAATTAGCTATGATGAACATTGATTATAGAGCATGGATAACAATGATTACAAAAGAAAAAAAATGAGGTGATGCATCAGTCCATCTTGGGAATATAAAATATACCATAGTGACCTTGGTCAAGTCAGCCAACTTTTCTGTGCCTCAGTTTCCTTACATATAAAATGGGTATAATACATGGCACTTCATAGGGTTCTTGAGGTTTAAAGGACTTAAAACCATTTAAGTGCTTACAACAGTTCTTAGCACAGAGAACATCATTCCATAAATTTTATTTTTTAATTGAATTGAACTGAAATTTTATTAATATCTTCACGTTTTAGCACAAATATCTCTTCTGTGGAGCCTTTCCTATTATTCTCACTGATTTTTTATTCTCTTTTCATGGTTAGCCTGGCTTTGCAGTTCCCTCTTTTCTAATGCACCCTTTCAGATTTTTAATAACTACTAGAGGCCCGATGCACGAAATTCATGCAAGGGGCTCAGCCCCTGTGGCCTCTGCCTCAGCCCTGCCTGCCATGAAGGCCACCTCGGCCCTTGCAGCCCCAGCTTCATTCAGAAGGTTGTCTGGAAGAATGTCCAATCTAATCAGCATATTATGCTTTTATTATTATAGATATGTTCATGGGCCCAGATCCTCCATGTACTATGAACTTCTCAGGAGCAGGAGACAAAATGGTTGCTCATTAACACAGGTTTGTTTATTAGAGAGTAGCTTAGTCCAAACTACAGGCACAAAAGCAGCAATGAAAATGTAGACAAAGGAAGATGTTGAAAACAAGGTAGGGACAACTTAGGTTTACTCTTCTTTCAAAGCTTGAAAGGTTACAATTGCCTTAATAAGGGGTTGCAGCATATGGTGGGATATCCAGGTGAGAAAACAGAGCCTTAGGTTGAAAGCTTTGGCCTCAAATTAACTTCTAGAAAGTAGATTAAATTTGTTGTAACAGACTACCTGAAATTTGACTAGCTTTTCTACTATTGTAATTTAGAATTTACAGTGTCCATAATTAAAAGCAGTTGCTGAAAAAAAACTGCATTTGAGAATAAACTTAAGCCTTGAAACTGCAAATGATATAAATCTGTAGCATTCTATTCCTTTTAGAAGTCAATATTAATGTCAGCCCAATAAAGCAAAAATATCTGTCCTCAGGTATCATATTGAAATCTATACCATCTTTAGGAAAAAGAATGACTGCCAGCTCCTTTACCAACAGCAATGTACCTGTACATTCACAGGAAAATCCTACAAAATCATAAGCAGCACTTTGTCTCCTGAACCAAGAAGAGATCTAAATTCAATAATAAAAGAAAATCATAGTACGTTAAAATTTCAAAAAGCCATTTGAGAATAAGACAGCCCTGGAATTTTCTCATTTTTTCCCTCCAGAGCCCAGAGATGTTTAAAAATGAATTTTGCAGTTGAACTCTAGGAATGTCAGATCTCAGAAACAACAGACGAAGAAGCTCTAATTAGCTATGATGAACGTTGATTATAGAGCACGGATAACAATGATTACAAAAGAAAAAAACGAGGTGATGCGTCAGTCCCACATATCGAGTGTGGTTGTGTAATTAGAGAAATTTAATCACAGCAGGCAAATGCGATGCATTTGTACTTGGACTATTTTGTGGATTTGCAGGCAGAACTGTCCTCAGAAAATACAAAAGGAATAAAAGCATTCCCATTGTATATGCTTTATCTCTAAACAATTTAATTCATGAAGGTCTTTCTTTCTTGCCCTATTTCTACCCACTTTCTACATCCCACAGAACATCCATTTCTTTTTAAGCAAAATACTCAGTACCATTACCTTATTAAGGTGATATTTTCAGGACAGCCCTAGCACAGTAGGATTAATAGAAGATACACATATGCTCAGAAGGGAAAACAGGCCCCGTTTTATTGGAAATATTTTATGATATGGCCCCTCATTTCCTCATTTGAGCCTTGGAAGGGAACAGAATATAACAGTTGCACCCAAGATGAAGCCATGAGAGATTCTCTTAGCTTCTCTGACATCAGATAGAGCTTTGTGGGTTCATGAATAAATCCCAAAATATAAGAAGCCATTTGGTCGGCTGAACTCCCACATAGATTCAGTAACCTGTTAAGAAGTCATAGGATTTATCTTGAACAAATCTGTCTTGCAGCTTGCTGTCTTTTGATTTTCTGATTAAGTGATGGATGAGAAGAAGAGGTCACCCAGGCAGTACAGAACCAAAAAAAAAAAAAAAAGAAAAAAAGAATAAAACAAACTCACAGAAAACGTGGCTAGCCCACATTACTCCCAGCAAGAGACTTAAGCTTTGCACTGATTACTCATAAAGCCTTTTCCTCAAGCAAATCTTTTCTTTTTCTTTTTTTGCTAATGTTGTTCTATAATTAGGAATTTCTACTGGAATTAGGAGCAAACATGAAAAAGCTGCTCTTGCAATATATTTGTAAAAGGTATCAGAGTTGAGTTATCATGGGTAAAGTTGAATTAAACTATATAATTTATCATTATGACAGTGTATCTGTATTTTCCCTGGTAACTCTACTTAAGTATAATAAAATAAAGAAATAGTATGAATCATTAGATTACACACAGAGACACAAACACATACATCTTATACATTCATACTTATATCATTTCTTTAACATTTATATATAACTAGAGGCCCTGGTACACAGATTAGTGCACATTAAAAGGAAATTATTTAGAAGGTGGCTGGTGGGGCAGGACTGGGTGAGATGTGCCAGACATGCCCTGGAGCTAACCTCCCTGGCTGGCCTCACCTGGGGCAGTGCTGGGGCTAGAAGGGCAGCTGTGGAGTGAGCAGGGTCCCTCCAGCAGGTGGGGTCCCTAGGCCTGGCCTTCGGGGATTGGGCTGAAACTGGCAGTCCAACATCCCCCAAGGGGTCCTGGAGTGTGAGAGGGCACTCTGCAAAGTTGCTGTCGCTCGACAGCCCTTGCATTGAGCGTCTGCCCCCTGGTGGTCAGTGTGCATCATACCTACTGGCTTAGCCTTTTATATATGTAGATAACTTTTCTAGATTCTGGATACAATACAAATATATTCACCCATATGATAATCTTGCTTAAAATATTCACGAATCCATCATCCTGTGATTTAAACTGTAGGAAAATTTCTCTTTGATGGAGAATAAATTTTAGTGCAAACATTTTGTAAAAATGGAGAGAAAGCATACCCCTTTTCACATACATCTACTGAAGACCTCTCTATCAAAATGGATTTCCCAATTCCTTTTTGTGAGATATTCATCAAAGTAATTAGATGTCATACTTCCTTCCCCCAACACACGCATAAAATGCATCTGGGAGTTCAAATGGCTATTGGGACAAGGGAATTATCCTAATATATGAGTGAAGCAGCAGTGGCTGCAAATGACCTAATTACACTGGGTAAGTGGAGGCAGAGCTAAGATTGTTGACAAAAAGAAAGCAAGCTTGAGTGTCAGATCTTCTGCTATGTTAAAAAAAAAGCTATACATTTCTTTTTTTAAAATGTTTTTATTGATTTTAGACAGAGAGACAAAGGGAGAGGGAGAGAGAGAAAGAAAAACATCGATGTGAGAAACAATGATCTGTTGCTACCTGTTCGCACTCCCACCAGGGCCAAACCTGCACCCTGGACCTGTGTCTTGACCAGGAATTGAACAACTGACCCTTTGGTACCTGGGATGACATTCACCCAACAGACCTACACTTGCTGGGATGAGAAGCTATAAATTTCATATGAAACATCTGTCTTTGAATGTTGGCACAATGTATGTGTACCAAGCACAGCATTCTGTCAGCTGATTTGACCCTCCAGCTGCCAGTTTGCAAACTCTGTGCTGTGGCTGCTGAAAGCACTATGGAGTGGAGGCTGAACCCCAGTGACAGGCTGTGGCCAGAGGATGACAGAGCTGAACCAGACAGATTAGAACCCTACCCTCAATGGCCTCAAGGAAAACCTGCCTGGGATGTGGGGCACTTCAACCTAGATTAAGCCAAATCAATACCTTGAAGATCACTGGATGGCCAAACAGTAGAGAGAGATTGCAGTGGAAAGGGAGTTACGGAGAGGGAGGCGGCCATAAAAGCTGGTGGATATAGGAGACACTGGTCAGCTGAGGGGCCCAAAGAAAACTGGTTCACTAAAGACAAATCAGATATCAAGTATTTTTCACAGAGGGAGAAACAATCATATCCCAGGAATAGTACTAAGAATGAATATACTCTGACAATGCTCATGCCAGAGTAAAAAATCTTTAAACCATCTGTGTTGGCTTCTTAAAATCAAAGGTTCCAGGATGGGCCCCAGGAATGACCTGCTGGAACCTAAGGCTTGGCGAAAAATGTAATTGTTGTAGCCAACGTCTATTTTGTTAGCTGATAAACAAACACGGGGAAAATCATTTTTGTAATTTAAGAGTTGACATAAGTTACTGTGCGGTTACATGGCAATTGAAATGTGTAGGAGTCTGCCAAAACCGGTTTGGCTCAGTGGATAGAGCGTCGGCCTGCGGACTCAAGGGTCCCAGGTTCGATTCCGGTCAAGGGCATGTACCTTGGTTGCGGGCACATCCCCGGTATGGGGTGTGCAGGAGGCAGCTGATCGATGTTTCTCTCTCATCGATGTTTCTAGCTCTCTATCCCGCTCCCTTCCTCTCTGTAAAAAATCAATAAAATATAGAAAGAAATGTGTAGTAGTCTTCTCTAGTATTCTGCAACTACCCACTTTACTTGTGTCCCCTGGATGTTTAAATATGAGAATAAAAATTAAAATCCTCAGCTTCATCTTAATGTCTTTCATCATTCTCACCTTTGGCTGTAAGAAAATGGCATACATGAGAGAGAAATGGCACAAAACCTTCCACGCCACCTGTTGAGCCAACCCGCTAAATGTGAAGAACATCCTTTCAGTAACTTGAGAGCTTGTCATGATCCAAAGTGTCACTGCCTTGACAATCAGAGAGGGCTGAAGAGGACTGCTTGACGGGAAGGAATGCTCCAAAGCAGGTTGAGCGTGAGGTCACCAGGAGGATGGATCGGCAGTTACTGTATTTGATTTAGAAGACAAGCTCCAGCAAAAATAACACTGCAGCTATCTCCAAGGTAAGAGAAAATGAGACTCTGTTTTTTGAAGAAAAAAATCAGCTATTTAGAGAGTAAAAAAGTGAGTACTTGGATTAGGAAGCAAGGTCAAGCTAATAAAAGCAGTAAGTAGAATTTGTCACTCTGCCTAAAAAATAGATTTCAAACTAAATAAAGGCTAAATTCTAGTGCTGCCTTACAAAGCCTGAACTATAAAGGAAGAAAGAAAAATAATCGGATTCCCCATGGCTCTTGTCTAGCTAGCTTTCATTTTCTCCCACAGTTCCATATAATGTGGTTTTAAAAATAAATGGTATTTAAAGCACTGTTTGCATAAGGATTCACATTTTCTTTGCCATAATCCTGGCAGGCTGGGATGATCTAGATATTCCAAAGGGGAAGCTGAAGCTCAGTGACATTGGGTTACATGCCCACGGTCACCTAGCTGGGCAAGTAGAAAAGCCAAAATGCAAGTCCAGTGGGAGGTGTCATTTGCAAGTATCTTCTTCCATCCAGTTGCTTGCCTTTGTGTTTTGTTAACGGTTTCTTTGGTTGCGCAGCTTTTTAGTTGGCATAGGTGGGAGGTGGTAAAGGATAAAGGGGGTCAAATATAAGGAAAT
Source organism: Eptesicus fuscus (assembly GCF_027574615.1). Classification (NCBI taxonomy): domain Eukaryota; kingdom Metazoa; phylum Chordata; class Mammalia; order Chiroptera; family Vespertilionidae; genus Eptesicus; species Eptesicus fuscus. Next base: position 29,592,436 of record NC_072475.1, on the reverse strand, counting down.
TTGACTTTGGGTTATAAACACAATACAATATACAGATGATATATTATAGAATCGTATGCTTAAAACCTATATAATTTTGTTAACTAATGTCATCCCAATAAATTTAATTTAAAATAATGCAACCTCCTTAATCACCAAATGAAATCCAATAGGTCTTCAGTCACGTAGTATAATGACAGTTTAAACACAGCCATTGTGAATCTCACTCATTCATAGGTTAGGAATCAGAGCTGATTCCACAGCATATAACACATAATACATAACACATAACGCATAACACACACACACACACACACACACACACACACACACATTCTTTCAATGTTATCCCAACCGCTTATTATGTGATTTAGACTGTTAACTTCAGCGGGAAGGCCGGGGAGAGTTGGGGGTGTTGGTGGTAAGAGATCAACCAAAGGACTTGTATGCATGCATATAAGAATAACCAATGGACACAGACACTAGGGGGGTGAGGGCATGTGCCGGGGGGTAGGGGTTGGGTGGGGGGAGGTCAATGGGGGAAAAAGGAGACATATGTACTACTCTTTGTAATACTTTAAACATTAAAAAAAGAATTTTTATTGGTTTGTATTTATTTATTTTTAAACATATATATATATATGAGAGAATCATTGATTGGCTGCCTCCTGCACACCCCACACTGGGGATGGAGCCCACAACCCCAGCATGTGGTCTGACCAGGAATCAAACCATGACCTCCTGATTCATAGGTCAACACTCAACCACAGTGCCACACCGGCCAGGACTTTTATTGGTTTTTAGAGAGAGAGGAAGGGAGAGGGAGAGAGAAACATCCATTGACTGCCTCCTGCATACTCCATACAGGGGATTGAGCCCAAAACCCATGCATGTATTGACAGAAATTGAACTGGCAACCTTTCAGTTCATGGGACAATGTCCAACCAACTGAGCCACACCAGCCAGTGTGTTTTTCTAATATCCATCCAATCCTGTCTGAGTACTCTGATCTTGTTATATTGAGTAATTGTCCGCGACTCAGTCTAAGGCACCTAATGCAGCATTATTCACTGGTACTGTTATTGCAGGGCATGGCTATAATAGACTGTTAAGAAATTTGGTGTCTGGCTCACACAAAAGTATAGGGCAGAGGCAAAAATTATAGCAAAACAAAAAGGAAAACAAATTCTCAAAAATGAGGAAAAGAAAATGTTGTACTGCCACAGCAATAGGACTGGAGAAAAGTTGAGGTAGAGATGAGAGTTTAAGACCAGAGCTGAAGACAAGAAAAAAATCAAAGCTGGAATGTTCAAATTTAAAAGAAACCAGTGAATTTCAGAGAAAGGGAGAAAAACTTACATATAATAAGAATTAATTTCCATTTACTGTATTCATATATCTCTGAAGGAGCACCAGGGAGAAGCAGCAATTTGACAAATGTTATCATTTGTTTAAACTTCAGTTATTATTTGTGATAGATACTTGTTCGTGAAATATTCTATTTTCCATAGCTAGAAAAGATTGAAAAAATAAACTCTCTAAGCTGTTTATGAACTAATTTCTATTTTGACTTGTAAAATAGAGAATTTAAATAAGAGTAAAGGCCTGCAATAAAAGGGAAAATAGACACTGTGCTTAATTCGTTTTCTTTAAAGACCAGACTCTCAAAAGAATTATCAACTAGAATTTTGCTTATCTTAGTTCCAAATATAAAGGATCTTTAATAAAAGGAACAAAACCTAGAATACACACACACACACACACACACACACACACACACACACACACACACCACTAGTGTAGCCAGCTAAAGACTGGAGAACAGACTTGTGTTTCTGAAGCTTGGGGAGTGAGAAGTGCCTCTCACCTTTCACCTGCAGCCTCATCTCCCATATGACAGAGCTGCTATTATTCACGATCCACTGTCTGGCTCCTGAAAACTAAAATCCAAGTGGTTACTGCTGGTCATTGAAAAGTTATTTTGGGTGTGAAGGAAGGGAGCTAGATTGAGATTATATGTACAGTTCCTTATAACTGCTGGTCATCTGTATGTCTTTGAAACTAGCGTTTAAAGCATTTACATTGCAAAGAAACTCTTGATATAAAAATCAGCTACTGGTCTGTAGACAAATTAGTTCACTTTTGTATGCACACTTCCAGTATCTTTACCTTCAGTTTCCTTCCACTCACTCACCCCAATTTCCAACGGCTGCTCAAGCTATGCATTTCCTTTTTGTTGGGGAAAGCTTTGGCCATACAACTTAACTCACGAAAATACGAATGAACGTTCTATTTTCCCTTCATGCTTTTCTTCCAGTTTCTTTGTGCAACAAAGAACTGGTTCCCACCTGCCTTTAGAAAGGGAAAACAAAGGACTTCACAGTTTACCTCTGTTATCGCCCTTGTGAAACATACGTCACTTGGGAAAGTGGACTCATTCACAAACTTTATCATCAGGAAATAGAAATATATGTTGAATCCAAAAATATAAAATATACCTACACATTTAATAGTGAACTCCCCAGGTTTAGGGGATACTTGGTTGAGGAATTGACTTTTTAGAATCTCTATTCTCAGTAATTTTTACTCCTCCTCAAAGCCACCAATTTCCTTGATGACACACGCGCTCATTGTATGTTACCCTTTCTATTGTAGTGAACTGCTCATGGCCTTGAAAAAGTTTGAAATAGCTGTTGCTCGTGTGACTCAGTTGGTTGGGTGTCATCCCATGCACCTAAAGGTTGCTGGTTCAATTCCCAGTCAGGGCACATGCTGCCTCCTACACATGTGGCTGAATCCCCAGTAGGGGGTGTGTAGGAGGCAGCAAATGAATGTTCCACTCTCACATCAATGTTTTTTTTTTTTCTCTCTCCCTCACTCTCTCCCTTCCTCTCTCTCTAAAAATAAAAACAAAAACAAAACTTATAAATAATATTGCTTCTTCCTCTGGCTATTTGTTCTTTGATTTTTCATTTTCTGCCTTAGCTCTCATTCCTTCTACCCATTACATCTCTTTATATCCTCAGAAATTTTCTCTTCAAATTCTCTTTATACTGGCAGCTGTGCCCATAATTTTCTGAAAAATAGGTTCTTAAAGGCACCAAGAGTCCCCTTATTGTGAGCCCAATGGCCTTTTCTCCACTGTAATTTGCCTTGAGCCATACACACCAAGTAAAGAAAAGGACGTTTCTGAGGTGATGCCAGGTTCTCCATAGGATACAAACGCTGTCTCTTTGTCTCCATCCTTTCAATCTGTCATGCCCATTTTACTCTTGGTTTCCAGACTAATTGTCCTTAAAAGACATTTGCATATTATCATTATCTTGCTCCAATACTGTCAATAGCTCCACCTCTAATACTGCACCAGACCTACTAATCTCCTCTGCTTGCCTCACTCGGCCCTCCAGCAGTTTGTGCACAGAAGTTATTTGCTGAGAACCAAATTCAAGCAAGATCGACCTGGCAGCTTTTATGCTGCAGCCATTCCCTGTGAAGAATGAGAATAGGTAGAATATAAGAAGGGAAGTAAGATTCCTTATTTGCTTTCAGTTGTAATCACATTTAATCTCAAATTCCAGGTTATAACACATTAGGACGTTAGTTCTTATAAAAGAAAATAAATTGCTTAGAGGGAAAAAAAGTCTTGTGATAGCAGAGGGATTCATAATCTCATAGTGATGAAGTGATTTATTATAGTTTTCCCTAATCGCCTTATTTTTAGGAATGCATTGATGGCTAGGAGTGATCAGATGCAAAGCTCCAAAGCACTTATACATAAGTCTATGGTTATCACATATAACACAGGGAAATGGTTACTGTTATGAATTCAATTTATTTGTTAATATTTCATTAGTTTCATGTTAATACTTCTTTCTTGAAGCCTAACCCACAGAGAATTTCATTACCACTACCATTCAGGTGTCAAATCTCTTTCTAAAGCAAAACAAAGGAAAATATTTCATAAAAGTGGGACTTTAGTTTTGTAGACAAAAGAAACTGGGGGGGAAAAAGATTAAATCTTCATCAGTTTAACACAAAGCAAATGCATAGGGAGATAACATTATTCACCATTTAAATAGCCTAATTAGTCTTGGGAGTTTTGTGTGTGTTTTTTAATTTGTCCAAGGCAAAAATTTTCTATACCCAGTAATAATAATGCTAAATTTATAAATAGTAGATTTAAGTAAACCCTCCATTGAAAGAAATAAATCTTTCTGTGTTGAGGAAGCTCTATTAAGGTACCATCTGAACAATCTATCGATTTTAAAAATGATAAATATAGGGGAAAATATCTGTCATGTTTTATGGTGAATATATCCATCCAAATGTTCAAGAGCTCTCTGATTTATTCTCAAATAACAACCTTGACTTTTTAAACATTGTTTATGATGGTCATGAGAACATACACAGAGCTTCAATACAAGCTCTCTGCTAGAAGATTTCCTTTTGAGAGTAAGACATTCTTAAAGCATCATTTACTTTCACAAACAGCATATGCTCACCATGTGGCACCATTCTTGTTAACACCAAAATAGCAATTTGAGCTTAACAGCTTGGGAGCTCTGTTTATAATAAAAATAGTATGTGATATCAAGTCCTCAGAGTCTCAGATGTCAAAGGTGATCATGAACATAAATGCAAATTCTCTAAATCGGCTCTGCTGGGAAAATGATTCTTACCAAGGCCAAAGAATCCAGTAGAAATATAAATGTTTGATTTCCAGCTTCTAATAAGCCCAGGAATTGTCTTTCCAATTTCACTGCATCACCTTCATCTGGTTCTAATGTATACACATGTCTAGTGAATTAGTTCCCCTTGGGGGAAATTTTTGTTGTCTCAAGAGCGTGAGGTTTTTCAATGAAGTGCCAATGATCTGATACAAATTGTTGAAAGTTTTAAATTACACTGTTCTCTTCCTTTTATATGAACCGACTGTTTACTTTTTGAGCACCTTCAAACCTTCTAGCATTGCAGGATAATGTTTAAAACATGGCATTATTAAGAAAGTTTAAGATTACAGCTGTAAAAACAGAACTATGTCATTATAATCAGTAAGAAAGTCCCTTAACTGGGATTTCAGAATAAAAAAGGAGCCCATGCAGAGAACTGGCAGGGTAAGAACCAAAGAGAGAAAGAAAGGGGGGAGGAATCTATCAAGCAAAGAGAGGGGGTGTTTCCATTCTTGACAGCCCATTTGAAAAATTAAAAGTAGTTCGGTATTTGAGTACAAGACTTCTTTTATGGGAGAGGGAGGTGTAGCTCCTTACTGCATTGGCTTGCATAATCACTTTATATATTACATCTATTAAAGCACTTATCCTTTTCTATTTTAAGTGATTATTTACCTACCTGTTTTTCCTACAGACTGAGTTCTTCAAGTGGCAGACCCATGTTGTATGTTTCCTACAAACTAGGACCTAATACATTGCAGATATTCAATATTTATGGCTACATAGATAAAAAGATACTAAAATCAATATAGAAAACAACCTTTTGGGTCAGACTAAGATTCTGAGGTAGAACAATATTTGGGGAAAATATTATTCTCTATTAGCATTGTATTAATGAAAAGAAATGTCCAATAGACATTAACATGTGACGGTAAAGATGGCCACAAAGAATAAGCAAATTATGCAACATTCATTTGGGGAAAACTCATCTCTCAGGATAGGCTGTAGTCCAATAGTGTGTGTGTGGTTTTTTTTTTCTTTCTGGCATTGCAGGAATAGAGAAGGGAGACAGAGAGTAGTATAATATTCATGTGATTTGATTTTGGAGAATTGTATCCTGATAAGTGTGGATAATGTGACATTCAAAAGTCCTTCTGAAAGAGTAGTTCATAAAAATCCAAATTGGGTGAGAGAGAAGAGATTCCAAAAAAGGGCTCTAAGGACTGATGGATTGGAGAAAGTAGTATCCTATTTCAGCTGGGTCCCAGGCACTCACTGCCTCTAAAGACAAGCATTTCCTGTCATGTCTTGTTAGACTGCTTAGCCCTCTTAGTAACTATAAGGAATCATCCTCTCTCTGATCAAGGTCTATAAGCAATATCTTCTTCCATCTCTTTCATCCTGAGAAATACCCCCCCTTTAGTCCATTCCCACAAAAATGGTTTATTTCCACTTCCACACCAACCTTTCACTTCTCTACTCACTAGACTCTACCTTCCAGCTCCATCACTCTGCAGATACCGCTCTCACTACAGTCACCAATGGCCTCCTAATTGCCTAATCTATGGACACTTATTGCCCTGATTGTACTGCAAGTTGCATTTGATATTGTTGATCTCTCCTTCAAGCATTGTACAAAAGAGCTGACTGTAATAGGCTAGTTATGAGGATAAATTTAAGTTAAGTACTTAGCACAGCTTTTTGCACGTAGCATGGACTCTAACAATGTTTGCAGGTGTCCCTCACCCAGTGTTCCCATCACACACTCTTGCTGGGTAAACTTATCAGTCTTTTAATTTCAACAACTATTGTGTTATGACTCTCACATCTATATGTCTAGTCCAATGCCCTACTGAATCTTTACATGTATATATATATAATTTCCTGAGGAAGATCTCCATCTCAATTGGCAATATGCCCTGCTGTGATAAAATCATCCCCAGTTGAGAACTGATGTCATTCCTGGGGTGATTGTAAAAGTCCTAAAAGTGAGCACAATATCTTATTTCTTCTTATGTCCCTCAGACATAGCACAGAGCCTCTCACACACTGAAGCTACAAATGCAACTGTACAGTTATCAATTTAGAAGGTATCACCTTAAAGGGAGATCATATTTATACCCCCAACCCACATAGTCCCTGTACAGACTGGTGCGTTTAATTCTGATTTCTTTTAAAAGGAAGCATCTGGAACAATTCAATACTGAGAAAAATACATGTTAAGTGGATGGTGACTGAAATTTTCAGATAACAGCATATTGTTAAATTTAGAAATCAGATGAAACTTTACTTCAGAAAAGATATGAATAATACTCTATTAAAACAATGATTTGCTGATTATTTTTAAGATAACCCAAGAAAACGGGAACTTTTAAACATTTCATAGCAGCCTAAGTCTAAGACTTGAAGAAAATAATAAAGTACTGGGCTGCTGTATCTGAAGCCATTACATCTATGGCTCCATGTCAATATATAATGGTAAATGTGCCACAGAAACAAATTTGTCATGAAATTTTCACAGCAATAAATATCACAGTCTGGTGGCAGTAGATGGCGTTATGGATCACACCCTCACAAGTCTTAGGCCTAGTTTCAGGAATGTGACATGTGTAAAGCACATTAGCTGAGACCTTCAAATCTTTTCATGCTTCACAAACCAGACCAGATTGGTTGAATTGCATAATATAGTTGCTAAAGCACAATAAGTTGTCCCCTTAAACCAAACCCTGGCTGATTATGGAAGACAGATTAGCTGAAAAGGATCTTCAAACCAATGTGATACAATGGGGATGAGAATCAATCTTTTATTTTTAATGAATTTAATTTTTTAAAATATATTTTTATTTATTTCGGCGAGAAAGGGATAGGGAGAGAGAGAGAGAAACATCAGTGATGAGAGAGAATCATTGATCAGCTGCCTCCTGCATGCCCCCTAATGAGGACCTAGCCCACAACTCAGGCATGTGCCCTTGACTGGGAATCGAACTGTGATCTCCTGGTTCATAGGTGAATACTCAACCACTGAGCCATACCAGCTGGGCAGGATCAATCTTAAAATCATTTTGATCTAAAAATTATAATTTTCTCCACTGCTTGAAGGCATGAAACTATTTAAATTGAATATAATTTACTAAGAATATCAGAAATTATCAGCTAAAGTATTAGAACCTTTAGGATGCAAAAGTGGGATATATTTGGCCTCTAACTTAAAAGTTTTATAATTGTGGTTCTTATTTTACATCTCTCTTGTGCTTCCTTCTCTTGCCTCATCCTTCTTCAATAGCAACCCCCTCCAAAAAATAAGCAGAAACCTTCATAGTCTTGCCTTCTTCCTTTTATAAACTTCCTTCTTCTTTTGACTTCTTAAAAAAATGTATATATTCTAGACAATAGGTCATATGCCTCAGGGGAATCCTAAAAGTGTAAATAATAGCTTTGCCTTAAAGGAATCAATAATCTATTATTAGAAAACACAAGTGCTCAATGATCATAAAATCAAGTAGAATATGAAAGCACCATAAAATGGGGAAAATTAGTGCCATGGAGGTTTCATAGTAAAGTGAAATCACATCTGATAGGAAGACCAGGATTTTTAAAGAGAGAGGTATCATAGATGAGGTGATATATTACAAGTAGAAATTGAGTTGGAGATATGTTCAGGAAAATACCAAGTCAATCATTTTTTTTAACTTTTATGAAAATATAAAACACAGTGTTTGACTCATGATAGACATTCAACAAACATAATTTTCTCTGCCACATAGAAATATTATTGGCTAAACTGTGTTTCTAAAACTTATATTTTCAAGTCTTAATAGCCAATACATCAGGATATGACTATATTGGAGATAGAGCCTTTACAGAGGTAAAATGAGGTCATATGGGTGGGTCCTAATCCATAGAAGAGGAGATCAAGACACACACAAACAAAGTAGTGTGTGAAGGCACAGGGAGAACATGATTATCCATAAGCCTAGGAGAGAGGCCCTTGGAGGAAACCAACCCTCCCACTGGCTTAACTTGAACTACTGGCCTTCAGAACTGTGAGGAATTAAATTTCCATTGTTTAAACCATGCAGTTTGTTACTCTGTTATAGTAACCATAACAACTCATAGAAGGGGCCAGTCACTATAGGACTAAGAAGATACCTTGGATCTGAATTGTGAAGGAGGTAAAGTGGAGGGGCTTGATTTGTTAGTCAGTAGGAAGTCAAACAAGGTTTGTAAGCTGAGAATGTCCTGAAGAACTGAGTTTATATGAAAAGGTTTGGCTTTTATGTTTGAATGGCTTTTATGTTTGGATTGTAAAGGTGGGGGAGAGAAAATTAGAAAATCAGTTTTAAGAGTACTGGGCCATTGGATTGGCCCAAGCGCAAAATAACCAAGGCCTGAACTGGCTCATTAATAGTGGGAATGTGGCCTCACAGGCATGGCTCAGTGGTTGAATGTCAACCTATGAACCAGGAGATCATGGTTCGATTCAACAAAGCCCATGCCCGGGTTTTGGGTTGGAACCCCAGTAGGGCGTTTGCAGACCACTGATCAATGATTCTCTCATTATTAATGTTTCTTTCTCTCTCTCTCTCTCTCCTCTCTCTCTCTCTCTCTCTCTCTCTTCCTCCCTCCCTCCCTCCCTCCCTCCCCCTCTCTCTCTGAAGTCAATAAAAGTATATTTTAAAAAATAGTGGGAATTTGAATGGAAGTAAAAGTATCTAACTTAGCAATGGATTATATAACAGATTCAGGAACTGAGAAAGCTCAATGGTACCAAGTGATTAGCATGATGAAGATATTAATAAGGATGTTAGTATAACTTTTAGAAAGTTAAAAACATGACTCTAAATATAGAATTAATATGAACAGTAACACACACACACACACACACACACACACACACACACACCATACATGGGCAATCAGTAATGCTGAAATGAATTTGCTAATAAATGCTGTTAAAAAGTGTTACAGAGAAAACCACTGGTCCAAAAAGCCAGTCAGAGAAAGATAAGTATCACATGATCTCACTCATTTTTGGAATATAATGAACAACATAAACTGATGAACAAAAGTAAATCCAGAGACATAGATGCACTGAACAGACCATCCAACCTCAGAGGGAAGGCGGGGGGGGGGGGGTGGGGGGTGCTTAAGAGATCAATCAAAGGACATGTATGCATGCATATAAGCATAACCCATGGACACAGACAGTAGGGGTGGTGGTGAAGGAATGCGCTGGGGGGTGGGAATGGCCAGGGAAGGGTCAATGGGGGAAAAGGAGACATATGTAATATTTTAAACTATAAAGAATTTTTTAAAAATGTTAAGCTGAAAACAAACAAAACAAAAAAAACAAACAAACAAAAAATGGCGTCATTGGTGCAAAAGCCCATGATATCAAACCTAGATTTAATACCTGATCTAATTGCAATTTCAATTTCTCCCAGAAACATAATCTTAATGAACCAGTCTGAAATTATCTGGTCAAGCACCAGTAAGGTTATCTGTCACATGGGCCATCTCTCTTCCCCATAGAAAAAAAGAGGAAATCTGCATGATAAAAACCCACCCCTTTTTGTTTCCCCAATAAAAAGATGCCCCTGAAAATGTCCCAATCATGATTTGCTTAATAAAGCCAATTAGATCTTCCAGTTTACTAGGTTGAATTTTGTTTTGTTTTTTGACAATGCCAGAGAGGTTCATATTATAAAGGATAATGTAATTAGTTGGGTCATCTGTCCAGTAAAACAGTGGTCAAATATGTATCTCCCAGACAAAACACTGTTGTATCGCCCTGGCGAAGAATCACTATCAGTTTTCTACAACTCAACTTCTATGACGCCTTCTGAGTTATAAAATAACCTGGTGCATAGAAAGACAATTAAAGGTCCACACTTCTATAGAATTAGATAATCCCCAGAGACCCCTGGTCAATGCCCAGCACTCCATTGAAAGGACAGATACCTTGTAATCTATTTTGCGCATTTCCAATTCTTGCACTATTTTTATCGACAATAAAAACAGGAGAAGCTATTTTTCATTTTTGATATGTTAAATATTCAGTGCCAAGAAAATGCTCAGGAGAGAAAGTCCAGCATGCAATCAGAAGCAGGAAGACTGCACATCAGCTGAGGAACAGGTTTGAATAAATTTGTCAGCTCTGCTTGATCTTCCCACATACCTCATCAGTGAACTTATTGAATTGAGATGCAATCATGGGCTGGAACTGGAGGCAACTGCTCAGTGTTCCCTCCCTCCCTTCCCCCTCTTTGCTAATAACCTACTTTACTGTGATCCCTGTGTCTAACAGGCTTAAACATCTTGGTTCTGTGTTCTTTACCTGGCTACTCTTTTTTGGCCTTTTGATCCCTGTTGTTTATGTTTCTTTCAGGTATCTGGACCTGAGCTTTTCTCTTCTGCTGGCTGGTCTCTCAGAGCAAGTTTTCAGCTGATACTTCTGGTAGGAAATGCTTGCTCCAGTCTAGACCTAACAAAAGAAGAACCCAATTCTCATCATATTCGCTTGGTTGGTACTTGGGTGAGCACTGCTTCAAAAAAGAGGGCTCAGAGAAGTAGATATGAGTCACCTGCACAGGCGTAACTTTTTTCATATAAATGTCAATATTTCCAGTTTTCTCTCTGGCCTTTAACAACGTCTGCAGCTCACTGACAGTGTCTCCTTTGCCTTCCCATGTGTTGGATATTTGCTAGGAAGTTTGTAAATAGCTCTTGCAATCTCTAAGTAAAACAAAGTGTTCATTCATTCACTCATCCATTCCTTCACTCATTCATTCGACAAAAATTACTAATTGCCTCCTATGTGCTAAGCACTATGTTAGGTGCCTGATGCGACATAGATAAATAAAATATATCCATGCCCTCTAAAAATTAACCATCAAGGGCTGTAAATCAATGAATTTTTGACCTTTTCAAGTTTCTTCCAGGTCTGCACACACTCACACAGAGGCCCTGCATATAAAGGAGCCATCTGTCAAAACAGACCAGGCAGCAAACCCTGAACGGGAATCAGAGCTGAACATCAAGGAGTTTTCCTTAAGTCAAATCCAACTGTCGCCCTCAGGATTTTCACAAAGTCAAAATAGAACTTCTTTCTAGTCATAAATAGTATCCACCCAGTCTTTCCTCAAAGTTCTCAATTTCCACAAAGAAATAAAGGTGCTGGATTAGCTAATTAATTGTTTAAATTAGTTAAATGTTATATTCAAAGACACATGTTAATAATTTTAGTTCTCAGAAATTTGAATTAATTACTTATCATCTAAAATGCTCACTTATATCTCTTATTTATCTATTAATTTCTAAGACTCTTTATAAGAATACATTTATCCTAATTTTATAGAAGTTTATTTGGTCAAAGAAATTAAACAATATCACCAAACTAACCAGGAACTTAATACAAGACCAGAAGAAGCACAGACAATTCCTCATATTTGATATGTTAATTAAATAAATATAAATGTCCTTTCAATGGAAATAATTGATGTGTTTCAATTAATATGAAAAATTGAAAGCCAGAATCCCTTCATGGAGAGATGGGATTCTGTGGCCAGTGAAGCTGCTTATAATTTAAATTTTGTAAACAATAGATAATAATAGCTAATAGATAATAATAGATAATAATACCTTTCTAAGCCCTCAAGGAGACTGGAGATACCCAAAAGCTCCTTCCTGGTAGACCTTTATTTCTCCCAGAATTCCTTCTAGTTCAAATATCCTGACCAAATGGGCCTCCAGACAATGAGGTAATAGCTAAGGCTGCAGCCACCATGCTTCATCTGAGGCTGCTCCAGTAATAGCAGGATTCAGGGCCTGGTGTGTTCCTCTTCCAGCCCACTACGTCTCACCCCAAAGAAACCTACAAATAAGGTAAATAAATAGATAGGTATAGATGGATAGATATCTCCCATGTATGTGTGTATATATATCTCCAAGTAATGTTGGTACATGTATGTCATTCTAGCCTTCAGTCTGCACAAATAACTAGCAGGTAGCTTTGAAAAGGGTATAATCATATAAAAGGGGGTGCATTTTCAAAATTTACCAAGGTCATTAGTGCACCACATGTAAAGTCTCCCATTTATTAAATGCCCTGAGGAAATCAGGAGGTAATTGAAATGATAGATGAAGAGATGAAACTCTAGGGCTAATGGGCTCTATATTAATGAATCAATGTCACATTTATGAAAAGTTTTGGAAAATGATTTCTATTCTTTGCTTATTTCTAAAGTTTTAAACCTTAGGAAGGTAAGTTGTGGGAGGACGATAATCTGAATAAAAAGGAGACCCCATTGATCAATCAAAAAACATTTTGCTGTGCTTTTTCTCAGGATAATTTGCATTCCCCTACACTGATTTCAGTAGAATTTATCATCATCTCCACTTCTGTATTTGCATGGCCTCTCTTTTTCTTTTTGTGAAATCATCAGTTAATAAATTATCTCACCTAGACATCAATTATCCTACTTCCACCTGACAAAGTTAGAGACTTTATATAAAGGGGAAAAAAGATTATCATTCTGACAAAAAGACTGAAAAAGAAAAGATTCTTTCAATTTAATTAAAAATAAAGAATTCTTGCCGAAACTGGTTTGGCTCAGTGGATGGAGAGTCGGTCTGCGGACTGAGGGGTCCCAGGTTCGATTCTGGTCAAGGGCATGTACATTGGTTGCGGGCACATCCCCGGTAGGGGGTGGGTGTGCAGGAGGCAGCTGGTCGATGTTTCTCTCTCATCGATGTTTCTAGCTCTCTGTCCCTCTCCTTTCCTCTCTAAAAAATCAATAAAATATATTTAAAAAAATAAAAATAGATAAAGAATTCTTTATTGACAAAAAGAAAAGTCATGATAATGAATTTAGGGTGGGTGGTTTAAACCTCCCAAAGAGAAAGCTTGTATTCTAGAGCAATTTACCTAAGGTTAAATCAGATGTAGATCTGTGGAAAACAAATGGTGCTCAGAAACAATTTTTCTCTGCTCCCAAAATGGAGAGAATTGAGATGGCGATCCAAACACTGGATAGAGGGAGCCACCTATAATAATAAAAGTGTAATATGCAAATTAACCAGATGACCTTTCGGAATAAGCTGAGGCTAGGCGCCATGGGGGCTGAGGCAGAGGCAGCCGCCATGGCAGCGGGGGGCCGAGCCCCTTGCACGAATTTTGTGCATCAGGCCTCTAGTGGTAAAATAGAAATGCAAAGTTAAATCAGTAATGACTTTAAATAATGACCAAGGGGTCTTCACAGAGCAAATGGGTTTCTGTCAATTAAACAAATGTGTTTTTGACACTTTCCATTGATTAGTTAGAAAGGTGCCTGTGATGAGTTATGTTTCCTCCAAGTCGGACCTAGATGTTGGGGCTCAAGTGGCTATCAGAGCTGATGGATGAGTTAAAGAGAAGCAGGGACAGGTGGCTGTGGACACAGGGTATCAGCCTCAGGGGGCGGCTTCAGGGGAGGAGATCTCCTCCAGTTCTAGGCATTGCCAGTACCTTGACAGATGTTTCCATCAGAAACCACACAGCAAATGATCCTGCTTATGGATTCATCAGGCCAATGGTAATTACCCCTCTTAGGGTTTGAACTTGGAGGCATGGCCCATCAAGGTCAGCCAAGAGGACAGGCTCTTGGGACTCATAGGGAAGGGATGACAGAAAATGCCTGGAAGAAATCTCCGAAAATTGAAAATGTTTGAATTCTAAGCTCTGAGTAGTACTTCAGAATCTGAAATCCTGGACACAAATTCCCCAAATAAATACCATGAAAGAACTTTAGTTGCTGATATGCACACTGGTTGTTAAAATACTGTTGTATTTCCATACTGGTTAGAAAGTAGTCTCTGACCTGAGATCCACCAGTGACCCCCCAGCCACTAGGCTGCCCTGCCCCTGATCCCAAGACCTGGCAGGTAGAAATTATTAAAGCCTAGCAGCAGGGGACCTCAAGGACCCTGGCAGCTCTGGCATCTGCTCTTAATTTGTGGATTTCCTGTGCTATACAGGTAACTAAATACCTTTTAGTGTTACCTTTGCATCCAACACTTAAAAGCAACATGAATTTTATTGGTTTTCTCATTCCATCTTCCCCACAACGACCCTTCCTTTCATACTAGTCTTCCATACACTTCACAGAAAGTAGGCTCTTCCCCCACCATCACTGGTATCTATAATGTTAACCAAGGTAATATTAATGTCACTAATTGGTACTGAATTCAAAGCTTCAATTATTGTTTACAATTTCAGTGGCCCTTTCTGAGATTGGCACAGGATGAAATAAAGGAAATATGAGATGTGACTATAAAGTCATGAAACTGATTTTCCCATGTGGCTTGTGGGATTTCCCTGTTACTTTTTAGTCAGGCCTTGTATAGCTGGTAGGTAAAAGTAGCCTTCTTAGCATAAAGATTTCCTACATGGCCCAAATAAAATGCATATGCATTCTCTTCCTCAAGTTCACGAGGGTTCTTTACATAGAAAAATATAGTATTTATAGATAACCACAGATCCCTTTTAGTCTTTTGTTTACTGTTAATCTGCTCTTTTGAAATATTTTCTCTAAGAGCAGGACACAAAATTTTATCTGGCATAACAGGATATTATCAATGTCCCTAATGGTCAGCCAACCAATTAATGAGCAAACTAGCAAAACCATAGTCAGTGCACAGTTTTTATGAGGATGAAATTTTCAAAGGAGGCCAAATAAATTATACCGAGTGGCTTGATCTTGTCACCGCCAATTGCTCGCATAAGCCCACCGACAGTGGCCAAGACGTATGTGAGAATGAGGCAAAAGTGGCACAGAAAGAATTTTGCAAGGATACTTCAAGATAGCAATTTGCCCTGAGGTTTTATTTCTTGAGATAAGCCTTTTCTTTTTCTTCTGCAGAGTTTAGAAATTAGTGGCCTGATGTTTGGGGGTTTATTTGACAGGATACTGAGTGCTTTTCGAAATTTTATCACTGAACTTCGCTAATGGCATAGTCAAAGAAAGACAAAGACTGTAACTCTTGGTGCAAGACTTTCACTTTCCTTTCTGAACAAAAACCCAGCATCCTATGAAAGTGAAATCTACCATGTCTATACTGTTAAGTAAAACCTCCTCAAAATAATTTCACCCAATACCAATTGTCTATTTATAGTAAAAAATCAGAGAGAATCAAGGAAAGAACAAGTGCAGATAGCTGCTTAATCCTAGTATGTGTATATAAACTTGAAATATATCTAAATGGTGACAAGGTAATCTTCATACTAGTAAATGTCATATTTGATATCTTTCAAATATTTTTACCTCTGCTTTATAGAGCAAAGAATATATGAGTATATATTATATGCATGTTGTTTTAGCACTATGGAATCACACTGCACATTCTTTTATAAACTATTTCATTTTATTAATTTAATAATGCCCCATATATATTTCCAGGTTATGTTTGTTCTATAATATTTTAATAATTGTAAGGAAGTGCCATGATTTATATAAAGAGCTTCCTATTAATGGAGTTTAGTTTATATCTATTTTTTTACTATTATGAATAATACTCCTATTGACAATTTATAGCTAAATATTTGTGCATATTCAACATTCTTAATGTTGCTGAAAACAATCAGACACAACTGAGGCTAACCTGTCATTTGTATGCTGATCTAAACGTTCAGTTTGCAAGGAAAATATTGCCAGGATCCTCTGCGTCTGATACTATAATAATGATTTCAGTGTTCTCTCCTCAGAGAATTTCAAAGTGTCTGCCATGTGTACCATGCATTAGAAATAAATATCACAAGTTTTACATTTTTAGAAAAGTGTTTTGATTTTAAAATTTAAACTTAAAGTATTTCTTTAGACCAAAGTAATTGTATTCTCTGTAAAATGTGAATTGGACATAGAGCATCACACATCACAAGAGAAAGCAAAATTATTCAATAATGTGTGTTTAAGTAAATGATAAGCAATCTTGGGGAAAATCCAATTAGAGCTTCACCTCACAAAATTTACCAAAACAGATTCGTAAAATATTTTATAAAATAGGATTAAAGTAAAATATTTTTTTGAAAAACTGGAGTTGGATCCTCATCAAACCCCTGAAGAGGGAAAGAGTTTTATAATCAAAAGTTAGAAAAATCACAAAGAAATTATCAATAAATTAGTCTTTACAAAATGTTAAAAAACTTTTGCACACTATAAAAAACATAGATCAAGTGAAAGAACAAAATGCAATGTTTGAAAATACATACAACAGAATAGCACATCACATCCTCACTAAAGAGAACACATTTACTAACAAGAAAATCACTAAATAGATTAATACAGAAATATTATGGAGGCAATTCACAAAAATTGAGAATTCCCAACTTTTAATGAACATTTAAAAAATACTACCCTCACTAGAAACTAAACAAAACAAATAATAATATAATGATATAGCATATTTTAACCTATAAAATATGACAATTTAAGATATAAGATAAAGTGCAATTAAGGTGCATTTGCTTTTTTGATATTGCTGGTTAAAGTACATATGGTTATCTATACTTTTGGAAAGAAATATGTCAATATGAATAAAATTATAATATAAGAAATACATATACTTTTATTTACCGAAAAACTAATCTTACCTTATAATAGACAAATATGCAAATTGACCGCACCTTCGCTAGCCCAAGCCATGCCCACCAACCAAGCCACGCCCATCAACCACGCCCACCAGGAAACCGTTGCAGGGACATTGGGGTGTGGCAGAGCCCAAGGCCGGGAAAGCCGCCCGAGGCTTTCCCCGGCCTTGGGCGCCAGCGTGGAGCCTGCGCCGATCGCAGGAGACCACTGGGGGTCGGCTCCTGAGATCGGGTAGCAGGGACGCTCGGTGCGGCCAAGCCCAAGGCCACCGCCCAGGGCCAAGCCCAAACCCTGAAAGAAGGCAGAAGGCAGTGGCCACAGCCAAGGCCTGGGTCCCCGGTGCCCGCAGAAAACTGGTGCAGGCAGCCAGGTGAATGAAGGTCTATTGCACGAATCTTCGTGCAAACTGGCTACTAATAACTATATAAATAGCTAAAAATATTGTGTAAATTTGCATACAATTATGTTGAATGAAGTTTCAAAAACTATGAAGCCACATAAATGCAAGTATATAATATTAAATCACATTAAGTAAAAATAATTATTGTTCCCATAATTGGCTTGCACAGTGTTTACCTGTCATGTAAATTAATGCAATAAATATTTGTTAATGGGTGAAATACAAATCTATTTTAGCAATGAATAGGAAAAGAGAATCTAGAAAATAATGAGAAAATGTGCCAAAATGTCAAAGCATTTATATTAGTATGATAGAATTTGTGGGTGATTCATGTCCCTAATGTCCTTTTATTACTTTTTATTTTTACTTATTTTTTAAAAAATTATAATTCAATAAACACATATGTTAGATTCTGTCCTGCTGTTTAGACATTTGCAAGGTTTGCTACTTAACACTGTGGTTTGTTCTTATTCTGAGAATGTGCCTTATAGAAGCAGCCTAGGAAATTTTGTTTTACAACTTATTTCTTCTACTTCAGTAAATGAATCCCATACCTTACTTGGGAGGTACAGGGATACAAGGATTTGTGGAAAGAGCATTTGGAAGATGAAATGTTTGAAAGACAGTTAACATTTCTAAATATCCACACTATTCTTGTATTAGTGTTACTTATATGCAATTACACTTAAGAACAGCCACATCAAAGCCCAGAGATGCAACTAGATCAATGTTCTGAATCAATGACAGGTTTGCCAGAGTTTATCGTCTGTGCAGAGTACTTGGTGGAAATCCAGATTGAATTTGACAGGCACATGCAAAGCCACTGGAAGTGTGTGAGCAGGGGAACTGGAGGAGCTCAAACCTGCACATTTGATAGTGCCCTCACCTCCTCTCCCAGGTTGCCTTCATGTTGCTCCTTAGAAGTCTCTCTTCCATCCCCAGCCCTTCCCTCCCAATGCCTTTAAAATATAATTGATTTCACCCTAGCTGGTTTGGCACAGTGGATAGAGCACTGGCCTGTGGTCTGAGGGGTTCCGGGTTCGATTCCGGCCAGGGGCACATACCTGGGTTGTGGGCTCTATCCCCAGTGTGGGGTGTGTGGGAGGTGGGCAATCAATGATTCTCTCTCATCATTGATGTTTCTATCTCTCTCTCCCTCTCCCTTCCTCTCTGAAATCAATAAAAATATAAAAAAATAAAAATAAATAAAATATAATTGATTTCTACTTTTATTCCCTTGGTATTATTCTTTTTGCCATATGACAGCTGATTAATCTGAACTAATGTATCAATAAGTCTCCCCTTTCATGTAACAAGCACATTTTAATAAATGTGTTCTGGGCAAAATACCTCAAGACGAACAAAGGGATCTTTATGTGTCAGCTCCAATAGATTGAATGTGGCTTTTTGAACATCATGGTGAGACAGAATGTGATACCATTTCTGCATCAACAGTAAAAATGACCGTGGATAGTAAGTTTGCCATTGGCATAAGACAGTGTAATGATGGTATGTATAATGTTTGCCTTATCCCAAAAGCTAGACAATTATTTCAGAAATGAAAGGAAAATCATGTGCTACATACAACTCACTTCATGTGACTGACAGTGGGCTAGTAACACACAGCAGCCACTAAATCACCAAAAAAATATGAGCTGCAAATATTCTTGTAGAAGATGAAAAACACAAGCAAATCCCAGATATTCAAAATCCTTCACAATGGGTCCCTAAACATTCAACCTTTGACTGGTGCTGATTCATAATCAAGTTTTGTGCTCATTTACACCAAAATGAAAGAGGAGGAGGAGGAGGAGGAGGAGGAGGAGGAGGAAGAAGAAGAAGAGGAAGAAGAAGAAGAAGAAGAAGAAGAAGAAGAAGAAGAAGAAGAAGAAGAAGAAGAAGAAGAAGAAGGGAGGAGGAGGAGGAGGAGGAAGGGGAGGGGAAGGAGAAGGAGAAGGGAAGGAGAAGGAGAAGGAGAAGGAGAAGGAGAAGGAGAAGGAGAAGGAGAAGGAGAAGGAGAAGGAGAAGGAGAAGGAGAAGGAGAAGGAGAAGGAGAAGGAGAAGGAGAAGGAGAAGGGGAAGGAGAAGGAGAAGGAGAAGGAAAAGGAGAAGGAGAAGGAGAAGGAGAAGGAGAGAGGAGGAGGAGGAGGAGTGTGTTTTTCATAAATTTTAACTCTTTCTCAATGTATCTAATTTTTTAAATTCTAAGATTGTGTTGTTCCTTTTTTAGGTACTAAAATGATCTTCTAAATGAAATGATGGCAATCGCAGGTGGATTTTTTTCCCTAATGCCTTCACTATGCTAAGTTCTCACTAAAAAAAGTGAATACTCGCAAAACCTAAAAGTCCTGGGTACTGTTCTAGTTCATAACGTATTTAGATAGTCTATCAGAGTTTTCTTCTTTACATAATGCTATATTTTCAACTAAAAACACATAAAAGATAAATCTTTCTTCCATCTCCTCCTTATGAGAAAAAAAAAGCCTCAACAATTTCTCTTTTATTGAGAACTCAAAGGCCGTTGTCACACTCATTATTTATTGTACTCCTATAACAAAAAGGAACAACTTATGTCTATTTTAAATCAACTCAGGCTACTCTATGACTTGAATAATCATATAGGATTTTTCTTCTAATATTTCTTTATCCTTCAGTGTTGGTTTACCAACTCTGAGTGTTTCCTATCAGAGCTTGCATTAATTCATTTGTTCTAATTGCCTCCTCTTCCAGCAACAATTCTGGTAAGAACCAGTCAACACAGTTGACAGATAAGAGCAAAGTTCATGACTTATAGTGTTTGACCTTTGAAACATCTAATTTGGCTTGGGGAAAAAATGTTTGCGATGATTTTATGGATCTAAGTTGTACGCTAAAGAGATATGTAGCAGTTACTAGAAACAAGATCACTCAATACCTACTCCTAACCCCTTGTCGTGTGTGTGTGTGTGTGTTTTCCATATGAAAATGCCTGAGAGCATTCCTACACTGCTGGCCATGTGAAACAGTCACTGCCTAAGGAATGTAAACAGAAATCTGCACAAGATACATGGGGACCTTTCCTAACACAGGCGATAATCTATCCTACTTCTTGAGCCATATTTTGGATTAGAATATAGATGAGATACCTGGAGGTACAAAAGCCATCTTGATACCATGGATGAAAAGAGTGAAATGAAAGTGAATATTCTACAGATGTTGAAGTGATAAAGTTAAAGGAGCCTGGGTACATGGAGCCATTCTTGAGCTACTTTACCAGTCCTGCATGCCTTGTAATGGGAGATAAACTACTAATTGTTTAAGCCTCTCTTAGCTATTTGCAGTTGAACATATTCTACACCATACCTCAGTATCACATACCTGATCCCTCTAGAGGTATAAACCATTTGTTTGTTTTATCCATAAATATTCCCCAAGGAGATTTCAGAATTACAAAATATAGTCAAAGTCACTGAAAATTTTCTGAAGAGAGTTTAATATGAGCATATTGAAAAATGTATACCCAAAGTACATTTACTAATTTATACTTCAATTTTTCTTTGAAGAGTGAAAAGGATCTATATAAGCAAATATTCCCAGAACCACAAGCCAAGGGAGTCTTGGATTACAAAAAAAAATATTCTATCCTGTTATTTTATTGTTTCAGAACTCAA
Organism: Eptesicus fuscus; assembly: GCF_027574615.1. Lineage (NCBI taxonomy): Eukaryota > Metazoa > Chordata > Mammalia > Chiroptera > Vespertilionidae > Eptesicus > Eptesicus fuscus. The sequence continues at coordinate 29,571,114 of NC_072475.1, read as the reverse complement.
ACTAATAAAGACAATTTTCTGATATTAAATTGAATGCGGACATATTTTGAAAATTTTTCTGGTGCATCTTTAAATGACAAATCATATACTATGGGGGGAAAAATTGTCAAAAGATATCAGAAAACTCAGACAGAGACACGTATGCAGCAGTTAAAAGTGTGAGGAATTTAAGCAAGTTGCAGAGAGCTCCACAATGGACTGAACAACTAATAATTTGGTGCAAATTGAAATCAAGTGTGTTCCACCTAGAGGAGCTTTATCATTGATTTTACCCCCTTTCACTTCAAGAACAATGCTATCAGAAATTCTGAGTGAAATACCTTTAGACACTGAAGAGCTCATTTAGGGGATTAAAAAAAAAGCTCTTTAGAGGAAACTCCATACTGTTCTCCACAGTGGCTGCAGCAGTCTGCATTCCCACCAGCAGTGCAGGAGGGTTCCTTTTTCTCCACATCCTCACCAGCACTTGTCATTTGTTGATTTGTTGATGAGAGCCATTCTGACAGGTGTGAGATGATACCGCACTGAAATTTTGATTTGCATCTCTCAGATAATTAGTGACTTTGAGCATGTTTTCATATGGGTCTTGGCCTTCCTTATGTCCTCTTTCGAAAAGTGTCTATTTAGGTCTGTTGCCCATTTTTTGATTGAGTTGTTTATCTTCCTTTTGTTAAGTTATATGAGTTCCCTGTATATGTTGGAGATTAAACCCTTATCGGTGATAACATTGGCAAATATGTTCTCCCATGCAGTGGGCTTTCTTGTTGTTTTGTTGATGGTTTCTTTTGCTGTGCAGAAGCTTTTTATTTTGATGTAGTCCCATTTATTTGCTCTTTAGTTTCCATTTCCCTATGAGCTGGATTGGTGAAGATAATGCTTTGGTATATGTCTGAGATTTTGCTGTCTGTGGATTCCTCTAATATTTTTATGGTTTTCTGTCTTATTTTAAGTTATTTATCCATTGTGAGTTTATTTTTGTATCTCAAAAAACTAAAAATAGAACTCCCATTTGACCCAGTGATCCCACTTCTAGGAATATATCCCAAGAAACTAGAAACACCAATCAGAAAGGATATCTGCACCCCTAAGTTCATAGCAGCACAATTTACCATAGCTAAGATTTGGAAACAGCCTAAGTGCCCATCAGCAGATGAGTGGATTAAAAATCTGTACTATATCTACACTATGGAATACTACACTGTGGTAAAAAAGGAGGAATTCTTACCAATTACAACAGCATGGATGGAACTGGAGAGCTTTATGCTAAGTGAAATAAGCCAGACAGAGAAAGGTAAATATCACATGATCTCACTCATTTGTGGAATACAATGAACAACATAAACTGATGAACAAAAACAGATCCAGAGACAGAAAAGCATCGATCAGACGGTCAAACCTCAGAGGGAAGGTTAGGGAGGGAGTGAGTAAGGGGGAAAGATCAACCAAAGGACCTGTATGCATGCATATAAGCCTCACCAGTGGACACAGACACCAGGCGGGTGAGGGCATGAGGGGGGGGGGTGGAGGTGCAATGGGGGGATAAGGACACATATGTAATATCTTAATCAATAAAGAAAAAAATAGCTCATATAATGAAATGAAACAAATGTTGGCATCAGCTTCTCCTCCCTTTGCATTCTATTACCTGATCACTTCTGAAGAGCACAAAAAAAGCAGAACACTGAGAGCCATGCATGTAGACTGCACAACTATTTGAATTTTTATGCTAAAACCTCCCCATTGAATTAGTGAAGGCTTGAGCCGGAGCATCCTTTACCAGCTGAAGGAATCCCCTCACTCCTCAGGGGTAGGCTGCCTGCATTGGGTAAAAAGGACAGGCCTTATCAGTGAAATTAGCAAATCTCACTCCTTCAGAAGTCAAAGTTGAATGCAAAAAAGAAGTTTTGCATTCAACTTACTTTTTATTTAGCAAAATTCTTTTAAAGTACTATCATAAATACAAAATGTCAACATTGTTATTTTATTGTTAATTAACTAAACTTATTGGGCTGATATCGGTCAATAAGATCTTATGGGCTTCAAGTGTACAATTCCATGACATATGATCTGTACCCATATTGTTTCAAAAATTAGACAATAAAATAAAATCAGGCATAAACCTACCAGCTTCAGAAATAATAACTATTAGCATTTTTCTACTTTCTTTAAGTAAAATTTCCTTTGCTTCATTTGTCATTTATAAAATCATTCTGTATATATAATTTCATATCTTGCTTTTATTGCTATCTCCTAAGGGTTTTCATATTGTTGCAGTCTTTATAATCATTTTAATAACTGTACTAAAATTCACATTAAATATAGTATTATTTTCTTATCTTTGGTCATTTGTTTACAGTACCTTAATGTTTTGTTTAAAAATGCCAAATATCATATGTCATATTCTCTATTTTAGATTCTTTCTTTAGGATATATTTTCCAAAGTGGAATGACTGGGTTAAAAGTTATGAACACTATAATGGCTCTTATACACACTGTCAAATTGTTTTCTAAAATGCTTGTAACAAATACACTGCATCAGAAATATGTGGAAATATTTATTAAGGATTGATGCTAGCAGAGGGAATATGCCATTTTGTACCCAAGTAGGTTGGACTACCCAAATGTTTATTTCTACAGTAGAATTCTTTCCCATTGACCCTAGAAATGCTCATCTCCACTGTTGCTTTCGGAAAGAGGTTTTGGTGGAAAAATATTAGGAAAGTACATTCTCACTAACTTGTCTCTTAGAGATTCCTTTTACACGGTAGTATACTCAAGTCCTGTGATATCCTGTCAGAAAGGCCAACTGTTTAACTTTGTTTAACCACGTTTCTCATATACACCTCTTATTGAGGATTCCCACCTTTCATAGCACCTGTTCATATTTCAACTTGTAAACATGCTCTAACAAATATGCCTTAAGAAAAGATGAAGCACATATCTTATGAGGATGCTTAGTACACACAGAATCCATCCCCTCCCTCACCCCAAAATTTGAATCTATTCTGGAAAATTCCTCCTGCAAAATGATGACAAGATTAGTCTAAGGCAGCTTTAAAAATGCCTAGACATTAGCAGAACTGCATCAGCCCAAACCTTGTCTGTGTAACTCCAAGAGTTCAGGTTCATTCGGGAATTCGGGGAGGGCCAGAAAGTGTAGTTGTTTCTGGTCAGCTCACACACAAAATCATTTTTTTCCCCTCTTTCTCCTTTTTATCTTTGGTTAAAGCACTCCCTATTTATCTGATTCTTCTGTTGCAGTGAAGTTGCTGCTGTGTCACAAATAAGAACATAACTTGGAAAAAGAGAAGCCCTAGGGTAACAGCAACTTGGATAGAATATTCCACATGAACCACCTGGAACATGGTGGGACCACATCACAGTGAATGGTAACCCTTGTTATTAATAGTAATGTCTACAATTGTTCCAGGTTAATTAAGGTTCAAAAAATTTATCTAAAAGGTACACTGGCAGTTTCTTTAAATTTTCTTTCCATTCGATATTGCCCCATTAATAACAAATAAGTAGTAATTTTAAGTCACTTACTAACAACATGAAGTGACACAGATTATTAACTTTGGCAACTGAATGAACTACAAGAAACAGATCAAGTCCTAGGTCATTAAGAGCAAAATACAGAAAATATCAAGAGGGGCAGAACTAAAGCAACAAAACTGAGCAAAAACAGAAGAATAAAATAGAATGCAAACTGAATACATTAAACAAATAACAACATGCATGAGGTCGATAACTTGTATGTGAGAATCTGGATCTCTGATATGTGAAACAGCATTCAAATCTGCAAAGATTTATTGGACTATCAGAGAGACACCCTCAAAAAATATTTTTTCAATGTAGACTGAAAAACATGTCATTTAAATTTTTAAACTTATCATGTCCCTCTCTAATAAATAATATAATTGACAAGGGAATAATAAACACAATCCCAATAGTTTTAATATCAATATTAGTAGTCTGTTTAAAAATGTACTCTCTGCTATGGACGGTGGTGTTCTGTGGTTAGAGTGTTAGCCTGCACAGGAAAGGGTTACAGGTTAGATTCCCAGTCAGTCAAGGGCACAGCAGGTACCTGGGGTGGAATTAGAACCCCGGCTGGTCAGGGTGCATGCAGGAGGCAACCAATGTGTCGCTCTCATATAGATATTTCTCTCCCCTTCCCTTCCTGCCTTCTGCTCTCTAAAATAATCAATAAAAAAATATCCTTGAGTGAGGGTTAAAAAAAAAGTGCTATCTAAAGCTAAAAGACCTAGATTCCCACCATTTCTAAACTTTCAGACTTTGAGGAAGATGCTTGTTTACTCAAGAACTCAGTTTCTTCATATACAAAATATTACTTCCCTAAAAGGACTGTAGAATTAAATGAGATCATGCCTAGCACATAGTACTAGTAAATACTAACAAAATATTAATTATTTTTGAAGAATTATGTGTTTTATTTGGGAGCACAAATGACAAAATATAGGACTAATTTTGGGTTGAACCCCAGGTTAAAGAAATAGCTATGGGAAAGAACTGCTGAGCTCCATTTGGGGCTGAGGCCAAGAGAGACAGCATGGTTTTCTGAACTGGTAGAAATCAAGAATTTAAATTCCTAATCTGGAGTCTCTTGACATGACTCAGCACTCCTATTCCTCTAGGAGTGGAAACTGTGTTAGACCTGGCTTCTAATGACAGGAACAATTTCATCAATGTCATCTCTGAGACATACTTAAGACGGCAAGGCAGGATCACCAATACATAATAAGATCTTTAATGAAATCAGTCCTTCAGGATTAAAGTGTTATTTCCCAATTTTCTCACCAGACTTACATTGAGAAGGGACTACCACACATCAAAGGAAAGTTGGTATAATGAGCTAACAGGGGAAGTATCCAAAGAAATGGCAGTGTCTTATTGAAAAGACTTCTTCAAGTTTCCTTTTGTATTACCAAGACTTGGCAGATAGAATACAAAAACTAAAGCAGATTTCAGTCTGTATTAGATATTTTTCCTCATAGGTATTTCCCCTCTTGTTTAAAAAAAAATAAAGGAAGGTGGGATCCAAAGCCATGTGTTTTTTTAAGTTCTGAATCATTTAACATAGTTTCACACAGATGATACAGTACCAGGTCTCCTTCCTGCACATGAGTCTTGGGATAAGGAAAGTAAACCAGGGATACAACCACCTATTTCAAGTGTAAAAGTCCCAGAAAGAGGAACCAGAGAAAAGCTGGCTTTGCCTCAAATCAACAAAGTTTTGGGCTGAGCATTATAAAAAGTCAGTGTCCTGTTCTCAGAGATGCTCTAGCTGATGTTACATTTCTACCATTAATACGATGACCTGGGGCTCCGGCCTACTGTTTGTTCCATCTCTCCTAGATGCAAATGATCGATGAAAAGAGCTGAGCAGTAACATAGGAGGAGCCATTTACATCAGAGTGAACCCCATCTATCCCATCCATCCAGAGTACTCACATACATGAGAGGAGACCAGGAATACCGAAATGGGGAGCCAATGATTGGAACCTCCCCAATCTTATTCTTCTGGCACATAAATGCAATAAATAAATATCATTTAAAAACACCTTCTATTCAAGCATGTTTAATGGAGTTAAAACATATGTGTGGGGGAAGAAAATGTAATAGACTGTAATCTTTGAAATTACCCAATAACTCATTCTGCATCACTTGTTCTTAATGGGAATTCCCAAGATGTCATTAAAAATGAGTCTCACAGATGATGCTCAAAGGTGGAGAGCAGTAAATCAGACATGCGGTACCTAAACAAGGGATGTTCTTATTGAGCAACAGCGGCAGGGAATGGAACACTGAGAGGCTCTCTAAGGTTAAAAGACTACAGTCAGCAGCCTTGGCTTCAAATTAATGGACACGTGTATCTGTGACAAGTTGCCACGAGGCTTTTCCTGTTGCCCTGGAATTGGTGGCTAGTGCCTAAACTAAGATCAAGTAGACATTGAATGCCCTGTGTTCTAAAAACAACTGCCGACACTTGGGGTTTCCTAAGAGGTTGTCACATTAACTTTGCTACAAGTTGCCCCCAATCTTTATAAGCAGAAGGCTGAGGGTGGGTGGCGTAGCCAGCATTTCCTCCACTTTGCACAGAAATGACATGACTGTTGAGAGACCTCCTGAAAAGATAGCATCAGGCGATCTGGCCTGTGCCTTCCCAGGACTGTGGCCTGCCTGTTGAGGAGACCCCAGCTATGAGGTTCAGCAGCTAACAAGAAGTAGGAAAGCGTGAACTTGTCAAAGATGTCAAACAGGAGCCAGAATCTACATCAAGTAACTATGCTATGAGAATTCCCATAGCAACCTCCCCCAAGACCACATGCATTTGCCCAGGAGAAAGCCAGGTGAGGGCTCCTGCCATAACAGTTCCTGCTTTTCTTCCTACTACCTACCATGTCATTCCCCTCTATGTGGCAGGAGCCCGAGTCTGACTTTGCCACAGGAAGGGAATTATTGACTATTCCCCCTGAACCTAAATGTTTGTCTCAATACTAAAAGATTTAGAACCTAAAAGAAGACTGAAAGATATTGCCTTCTTTCAAAAAGTTCCCTGAAATCTTAACCCTAAATATAGGGAAGAGAGGATATAAGATTAGACATTTAAAAAATATTGGATTGAGATTTCAATCGCTGGATGTGACTAGGAGAATGTGGAATTTGACCGACATAATCCTGTAATCACATGCATTGAGCATTCACTGTGAACTAGGCACTTAGATTTAAATAAAGTAATTGAATGTATCCTCACAACAGTCCCATGAAGTACTACGATCACTCCCATTTTGTAGATGTGGAAACAGATGCATTGAAAGTTAAGTAACTTTCCTCAAGTCACATATGTAGTACATGCTGGAACCCAGGCAGTTCTGGTCCTCACTATTAATTACCAAATTCTTCTACCTCTCCCAATTAAGAAGGCGATAAAGGGAGACACAAAAGTGTGCTTGAAAGAGACAATTGGAAAAACAAAATCATTTGATATTACTATTCTAATAAGTTTAGCTGTTCAATAAACTGGTTAAATATCCTCATGAGAGGCCTAATAAATACTTAATGAAATTCTTTAATTCTGAAGGGACTAGGGACAATTTATCCATTATACTGTTTTTTAGATATTCCCAAATTTCTAAATATGAAACATTATCACTAGGCTTATCCTCTGCATTATATTAATGGAAAATAATATAAAGAAAATATAAACACCTACATTTATTATGTAGCCTAAAGCTCAGTAATTTTGTAGAAAAAATTGTTAGTTCACCTAATTTTCTAATGATAAGCCCATGTTAATTACTAATTAAGCATGAATGTTTGATGAGGGACCAAATGGTCAAGTTCCTTCCTTAGAGTGAAAAGAAATTTGATTAAAGGTACATATTTCAAGCACCTCCTACATTTAAAATCTGGCACAATAATTTCATTTCCAGCTATTTGATAATATTGAGTGAGCTCTCTCAAAAGGTTTCAAAACTCTAAATTGTGGAATTTTGTCCACATCCTAATGACTCAGTAAAAACAACCACAGAAACAGTCTTCAGAAAGAATATTCTTGTCCATCTCACTGATTACTACAGGTAATCTATTGCATTTATCTAAAATGAGTAAACTTTTAATTGCTTGGTATTTCCTTTAATGACTACCTCTGAGCCTCCATTTGTGGGTTGTTTTCAGAGTCTCTTATTGTAGCTACTTTCTTCCTTGGTCCTCGTCTGAAAATAAATAAATAGCTACAAAACCTAAGCCTTCCCTGAGCTGGGTTATTTGTTTCCCCACCTTATTAACTGGGGAGCCTGTACTTCCCTTCGCCTTGCGCCTGTTTCAAATGTGTTATGAAAGGCTTGTTCCTTCTCCTTGGTGACCTGCTCTAATTGGAACTCATTTTGTGTCCTGGCCTCTCTGACTGCCTACAGGCTTCTGATGTTCCCTGACTCTCGTCCTTGCTGATCTGCCCTTGTTCTATTCAGCAGATAATTGCTTTTTGCATTTCTGATCTTAAAAACAGACTGTGCTTCACAGATGGCAGCCACCTATGGTTTTCTTATTCTTCTTTTCATCATGGTTATCTCTATGCTTGGCCTTTAACACTGTCATAGATTTTACTTTTAACGAAATTCCCACCACCTTTCCTCTGAGAGTCACTATGCACAAGGATAGTCCCCTCAAACATGCTAAGCTCAGGCATGGGTCTTTTTCATCCCTCTCTAAATTCTGTTCCTCTGTTCCTTCCCATTCCTTAAGTGTTCTGCCATTTCCCTATCACAAGTAACTGAAAAGGTAACTCGGAATTATAATGACTCTCCTTGCCATGAATTGAATTACTGGTGTGCTTCTAGCTCTGTAAAGGCAAAATCATTGCTGAAGTTTAAGCAAATATTATTCCCATTGTGATGAGTCTAAGAAAAGAAAACTAGATCTGTAAACTCCAGAATATTCTTTCCCAATGGTTGCACCTTCTAAAATCTGGTTATTTCTTCTCCCTTTTATAAGAAGGAGACTCTTTTCTGTATTCCAGGTCAGCTAATCATTTCATTTTTACTTACATATTTATAAGGAGCTTTAGGCACACACAGCACTTTCAAAGCAGCCAAGACAACCAAAATTAAAACATTGTATTTGCCCCAAGAGATTGCAATCTATTTTCACATTCCCAGTATTTCTTTTTGAGCTGCCCTAAATTAGTATTTTATGAGGAAGCCTCAGTATACAATAGTAATTGCAGTATCTGCAGAACCCAGACAACTTAGAAATAAATTTATTTTATCCTATCAGGGCTGTGAATATGAAAATAGGTTCCAGCCTTTCACACCTGAATGGAAGGATTATATCCTGCAGAAACCTGCTTGGTTTTTGGAGATTTAATTAAGACAGAAAATGCAAAGGTTTTCTTGGGACAAACAGGCTTACAGCATTTCATAGACAATATTGAAAAAAAATTATGAACATGTCACAGTCACCAAACTTAACATTAGTTGGTTGGATTTTCTTGGACTTCTGGGTGACTTCTGAGTACAGCACTGAGCGAAAATCAGTCGAGACAGCGATGAAATTCTTTGGCAGAGGAGAAGGTACTGCACAAGTTAGGAATCTTAGGACAAGCAGGCAATTGGAGACCTAGGATACATACCCAGTGTTTGCTACCAGAAACTTCACTGAAGCCACTCAGAGCTAACGCTATCGTCAAAGCCGATCGCCTATAAGACATGCATTCAAACTAAGGAAAATAAGAATTGTTAGCTCCCTGAGGGCAGAGAGCATTTCCAATTTCAGTGAGGACTGTGTTTTTCTCACTCTTTGGCACCTTAGCCTCTCGCCTTGCACGTGGTTCTCATGTAATTTGTGACTTACAGGCTGCTCCGCTTGCCTGCTCTATGTGCTTCCACTTCCAGATCCCGATTCCCCAGCGTAACGCGCCTGCTGCCCTTGGCTGCTGCAATCACAGCTCTGTCTTTATCACAAGACTATGGATTCTTTGATGGTGTCTTTGATCCCTGTATCCCCAGGGCTTGGCACAGAGCTTGACACAAAATAGGTTTTTCAATAAATGATGGTTGATTGAATAAGTGAATTAAGGGATGGATAGATAGATGGAATTAATTGAACTGAACTAATCATAAATGGTAATTTTATGTTCTAAGCTTAATCACTGTTCACTCTAACTCTCTCAGGAAATCTGTTCATGTTCCTCATTTCTTTTCTCCTAAATATACAAGCATCAATTGAATGACTTTAAAGGGTGCTGTACTGATTAGAAATCCTACTTTTGCTCCCAAAATAGCAATTTTCAAAGTCCTTCTGCCTGCATCACCAAATATTTTACTGCAAAGTGTGAGTCACTGCCATGTCACTCAAGATTAAAAGTAAGAATACAAAATGGGCAAGTTTGCTGTTCGGTTTTACAGTAATTATCCAGTAGCTTTAATATCTTTTTTTAATTTGATCATATCTCCCATAAAGAGAATCATCTTTCAAAACACTCTGGAATAACAAAGTATTTTAGAGATTAAATAGAATCATTTAATTCTATTTTGCATTTAGAGAGTGGTATTTCTGTTTGTATTAATAGTAAGTTTATTAATATCATTTTTCCATCCCCCATGGCAGGTATTGTGCCAGGTGAATGAGATATCAGAGAACAAGGACAAAGGAAGGGTTCATCTCTAACTTCATGGATCTCACAAATCTAGTGAACCTGGGTGGCCAGATGAGGTTTCCCAGTCAGGGGCACGACCTGTATCCATCCCTTTCTTCCCTGTACCTCCCTGCTCACTAGTGTCTGGTGCACTGGTTTGACACCCCTAATTGTCTGTGGTAGCCACCACCTCCAATTCAGGGCCTTCTGCCACACATCAAGTCTATACATAAGGGAAAATTAAGATCTTATTCAACAAATAATGATCGGGTTAACTGTTAAGGTAAAATGCAGAGTGCTAGAGGCATGAGGTAGTTTTTTTTAACAGCCTTTTCATGTCTTCCTGTCAAGATACAGGATGAAAAATGGGGCTAGAAAACAGGAAATAGAGACTTGTCAGAAAGAACACAAAGTCAGGAAACAGAATCAACTATTAAAAATAATTAGGTCAAAATTGTTTCTGTTACAAGGAAAAGCATTCATGCTTTGCCTTCCTTGAGAATAATCACAATGAAAAGAAACTTATGATAGAGATAGATGGTTAAAGAAATACATGCTTTCCATTTTTTCCCTTTGAGGGATACATGAGAATTTAATTGTACATCACTGGTGTCAAGAAAGGAGCAAGTGGTCACCAGTTCAATTCCTGGTCAGGGAACATGTCTGGGTTGTGGGCTCAATCCCCAGTAGGAGGCATGCAGGAGACAGCCAATCAATAATGTTCCTCTCTCATCGATGTTTCTATCTCTCTCACTCTCCTTTCCTTTCTCTCTAGAAATCAATAAAAACATATTTAAAGTCCTAACCGGTTTGGCTCAGTGGATAGAGCGTCAGCCTGCGGACTGAAGGGTCCCAGGTTCGATTGCCGGTCAAGGGCATGTACCTTACTTGGCACATCCCCATTAGGGGGTGTGCTGGAGGCAGCTGATCGATGTTTCTCTCTCATCGATGTTTCTAACTCTCTATCCCTTTCCCTTCCTCTCTGTAAAAAAAAATCAATAAAATATATTTTAAAAAACATTTAAAAATAAAGGAATAAGTGAGTTTTGTTTGTAAAATTTCAGTTTGCAGATGGAATCCATTATAGTAACACAAATGCAATGTTCAGCTAATCTTCTAGATAACTGGATCATAGTTTAATTTCAAAAAAATATATCTATTTTGTCACCAGCCATAACTCTCTTCTCCTTAAATATAGGATGTTCTGTGCTTTTGGTCATTAGAGAAGTAAAATGTACAGATGTGCTCTTGGTATTTTGCAAAATGATATTCACCAAAAGTCTTGAAGAAATAAAGCAGTGATCTGTAGTAAAGTGTCACATTTTAACACAAGACCCAGTTGCCATAAGTGGGTAAAATTATCTAGCTTTAAACCATAGATTATCATGAATTCATTCTCATCAAATGACAGCCACAACTCTCCTCAGCCCTCCTATGGGAAATTCAGCTGAAATGAAATCAGTCACTGACTTCCTTTTATTCAATTGCTAAAACTTCAAGAAAAGGTCAAATTCTGAGGGTCTGCTTTAAAAGTGTATGTGAAGTTGTAAAAGAAAGAGCTTTATTTGAAACTTCCAAACTGAAGGATAAGGAAGCTCACAAAGTTTATAATGGTATAGCAGCTTCCCCTAAGGTTGCTAATTTGAATTCTGCCTAAATCAGAAGTTATCAGAATTGCTACCAAGCAGTGAATCCATGCAAACATCTAAGTAAAATAATCACTTCTCACGTTGCTAAATTATTGGCACAAGGGGAAACCTAACTGAAAAATCAAGAATCAACATGGGCCCAAAGGATTATTAATCTCTCAGGATTTGTTTTTCTTCTACAACATTTAGTGTTGGTAGAATAGTCATAGTACAAGGATGCTGCCCATCCATAATGATTAGTTAAGTGTAATAATTCTATCTCTAGACCTGAATTTAAGACTTAAGTTCAATCAACCTCTCAGTAGGATTGCCGACCTGAAGGATAAGTTAACTTAAGAGGAAAAGCATTGAGAGAAAAGGAAGACAAATTCAGAGAAGACCTTTGCACAGAGGCTTGAAAAGAGAGCAGAGCCTTGTCAAAGCAGTGGGTAAGAGGTATCTATTCCCACAGTTACATGATGTCTTACTTTTTTTTTTTAACAGAGAATAATGCTGAGGCTCCTAGAATGAGTAACCTTGTTAAGATTTAAAGGGGATCAGAATACACCACCCTAAAATATACCACTTTGGCAGAGGGTTAGTTTGAGCTGAAGGAAAATGAGAAACAGCAGACTCACAAAAAGCTGTCTGCTTTGCTCTCCACCTCTGTGCCTACACTGGAGATGACTGTAGACTCTTATCAACCCAGCAATGGCATGAAGGGGTATCTTCATAACAGAGCTTATCAGACATCCCTTACCTCCTGTTAGTTTCCCCAGATATTTACCTCCCCACAGTTGGCCTCCCCTAAAACCCTAAACCTCTTTTCCTTTGTCTTGGTGGGTTTCCACAAGTTTATTGTTCTTTGTTAAAATGGTATGTAAGCCACAGGTTCTAGCTACTTCTTTGGGTCTTCACTATTTTTTCTACAAAGGTCTCCAAATGCATATGTCATAAACCATTTATCTTGCTAATATTTCCTTTGTCAGTTTAATGTACAGTGCCCTGGATACTGAACCTCAGAAGGTAGAAGAAAGTTTTTTCCCCCTGCCCTACAACGTCATACAGTGGATAAGCGCCAGTATACAAGCGCTTAAGTTAAACTGATTTCAAACCCAAGATCATTTCTATGCCAAAGTCTTCCATTTGAATGGACAGGAAAGTATGTGGTGTGTGCTGTGTGCTGTGGCTGGAGCATGGGGTAAAAAGAAGAGTAGGAATATGACTAAGAAGGAGTCAATAGCCGAGGGTCAGTCTATCTTAGAAATAAAAAAAGAAAGTGTTTCCAGGTATAAATGATAAGTGAACTAACTAATCTTCAACCAACATCCTTGGAAAGAAAGAGAATTAGGTCCCCAAAATCAGCAATAAGAAAAGGTGTACAAAGTGGTGATTTAAGTCACATAATGGAGATTATAGTGACATATAAGCCTTTTGGATTCCTGCTTCAAAGGTGTGACTACATATTCTCTGGTATGCCATCCTAGGCTATGCTGTTGCTGGTCGTCAGATGCAAACTGCCTCCACAGCTCTGGCACCCCTCAGTGATCTCAGATTGATCTATCTTAGGCCTGCTTTTCTGGTATAAAACAGGAGGATCACACCTGCCCAGTGTTGAAGCAGTAAGTACAATAGATGCATTAATGCCTAAATGAAGCTTTTCTTCTCTCTAAAGTAACCAGAAGAAACAGGGAAGCAGGTGGGGGTGGAAGAAGGACCTGAACAAGAGAAAACTCAAGTGATCCATTACTGCAACTGTCTGAAGCACTTTGTAAAAGACAAAAACATGCCTAGAATGTCTTTCTCTAATATTTATAGGGAATTATAAAACTTATATCTTAGGAATCAGAATAGCTTTTTCAGTAATGCAAACTCATTTCCATCTCAACAAGTGTCATCCAAGAATGAGAAAAGAGGAACACATTTAAACATGTTTTAATTTTATTTCTTCTGTTTTTACCTGTCATCTTCAAGCTCACCTCTTATAAGTTACTATTACTAACTTAACTTTGCTTATGGCAAAGGTTCAATGTGCCTTTTATTCAAGCTGAAAATTCAGAGCTTAAAAAGAGATGTAAGCAAAACATTTTATAGACAATTCCTGAGAGAGCTTGGAATTAAATTGTTAAATGTTCTACTCTAATGAAATTTTGTATAATCAGCAGGGAAGTAGCTGTTGGCCATTTATCAGTTTTTCTAGTTGCATTTTGTATGCATGGAAAGCATAATTAGAAGCCTCTACAGGTGGAAAGTCTTATGTAATAATAGCACATTTTATCAGAATGGTGCTCTTTAATTTGCAAATTTTAGAGCCTTTCACAGTAATGATCTGTTAACAATAATAACTGTCACATCTTTAAATATTTTAATATAAAGCAGTATGTAGAAGAGAGAAAGCACTTACAAAAATTCACTAGACTGAGGTAGGGAACTTTGTAACCATAATCCCAATTACTTCTAAATATGTGCAAATAGGTCAACATGTAGATCCAAGGATGGAAAAATGTGCATGATAAAGTGACTGGAATAAGTGAAGCTACTTTACATTTTCAAAGTGATTTTCAGTTTTACAAAGACATTTACATGTTTTCCACCATTTAATTATCTTTATACTTCTGTATCTGTTTCAGAAATTCAGCAAATCAGGCCAGGGCAAAACAGTTTTGCTTGAGGTCTTCTACCTGGTGTCTGTCACTCATAATAAGGTTCACACTCTTTTGAGTCTAAGGACTGCCCTCTTCATGCCATGGCTACACATGGGGGCTTCCCTAAGGAATCACTGGGTAATGGAGCAGATCATCTTTGGTTTCTAAATCAGTTTCCTAAACTGGCAAATGAGGCAGTGATTTCTGATAACTAATTCACCTTCTTCCATCGCTGTGAAAACTCTACAAAGTTTAAATTCGACCCTAATCAGGAGGAAAAGAGCCTACATTGCAATGTAAGCAAAATGTGTGCTTTGTCAGAGAAAAGAATTATGACTTCTATAAAAAGTCATATCACTTTATAGAATGCTGAAGGCCCTGAAGACAGATGGCTGATGTTCTTCCTTCTCCTCTCCCTCCTCCCACCCCTCCCCTCTCTTCTCCCTGGTTAGCATTTTATTCCCCAAACAGAGAAACTTGCCTTTGTCTGGTAGTGCTTAGGGGTGTTATCTTCTTACACTGGGGTGGTATTATTTAAACTGAAACATGACCTCCTTATGGAATAAGAAAATAACTTAGGGAGATCTACCAGCTTTTAAAAATGAAATAGAACATAACAGAAAAAAAAAATCAGAGTGCATCCTTTTAGGAAAATTTAACCAAGCTTGGAAGAAATTAGTAAAAACAATTAGACACTGCCCTGGCTGGTTTGGCTCAGTGCCACAATCAACCTGTAGACTGAAGGGTCGGGTTCAATTCCGGTCAAGGGCACATGCCCAGGTTTTGGGCTCAATCCCCAGTGAGGGGTGCGCAGGAGGTGGCCGACCAATGATTCTTTCTCATCTTTGATGTTTCTATCTGCCTCTCCCTCTCCCTTCCTCTCTGAAATCAATGGAAAAAAAAACCACAATTGGACACCAAGTCTTTTCACATCATATGGGGATATTATTTCAGAGGCCCAAACAAGGATTATTTAGAAAAGAAAACTTTGACTCTAGTATTGATAAAGGGTTCCAAATATGGTGAAAGTACATGTTAACTTACATATTTTTATATAGTAGATATACAAATAATTTCTGTACAATATAAAAGATAACTTTAAAGGTTATGACTGATTTTACTGTAGCACATTAACCAGTTTTGTGTCTAACCTAGCAATCTTAACACCTCTTCATTAAATTTCATATAATCAGCTCCTCAAATGATCTTGTAACCAATCATATCTTATTGCTCCACTCATTAATTAAAAGTTGAATAAAGTTTTTGACATGTTTATTTCTTATGAAAACCATGTTTTTAACTTTAAAAATTTATACTTTGACAATCCTATGTCATAAGGATAAGAAATATTTTACAAAACTTTGGTTTCAATTATAGCATATAGATTATAATTACATTGTAAATGGTGTTTCTCATTGTGGCTGCTGTTCAAAAGAATTTGGAAGTGTCTGAATTAGGACATTTATCCCAGGACCTCCAATTCAAATGATCCTGCTTTATTGCTTCTACTTATTTTTAAACTTAAGCTTCAAACAACCAATATTTTTTTTCATGTTCCTCCAAGAATTACCTGCAAGGAGTCTAAATCCTAGGAGTAATTTTTAAAATAAGCAAAGTGTCAGCCAGCTGATAGCAAATCTCTTCCCGGGGCAGACAGTCCCCCTGGGTGTGAATCGGTGGTTAGGCCTGTAGCAGCAGACTGTCAATTACTGAAAGGAAGCTCTCTGCTCCATGGCCAGCTGATTTGCAGGGAGAGACTTTGAAAATGTCAGGAAAAGGGTAAAGCACAGAGATTACAGACCCAAAGTAAATACAGATATTGAGGCATTTATTGACTTAGCACAAAATATCATGTGGCATTTTACAATAACAGCAAGATAACTACATGGGAATTCAGTTCATAAATAACTGGAATCTGGGTAATAAAGACAGTGAAATCAGGGCACAATGTGGCTACATTAAAGCATTCAAGCCACAGCAAGAGGCCTGGCTCAGAATTTTCTCATTCAGACTTGGGTTCCACCTGCCTGTTGGCAGCGTTTTAACTTGGGCCTCTACATAAAGCCTTCCTTGTGACCTCTCCACTGGGAACACAATTTCTCGTCTTTGATTTGCAACCATAACATGGGGGATGCAAAAGGTTGGTGAAATTTTGATTGGAAACTGTGTGGCTTTTTCTTTTTCTTTTTTTTTTTTTCAAATATATGTTATTGGTTTTTTACAGAGGAAGGGAGAGGGATAGAGAGCCAGAAACATTGATGAGAGAGAAACATCAATCAGCTGCCTCCTGCACCCCCCCCCCCCCAACCGGGGATGTGCCAGCAACCAAGGTACATGCCCTTGACCGGAATCGAACCCAGGACCCCTGAGTCCACAGGCCAACGCTCTATCCACTGAGCCAAACCAGCCAGGGCCTGTGTGGCTTTTTCAACTGTTATTTATTTTGAGAATCTGCAATGGTGGAAATTACATGGTTCTCCTAAGGGAGAGAAAAAAAAAATCAGTGTAGGGAATTTCAATTGGCAATATGGTAGATGCTTTAGAATTTGCTCTGGAAAATAGCATGCTAGTCATTTAATATTTATTTTTTTTAAATATATTTTTATTGATTTCAGAGAGGCAGGAAGTGGGAGACAGAAACATCAATGAGGAGAGAGAATCATTGATCGACTGCCTTCTGTACATCCCTCATTGGGGAATGAGCCTGCAACCTGGGTATGTGCCCTGACCGGGAATAGAACTGTTGGAGAGTGGGAATTTTTGAGCACTACTGAGACCGTGGACTGTGCTCCAGATAGAGATGTCAGTGCTGACACTAGGCCAGGCCTTGAGATACGGTCTCATGGCCCCTTCCCAGCACGTAGCCTTCTTTCATAGAACACTGTCAGCTTTCTGAAGAACAGGATGACCCTGTGAATAACATGGTCGTCATTGGCATGATCCTGACATTGCTTGGGAAAAACTGTTTTGTCTTGGGTTACTTGTTCTACAAAAACCGGATGTGGTTAATGTGCTTAAAAGCGGTCCTACACAAAGGGTCGCTGCTGCTCTCTGGTCTCCCTGCGTGGAGAATGGCAGAGCAGTCGCCCGGTCTCCTGGCCAATAAAGGCTCCCTAAATTTTAATTTGGTCTGGGCTCCAGTGGTCATTCACTTGCATCTGCTCCACAACAGAACCATGACTTCCTGGTTCATAGGTCAACGCTCAACCACAGAGTAACGCCAGCCAGGAAGTCATCTAATATTTCAATTACAATGTATTGTTGTTGCTCTTGTGCGAGAAGTCCTCATTCACATTTTTTCTTGTAGTAACACAGAATGCCTGTACCTGCAACAGGGCAGATTCCAAACGAGAAAACCTGGTGGAGGCCTCCTAACAGACATTATTTGCAAAACTTTTCAGTGACACGATTCAGTCATGAAATCAGAAAGCAATAAATATCTACAATTGTTAAGAAAGGAAGATTGATACATTGCACAAAATACCACTCTGATAGTAGAAACTATGTATTACTTCCCATGTACTATAGTGAAAATATTGAACTATATCTGTGCTCTATCCTTTGTTTTGCCCCTAACTAGCTATAAGACCTTTCCTTGGTCAAGTCCACCTCCTCATTTCAATCTCCTCAATTCACACATGAGACAAATAGTACAATTTCCAAAATGAGACAAAAATAATGAAAAATAAGTGAAATAATAATGAGTTATACAGATTATAATATACTGAAAAGTGTGAAACATATTAACATTGCATATTCAAAATATATGTGCATATTCAATGTTTGAATTAATCTGTTCATGATTTATAATATTAAACATTAAGATTATAAGTGATATTCATCAAAAAGTCATTAACATGACAGCATAAAATTTAAGCTAAAGTCCTGATCTCTAATAATTCATTAAAAATTGGGCTGCTATCTAGGAGTTAAAAGTTTCAAGGGCAGATAATAAAATGTACATCTAAGCAAGTACCCTATATATGGTTCCCCAAAGTCAAACATTCTTAAGGGAAGAAAACTAATAAACTTTCTAGCAAAATGGAGTCTTTCCTGAAACTAGGAGTTTTTTCAGTTTTCACAGACCAGAAATCATGAGATTACACAGGGTGGGACAAAAGTAGGTTTACAATTGTTCACATGGAAAGTAATACAATAATTAATAAATAATAATACAAGAATAAATTCTCTGTTTTGTTTACACATAACTGTAAACTTACTTTTGCCACATATCTGTATGATATGGCTGAAGAACATTTGAGTGCATGGAATTTAACATACTTTTTGTTATAAAAACCATGAGTAATTTACACATTACATCCAACTTATTATCTAATGACTTGGAGAGGTGACATGGACAGTTAGCAGTCTGACAAGCCATTCCTTAACTATGAAAACAACCAATATAATGGGATTAATGCACTCAGGTGGCAAGCAATGGCTTGGAACTTTATAACCTACAGAAACAACCAATTTTCTACTTCTCTGAGGACAGAGCTTTCATGAGGTCAACAGTGCATGACTTCTACAGATGCCTGGTAACCACTCTGATCAGATGGTGTCTGCCACATACTGACTTATGCATTGCAGAACGCTGTAATAGAAACAAGGGATTCCAGAGTTCTTAGAAAGCATGGAGTTTGGCAGAGTAGCTCAGATCCTGATCCTAGGTTTGCCCTAGATTTGTTGCAGTGTCTCGAATAGTGACCTTACTCTACCAAGCTTTAAAATGAGCAACACTGACCTGGGACTGCATTTCAAAAGCTAAGAAAACATATATATTAATATCTCTGTAGATAATGATTTGGTTAAGAGTGGGTTGAAGTGCTAAGAAAAAAAGATTTATACCAAATACTTTAAGAAATTAATCTTGTAAACATTATTTTGAAACTTTTAAAAATATTTATTGTTGAAACTATTATATATGCTCCCCTTTTTCCACACCCCTCCTCTGCCCCAGGCCTGTGTCCATGGGTTATGCAAATATGCATGCAAGTTCTTTGGTTAATCTCTTCCCATCCATCCACCCCTGCCATCCCTCTGAGATTTGTCAGTCTGTTCCATGCTTCTATGTCTCTGGATCTGTTTTGTTCATCATTTTTTATCTTTTTTTAAATATATATTTTATTTATTTCAGAGAGGAATGGAAAGGGAGAGAGAGAGAGAGAAACATCAATGGTGAGAGAGAATCATTGATAGGCTGCCTCCTGCATGCCCCCTATTGGGGATCGAGCCCACAACCCAGGGCATGTGCCCTTGACCGGAATCAAACCCGGGACCTTTCAGTCCACAGGCCAATGCTCTATCCACTGAGCAAAACCAGCTAGGGCCATCAGTTTATCTTGTTCATTAGATTTCACATATGAGTGAGGTCAAGGGATACTTGTCTTTCTCTGACTGGCTTATTTCACGTAACATAATACTGTCCAAGTTCTTCTATGCTATCTCAAAGGCTAAGAGAACAACTTTGACATCCTTGACTGTGGCCCTTTGAAAAAATCAAGCAAGTTTTATTTATTTCTTAAAGCAGAACAGAAAGTCCCTCTTTCAGAAAAAAAAAATACAAGAATATATATATATATATATATATATATATATATATATATATACTTCTTTGTACAACAAACATATATATATATATATATATATATATACATATATATATACATATATGTATGTATTATTGTTTGTTGTACAAAGAAGTGTCCAAATTACATTTCTTTAAATATATCTCATTATATATATATATATATATATATATATATATATATATATATATATATATATAAAAGGCTAAGGGACCAACCAACTGGCTGACTGCCCACTGGCCAGTAGGTATAACGTGCATTGACCACTAGGGGGCAGATGCTCAATGCAGGAGCTGCTGAGCCACAGCAACTTTGCAGAGTGCATTCTCGCACTCCAGGGTCCCTCCGGGGGATGTCGGACAGCCGGTTTCGGCCCAATCCCACAGGCCGGGCCGAGGGACTGCACCTGCCGGAGGGACCATGCTCACTCTGCAGACACCCTTTGAGCCCCGGTGCCGCCCCAGGTGTGGACAGCTGGGGAGGGACCACGGGAGGTTGGCTCCAGGGCGTGTCTGTACTGTCTCACCCAGTCCCGTCCCACCCCGCCGGCCACCTTCTAATTAATTTCCTTTCAATGTGCATGAATCTGTGCACCAGGCCTCTAGTAATTAATAATATTAACATGACTGCAGATAAGCCTCACAAGAAACACCTCTGTGAAGTGGGTACTACAGCCATATCTATTTAATATACATCAAAAGTAAAAATTCAAAAAGTTGAGACAGACTTCTTTATGATCATTTAACTTATAAACATTGGAACCAGCATTCCAGTTCAAATTCCATTCAAAAGCAAATCTGCTTTCATTTAAAGAGGATTTTTGTGTATATTAATCTGAATGAATGTAGCTGCACCATATTTAATTGGGATAACATATTAGGTAAAGTAATGTATACACTTCCTTATTTTCAAATGTTTTCGACCTACCTCAAAGGCATATGCTTGTTGCCCTGGCAGAAATATTTGAAAACAGCACACCCGGCCTGATTGTTAATCCCTATGAGGCAGAGTTTGCACAATTATATAAGAATGTGTCCGTGGCCAGATGTGCCCCAAAGAAAACCTTAATTTAATGAAAATCCATTTTCTTCCAGCTTCTTCATCTCTGAAGGTGTGAGAAAGGTCCTTCTTGTTTCATTGTTCCCCTTCCACAATAAGCAGAAAGGATATCAATTATTTTTGCTGGACAGGCTGTCACTGCCCCTGGTAAGTAAATACATTTTAGAAGGTTTCATCTAAAAGGAAGTAAAATATATGTCACTTTCCTAATCAGCTGTCAGGCATCTTTTATTCCAACGTGATTTCAGAGAGGAAGATAGAATTGCCATTTTAGAAAAGTGGTGGAAACTTTGGGTATTTTCTGAGAAAATTTTTCAAGAAAAGATGGTCTTCAAACACATGGCCAATGAGACAAAGAATTATTTTCTCTCCCCAAAATAAGAATAAAGAAAATTAAAGGACTGAAAGGGAATGTCTAATTTTACTCTAAGATGTAACAGAAATAGTAAATGGTGAATCATGAAGCATCTGTGATTTGGTGAAATAAGAAAGGATCAAGAAATCTTAATAAAAGGCAGTCACATAATAAAAAAAAACAACTGCATAGGCAATCACTATAAATGTATGGTTCTGGATCTGAGTAAAGTTTCATTCAAAAAAGAGGTGGGCTTGAGCCAGACATTTGAGGCTATTTTATGCTCTGCTAACTTGACAAATAAACAGACAGATACAAACAAGCAGTCCACTTCATGTCTTTGACCAGTCCCTAAATTTTGCTCTATATTTACATGTTTAAGAATAAAACATAAATTTGTTCCTAAGAGAATACAGAAACCCAGAGACCACCCAAGGAAACAGAATAAACACAGAAACTCATTGAATTGTTCTTTTTAATCAATCTCACTAACAGAGAGAAAATGAGAGTGGACAAGAAAAATATTGTTAATAAATAGTGTTTTGTGTACCTACCACATTTGGTGGTTTATATATTTAACAACAAAAAACCCACACACAGAATATTTGGCTCATTCTTGTCAATTTAACACACCAAACAAAAAGCAAACATAAAGAACAAAGACAAGAAGGAGAATGGTATGAAGTTATAATCAATTTCTCCATTATGGTTCCCATTCATACTTTAAAAAATAAAACTCAGCCTGGCTGGCATGGCCCAGTGGTTGAGTGTCGACCTATGAACCAGAAGGTTCCGTTTCGATTCCTGGTGAGCACACAAGCCTGAGTTGCGGGCTCAATCCCCAGTGTGGGGAGTGCAGGAGGCAGCCAATCAATGATTCTCTCTCATCATTGATGTTTCTATCTCTCTCTCCCTCTCCCTTCCTCTCTAAAAATCAATAAAAATATATTTAAAAAACAAAACTCAAAGTTTGTTATGATTCTCGTTTCCAGTTTTGCTGTAACTCCATCTATCTATAATAATAAACTCATAATATGCAAATTGACCTTCCAGACCAAGCTGGGGATGAGAGGGCTGAACCCCTTGCACGAATTCCTTGCATAGGGCCTCTAGTTTTAAATAGAAGAGTGGATTTTTATACTAATCAATGACATGATTACTCTTGTAAAACTGCAGAATGTTTCCTCTCTGATCTGACTCCTTCCATGACACTGTAGTGCTGATAAGCTCTCAGGAAAGTGGGCTAAGGACAAATGCAATTATTTTAGTTTGACATTTATTTCTAAAACTAGAAATATGATTTCTTCTTTGTGCTGTCAGGTTGGTTTTCCTGGATTTACCCAGTTTTAATCATTGATTTCGTTCTATTCTGGACTGTCACTGATGTCAAAAATACTCTTAAAATTGTCAATCTTTAGTCAAGATGAAAATCTTCAGGTTAATGAAAAAAGCTCAACTATATTTTTAAATGGGAAGGAGGAAATCGTGACTACTCTGGGGTCACATTGTCAATATATTTAAAGGACATTATAATTTTAGTGGAATCCAATAAAAGGATAATACCAAGATACCTAACAACTAGGTTAAAACCTTTTTTTTTTTTTTTAGAAAAACTTAACTTCTTCAAAGAGCTAATACTACACAGACACACTCATTAACATAATATATCCCCTAGTGCATTAATTTAACAGATTAAAAGAAAAACTAGAGTAAAATACTTTGATGAATAAAATTTGTAGTAACATTAATGAGAATTTTTTAAAAACTAGACTTTGTCTTTATTGACAATTTACCCAGTTTGGCTTGGTAACTGACTTTAGAAATCAAATTGGGTTTAGAGAAAAAGGGACTGACAATTCTATTGCAGATTTAAAAACAATATTTCTATTTTTAAGAAGCCAGTGACAATGGTTAATTTCCGGCTTAGCATACTGGTCCATGGTGCAGCTTGCAACTGCCACATAAGTAATCAGTGGTGTTATGATTTTATGTTTCCAATTAGTTAAGGTGCTGACAGTTCTGGGGACTTCCAATTGCATGGTTCTTCTGAGAAGACAACAATACCTTCTGAACACAACACATAATAAGCAGAGAGAGAAAATAACACCACAATAGATTCCGCCACTAGCCCTGCACCTTCAAAGTGAACAAACACCTTTTTATTTTTGTCAGCATGATCCGTGGGTACGCTGGTTTGGAGTTTCATTCGAGTTTTCCAAGCCTACACCAAGTAACACTAATGGCAAATTGATGATTCTGTATAATGAAGACTGCCTCTGATTATTTTGTAATCAGTAAATAACATTTAACAGCATTTTCTAACCCGATAAAAGATCTTTGGTTGGTGGAGGAAGTCTTCTCCGACAAGCTCGCTGAAAGAGAGCACTTAGCAACAGCAAATCAAATGCAGCCCTTCAATGAAGTTGTTAGACACACACCATCAGCCACTGCTGCCATATGAGGGCTTGTTAAAAATCGATTCATTCTCGTCATCAAAGCTGAAAAATCGTTCCGCAGCCTGCTTCATATCAATAGACAATTTTGTGCAGTACATCGCGCACACACAAATAAAGTCTAGTAGCAGTGGAGAGCCTCAGAAATCTGACTTCCAAACAATATTTAAAATGGATTTCTGTCAGATGATAAAGGATGAGCTTAAATGGAACACAATGTCAAATGGGAAGGTTGAGTCTTTTAACATAAAAACAATCAATGACATTTCTTTGGTAGTTTCAATATGCAAAATAAAGGGGAAGGGTCCTGATTTTTCATTAAGGGCTGTGACACAGACCTTGATAAGGCTTTTTAAAGATTTTCTTACCACGGAATACTCTGCTTCTGCTCTCTGGGCATGTTTATGTATGTGACTGTGTATATGTCTATGTGGATATGAACACATGCACATATATAAAAGGATAAAATGAAGTACTGACATTAAGTAACAACTTATGGTCAATATGTTTCTTGCTTTTTAAAAAATGAAGCAAAGTTCAATTTGTTGGAGCTGCCTAGACATAGTCACAGAATAAACAAATTATTTCCCACAATGCAGTAAGAAGACACACATCAGGTATTCAAGTCTGTTATCTTCATGCAATAAGTCAGAAATAGGTATCGTATACATTTATGTGGAGAAGATTCCCTAGTTATTACTGTAAAAGCTTCAACTAAAATTAAATCACTCCATGGCTGGTCCAAGAAGAATTGAGCAATCAGTCACAATTACAGCCCAAATAAATGAATTGGAAAATAGCTGATTTAAAGAGGTCATACATAGTCTGAGTTTTAATTTGAAATTAATAACAGCATGACTTGTGCTTGGTAACAATCCCTTATTAAAAATGCATGAAGGCAGTGCCTGGAAGTAAGTGTTTCCTACTTCATGGCTTCATTCTCCCGATCATTGTTAGGGGTTTGAGGAGGATGGGAGGCATGGTTGTGGCCCCCTCCTATTATAGGACAAGGGAAATTGTAGGAGTAGATCATGGAGTGGTAAGAGGTAGAGAAATCCCAAGGTTAGTAAGTTTGGTATGCTTTATTCAGTTATCTCTTCCTCCCAGGAGATCTTGTCTACTGATAGGCACATTCATAGTCTCCATTATCTCAAAGCCTGGATATACATAGTTATATATCTCTGGGAATACTTCAGGGGTGTCTAACTCTGGAGAACATGTTTCACCTCTAAACTGAGGAACACCCGAGTCCCCTGGCCCCTGCAAGTCATTATCTCCTCATAAAGACCTATTTATGCCTTGAGCTATTACAATTGCTGCAAAATAATGTGTCACTACCTTTGCTTTATTGTATTTTCCAAAATAGGACTGAATCCCAATCGTAAGTTAACTCTCCCTTCTAAAGCTCCACATCTCATTCACTTTATGATTAGTTACTCAAAACAGGATGTATCACAGAAAACACTCTATAATAAGTATTTTTCTAACACCTGACTTGTTTAATAATTATTATCATCCACTCTATAAAACATTAACAGAATATGTGTTACAGGATTTTCCCTTTCAGTTTGGGCAATTGGTTACTTCTAAAGTATGATACCTTTTCTTTAACACTTACTTACTGTGTGGTATTTCTATTCTGTTTCTTTGTTTAAGCCTCTGACTCTGCATCAATGTCAGGAGCAAATGGGAGACAGAAGTTGTAGCTATTGGTCTTCATATCATCGGCACAGAGGGTAGTGACAGCCTGCACATATTTCCAGCCATCTATGGGCCTCTCCTGAGACATATTTCCTTTGGAAAATTCCAGTGCTATTATTTGCCTTTCACCCCAATTTATATTGATATTCTCCATTCCTCGCTTACTTTCCCAAGGCTTCAACATGGTGTACCCCTATGCGCATTTACCTCCTTTATGTCCAGAAATGACACGGAAATCACCAGAAATGTATAATAGTGATGATGAAATCTACCACCACCACCACCACCACCACCACCACCACCACCACCACCATCCCCACCCCCACACACACACACACACACACAGAGGGGGAAGGGGCCATCTCTGAATGAGAGCTCTCGTCACAATTCTGGATGTGCTTCTGAGGAGGTGGAGAAAATGTAAAGGAGGAGTGGACATCATAACTTATATGGTCACTGAAGGGGGGAAAAAAAGCCAGAAAGGAGCCAAGTGGCCGAAAACCTGAAAAGATTTGGAACTTGTAGAATCTGATCATAGTGCTGATTGAGGTGAGGTATGAGGCTAATAAACAGGACTAATTGAAAGGTTGCCAACAGAACTGGAGACACCCCCACCCCCCCATTTCCATCCCACAAGCAGAGAAGCAAAGATTAAAAAAAAAATTAGAGTGGTCAAAAACAGAGTGTAAGATCTTGGGGATCATCTGGCACCTCTCTGCACTGCTCTCACTGGCCTTCTGGAAGTTAGCTCACTCACACGGCAAGTTAGCACTTGCTGGGACCAGAGCGTGGAACTCCAACCTCCACTCCGCTGTGCTTCCCACCGCACCACGGGGCTTCCAGTTCAAGAGGCCACCCAGTCCTCAAACCTTGACATTTTTCTGAAGAATGATGAAAAGAAGGTTTTGACAGTCTCCTTGCTACAGGAACAATTCATGTGAGATGAAAAACTTATTTTTGACTTTCCTGCAGAGCTTTTTAAATAGCCACAATCCACAAAGCCATTCTCAAAAGGTCCTTCTAGAAATTTAAAGAAGGAAAAATATGGCTACTTTTAGGTTTAAGTACCATTTTTAAATAAATACATCAGTTTTACAGGCATTGGCATGATATACTGGAAAGTATACTAGCTGGGTTATGTGGGGTGATGTAGTAAGTTCCCTGAGCTGCAATTCCTCAAATAAACTGAGAAGCCTTCTATCTACCCAAGAGCGTAATTGAGGATTAATAGTGAAAACCCACATAAAATATTTAAAGATGTCCTTAATACATAGTGTGCTCTTAAAATGTTAGTTTTTCTGCTTCCAAATAAATGTGCTCTACTTTATAGTGCTCTGAGGTTCCTTATAGAGGGAGCTGGTTTTAGTAGATTAAGACTCACTTTATTATATTTATTTTTCTTAAAGAGCCCTTAGATCTTTATCTCAATTTTGTTAGCTTGAGATCTTGGACAAAAGCAAAAAATGTTGTCTTAAAGAAACATTTTACATTATCTAGTACAACTCTCTTTCCTGATATACAGAAAAATTCCCCAAGTGGTAAAGTAACTTATCTAATGTCATTCGATCTCTAAGGGGCAGAAATAGGGCTTGAATCCAATCCAAGTTCAAGGACAGATCTTGACATTGCCTCAGTTAAATTGACTAGGTCTCAGTTTCTTTACCATTAAAACAGACAAACACATAAATAACTTGGGCTACACCCAAGCTCCTTCCACTATAAAAATCCTAGGATTCAGACAGAAGAAAAGGAACAAACATTTTCTGAGCACCTATCAAACAGCAGATACTTAGCTAGATAAGTTGAAAGATAATTTTACTCCTGTATGTGAATGTTGGCCCTGTTGCTAAGACTTACATAGCTATGTAACCATAAGTTATACCATATTTTCTATAGGAAACGCTGGCGTTTTGAAATCTATCTACATCACACCATTAAAATGACAATCAGGAAGAGAATATGGCAACATAACAGTGATGATAGCTTAATATCAAGGGAAAAAACTAGTACATAAAAGTGCATATTTTCTATAATTACAACTTTGGGGGCTGCTTTAAGAGTTCCTTTGGTGCAGAAGCAAGTCTTCATCCTCACCTCTGTGTGCCTGTGCCCAGTCCAGAGGCATTGGTTAAATTAAATTACACTAAATTAAAAAGAAAAAAAAAAATAACTATGAGGCTGAACCTAGTAAAAGCTTGAACTGATACACAAAAATGATAGTTTGTGCTGCTGGGTTATCATGGTACATTATGAATAAATTTTCCTTCTGTTTTTAGCTTTTCACTAAATGACCAATGTAAGAGAAGCCTGTCCTTGATTTCTTTTTTTTAATATATATATATATTTATAGAGGAGTCTTTTCCTATTATTTTAAAATATATTTTATTGCTTTTTTACAGAGAGGAAGGGAGAGGGATAGAGAGCTAGAAACATCGATGAGAGAGAAACATCGAGCAGCTGCCTCCTGCACACCCCTTACTGGGGATGTGCCCGCAACCAATGTACATGCCCTTGACCGGAATCGAACCTGAGACCTTTCAGTCCAAAGGCTGATGCTCTATCCAATGAGCCAAACCAGTTAGGGCCTGTTCTTGATTTCTGATCTCAGTTCAACCACATAGTGTTTAAAAGACTAAGGTGTGTTGCTATCAAATCCATATTTCCTTAGAGAGAATATGCCAGTTTTTCTTAACTTACCAACTGTAGTGGCAATCTAATTGGAAGAAGCGTGGAAAATCTATGCTTTGCTAATATACTCTTCTCTCCTATCCTGCATACTGTGCATCAGCCTCAATTTATTTTTCAAGAATCATAAATGTCAATCAGGAAAAGATACAGTTAGCTGAGAAAAAATAGTGTCCTTTGCAAAGGGAATGAAGCATTCATTAAAACGGTCATAGTGACAGATTATGCATGTTTTAACATGTTTTCACCATTTAGTTACATATTTTTTTAAAAACTCCAATGTAAGAAAGCAACCGCAGAATGAAAGAATGGGACAAGGAAAGTGAAAGCAAAGCAGAGCTCTAGGCTAGCTGGCAGCCTCACAATGTCTACTTCCTCTAAGTATATTCAGAAAACATATCAAGAGTATATAATCATAACACACACACACACACACACACACACACACACACACACACACACACACCCTCGTATTGCATGGAAACTCTCCTTGCATTATTCCGAAAAATTATCCAAACTCCGAAATAAGGCAAAAGGATGACTATGGAGATTTTCAATGTTATACTGGAGCACTACCAGGCCCTGCAAAGGTTATTTCATTTTCTGGGTCAGCTTGTCCACTGAAACACCACTGAGATTGGGGCTGGGTGATCCTTTCTTGAAGATGAGAGGAGGCAGGGAGGGCTGTCCTGTGCATTGTAGGATGCTTAGTGGCTTCCCTGGACTTTACCCACTAGATGCCAGTAGCACCCTGAAGATAATCAAGACCAAGAACATCTACAGACTTTGCCAAATATCTGCCAAGAAACAAAATACCCTGAATTCCCAAGAAATACTGCTTTTGGGAAATGTATCGTTGTTTGATTTACTATTGATAAGTACCCAGAATCAGTCAGCTTATTAAGCTTGTAATTATTTGTTAGGTAGAGATACAAATGATTTACCTCTGTTAGAACAGATACACTCAAAGGCGGCTTTATTTTATTTTTTTTTTAATATATATTTTTTTTGATTTCAGAGAGGAAGGAAGAGGGAGAAAGATAGAAACATCCATGATGAGAGAGAAACATGGATCGGCTGCCTCCTGCAAGTCCCCCACTGGGGATCGAGCCCACAACCTGGGCAGGTGCCCTCGACCGGAATTGAACCTGGGACCTTTCAGTTCGCAGGCCAACGCTCTATCCATTGAGCCAAACAGGCTAGGACTCAAAGGCTATTTTATTGCCCTGCTGAACATTTTGTTCCATTACACTTTTCCCAACTAACTATATAATCTCTCTTCCTCAAATGCTCTTATTTTTTTAAAGCAAACCTTTTTTGTGTTTTGTTTTGAAACAGGTTTTAATAAATTTCCAATTGATGTAAGAGAGATACATCAATCAGTTGCCTCCTAGAAACCCACAACCTTGGTATGTGCCCTGACTGGGAACCGAGCCTGAGAACTTCTGGTGCAGGGGAGGCCACGCCAACCAACTGAGCCATAGAGGATCTTTATGTCAGCTTTACCGTCTTGAGAGTTTTCTCAGTGATGAGTTAAGTAAACAAGACGTACTCTTACCTGATATTTGTGTGAGAGCCATGTTTCTAATAATTCTTAGACTATACCTTGATAGCCCTTTTACCTTTAAAGAAATAGGCATGTCATTTTCCTCCTAATAAACTATTTCCATAAACCACAGAGTTACTTATGGACTCCTCACTGCTCCATCATCAACCATAAAAGATTTTTCACTTAATGAATGGTAAGAATTGTGTGTCTGTACATGGAAATATCATCTATCTATATTCCATTTAATTAACATTAAATAAATACTATTATTTAATTATTCAGTTACTTTCCCTATAAAGGATAACAATAATAAAACAATAACCTATAGAACCAAAGATCTTTGTATTAGATAGGAAAATAAATCAAAAAAATTACACAATTATGATGTACTTTGAAAAAGTAACCACCTAGAACCTCAGAAATGACCAACACAGACACACGAGACACACAAATTCATGCAGACACACCTTGGTGCAAAACTGAGGGTCTTTGGCTAATTCCTTCCTGAGGCAGTCATAAAACAGCCATAGTGGGGCCAGTCAGAAGTATTACATTCAGGAGTGAGATCGCATAAATCCCAGTTATAAAAACTGGAAGTGAAAGAAAGGCTTTCTCTTTACAGTAATGTGTGTCTATTGCATCTAACACTTTTGAACACTCACTAATCTCCTCTATAAGAAAGTGAACAGGCCTCTGGCTTAGGCCAAGTATCTGGCTGGGAATTTAGAGCATAGTGTAGCTTTTATCTTTAGGTATTTACTTCCAAGTTACTTCTGCTTCTGATAAATGATATTGGATTTTTCATTTTCCTTGTAGTAAATTTAAATTTAAGAGAAGATAAATTTATAAATAATAGTACAAGTGGTAGAAGGATATGGTACAAATTATGAATGCACTAAGTAAACAACTAAAGTTTGGGGATGCTCTGCTAGAGAAAGGTGATATTTAAGATAAAAACTGATCTATAATTGCTGGATCTCAAGTTGTTTTTTTGTTTTTTTAATCAGTTGTTAAGAAAAATCTCTGTCAGGAGGCAGCCTTAAAGACATACTAGTGAGGAAAGACCAATAGAGTGATGGTCAGGAGAACCTTCATTCATGCTGGGGACATGTCACTGGCTGGTGAAATCTTGAATGGGTAAGTGCACTGAATTATAATTTCATAACATTAAAAATTCAGAAAAAAATTACTCCTAAAGATCCTTTAGACTTTAAAGTGTGGACATTGGCTCCTATAGTCATACTGATCTCACCATCTTCTATACTCCTATTTTGCATGATAGAGTTTAGTTAACACTGATTGATCTTTAATTATTTCATGCCTAATAGTTTATTCTTTCCAGCAAGACTATAAGATTGTTTAGTAGAGGAATCACAGTGATTACTTATGAAGGAGTATTTTATGCAGTGCTGGCCATACTAACACTCAATCACCATGTAGTCATTGCTTGATAATTGGTCAGCTTTTAGCTTCCAGCAGAAATCAGAATATAGAAGAAATACAGAATAAGTCTTTGCTGGATATGACTTTCATATTTCTCCAAATAAGTCTACCAAAACCCATCAGCAGGAGGTATGTAATATGTACTTGGCAGAACTTGCCTTTCTGCCTTAATTTTTAATTTTTTCCCCAAGAATCCAGGTCTCCAGCATTCCAGTTGAAAAAATAAAATTTTTGAATGGTTCCTCTGGCCTAAGAGATGATAACACATATCATGAACACCATGTCCCCTTTCATCAAAATTACAAAGTATAGGACAAATAAAAATTAATAAATACCAGCTCAACCAGCAAATTCTAGAAATAAAATATCAGCAAACATACAGCATATGCAAGTAAGTATTTAATGATATATATCTTATTTACCTCAGTTTCTTTACTTCTCTTCATCCTACCAGATGGGTTATTTGAAATAACTCCAATCTCCTATATAGAAAAGTGAGATTCTGGCAGATTGCTAACTAAAGATTTTTGGCCCTATAGGCAAGCAGCTGTGAGTGGAGATGGGTGTGTGTGGGGAAAATGTGGTTAGTAAGGGTGTGTAGATGCCAAAGCATAAATGAGGGCCCAGCAAAATTCATACTGTTGTCCTTGCATCTCTGTCCATCTGTGTTAACTCCAGAGGAGCTAGCCCAGGACCATGGAGTGGTGAGGGAGACAGATATGCCCTTGAGGAAGAAAAAGCATCATTTCTGTACAATGTTTTCACAATCAATAACAGAGGGGTTGAATCATTATCTGCCAACCTCATTCCTGTCATTTAGTAAGTTCTAAAAAAATATTTCATTGGGCCAGAGATGTAAATTGGTCATGAATTTTACCTTTGTTTCTGTCTCTAACAAAACAAAGCTTCCTGAAGTTTTCATTCTCTGGAAGGCCCATATGAACATAAATGGTCTTCTCTCAAAATCGTAGGTATTCTCGCAGCCTCTGAAACCAAGTATGGGTCGCCTTCCTGTTCTGCACCAGGTCTCACCCACGCTTGATTTCATGGGCCAGGAGAGCATGTCTGGAAGATCTTACAGAAGTCTGAAGTCAGGAGAATCAGCAGAAGAAGGTAAGCGAATAAAGCAAGAGAAGACAGTAAGATCATCGGAAAAATAACATTTTACAAAAGAGCCAGTAAAAGTGGCTCAGAGAAAGACATTTTTAGTACAATTTTCCATTCAGATTATCTGTGCTGTCTCCAAGATGATTTGTAGTGACAGGTAAATATCCAACAACTCTTGAAATGCATTTTGTATATATCTCTTTACCACCTATTTTCTGTCATTTGGGAAATTCAACTACACAGTCTTATCCAATGCACTTTATACCAATCATTCTAGATCTAAGTGTTTAACTTTCTCCATCATCAAATTGTATTTACAAAGCATCCACTTCTGTATAGTCCTCTTAATGTTGGCTCACACTTGAATGAGCTACCAGAAGAAAAACACAATCTAAGATATACTGCCAAGACACAAATCCACTGCGTTTCTGCATAATGCCTAAAGCTTCATCTGACAAATTTGATTTTAGAAAATGTAGATCTTTTTAAAAAAGCATACTATATTATTTTAAGAAATGCTACGGACTTTACCAATTTCTCCTAATTTAGAATATTATAAATGTACATCACAATCTTTCAAAGTTAAAAGGAAAACAGAAACTAAGCAACAGAAAAAATAACATGCCAACATGACATTTCTAAATTAGCAAAATGCTATTATGGTCCACATAAAATTATCAGATTAAAATTTAAGTATCGTAGCATAGAACTGAAAAACGCCTTAGAAATAAACCCCTAGTCCAATCCAAATCATTTAGAGGTGGCCAAGTAGGCATTATGGGCCTTCATTTTAATCTGAGTTTGGAAATGGGACACTAGAGGTTGCTGAAATCAGTGACCTGTGTCAATCCAACCTACCCAAGCTCCCTGCTTCCATGTATGCTCCAAAAGAGAATGATAAATAAGCTAAGGACTTTTTATGCTGATCCTGACAGTGGCCCAGAAACCTCCTTGCTCCATTCCTTCCCTGCTCCTGTTCAGTGCCACTTCTACCTGGCTCCCCACTGCACAGCTTCATCTTATTGTCATAAACCCTTGCACCGACTGTTAAATCTAGTGTTTGCATTTTATTTCTTAGCTTTGATCCTCAGTGCTCTCTAATGATTCTAACTTGTACTAGCCTCTTTGACTTTTTCCTTTCTTGCTTCCCAAGACAGAAAGAACCATCTCGTCTGGGTCCATTTCCCACTCCCTATAACCACCAAGACCACCATCTCTCAACACCACACATACATCACACATGAGTTCAGGCCCTGGTATAGATAGTATATCTCTCAAGTGTTCCAGCCTTGAGAGAAAGCACCTTTGTCAACAGTATCTAGTTCTTCATATGATCACTGGACTTACTTCTCCAAGCACTATTTTTTATTCCTAAGTCGCATTTTAGCAACATTAACTTCTTTGCAGAAAATTTCATGTCAAGGTAGCACTTGTTTAAAGGGCACAGACCACATAATAGGGATATTCTACAGGATCATGACTAACACATGATGTGGGGTAGAAGAGTGAAGCTAGTGATACAAAAGATGAAAAGGGACTTACCAAGTGGACAATTAAAATAGAAAAGGCCTTCTAAAAACAAGGAGAAGGGTAGACAGAGACAAGAGCTATGAAAGATTCAGGAGCTCCTAGAAATTTATTATCACCACAGAAAGAGTAAGAGAGAGGGTTTGGACACAAATGCAGAAAACTTATGAAAGATAAGCTTGTGTGCAAGGACCACACTATGAAAGGCCATTAATTCAATAGCAGAGAATTTGGATATTTTACCAGTAAGAGGTGAGATACCAGGGACTAGAGTTAAAAAGTTGTTTCAATATTCTGATGAAAAGTGAGGAGGGCCTAAATTTGACTTGTGGGAGAAAAAGTAAAACAACAACAATAACGTTGAACATCAATAGATCTTAGAGACTGGATGTTGTGATGTAGGGAGAATGTATGAAGATGATTATCTGAACCTGGGGCTGGTAATGCCATTTATTGAGAGCAAAATATTAAGTTAAAAATAACAGATTTAAGAATCTTGGCTTTGAAAAGTAAAAGAATAATCATGACAACAAGAGACCAGCATATAGAGACAGAATAATGACTGGGAGACAGAAAAACAGGTACCCCAAATTTAAGGAGAAAGTAACTAGAAACAAAATCAAGAGAAAAAACACACCAACTTTTGCATAGGCCATAGGAAGTACTATTATCTTACTAGAAATATTTTAACACTGACAAAGTTTTTGTATATTATTTTATCAAGTCTCAGTTTTTACTATATTTGATATTAACAAAGAAGATATTTACCATTTTATTTTGAAAGCAAACTTCAGCTTAGTTATACTAAGAGTTCAATAATTTCCACTATTTCATAAGTGAAATGAATACTGCAATATAGTATAACATTGATTTCCATGTATTATAATTAATTTGAGGACCTCTAGTAATCATTTATTTTACTTTACACTAAGGCTTAGTGTAAAAATTGCTTTTCCCACTCAATAAGATTCCTCTGTGAAATCAATTAGGCAAATAAAATAAATTTGTAAAGCTCATTCATGCATACACATCACAGAAATAGAAGCGTCTTCCATGATTTCATTTATTCATCATCTTTACTTCAGGATACAACACTGTCCAAAATCAGAATTGGGTTTCAGTATAATTCTCCATAAATATAACAACTGAGCAAATAGCTTACCTTGCCTGGGGCTCCATTCTCCTCACTTCATTGCTATTCACTATACTGCATCGTTTACATGCAGGTCAGTCTCATCAGTTTCTGAACTACACTTTGGACCCCTAATGTTACCTCCAAGAAAGTTTGATACAACCTTTTAAAGAACAGGTGGCTACCATACAGAAAAAAGAGCTTTACTATAAACCCCCCCTCTCTCCCAAACACACATAAAAGACACCACAGGGAGCTGTCAGGATGTGAAAAGTAATCAGTCTCATAATCTTTATTAAACACAGCACACACCTCACCTCAAAGGACCTGGGAATCCTTAAACAAAAAAGGCCCTTTGCTACAGATTACTTTAGATTTATCTTCAAGATCAAAGGGGTAATTTTATTTTATTTTAAATCCTTGGTCCTGACATAAGACTGTTTTCCTTAGATGGAATTTTTCAGCTCAGTGCTGATTTTTCTATCCCAGAGACTTAAGTTGAAGCAAACAGTCTCAACAGGCTGAGATGTGGAGATGGCTTCATTGAGCTGTTTTTCTGGATCTGCTGGAATAAATCGACTTTTAGAACTCTAACTCCAAAGATATCACATCATCTTAAATCTCTGAATGCCTGAATGTATTCTTTATTCCACAAATAATTATTTTTAAGGGAAAAATATTTTCTACTCGATGGTTTCACCCAGTCGGAGATATTAATCTCTTACTTTGGGTACAGTATTAGATTATTCTCCCCACTCACCATCAATATATATAGTGATTTCAGAGAGAAAGAGAGAGGGAGAGATAGAAACATCAATGATGAGAGAGAATCTTTGATTGGCTGCCTCCTGCACGTCCCACACTGGGGATCAAGCCCACAACTCAGGCATGTGCCCTGACCGGGAATTGAACCGTGACCTCCTGGTTCATAGGTCGATGTTCAACCACTGAGCCAAATCGACCAGGCCAAGTCTTGATTTGGAAAGAAAGTATTGTACCATCAAGGCACTATTTTTAATCAGCCACTTCTAAAGGTCAACAAATAAATGATTCAATTATTTCAGTCCTTGGTGAGAGGCTCAGGTACAAACACTCATTCTGTTCATATGGAAAATATTAGTGAGAAAAGAGTTTTGCTCTTAACAAGC
This sequence comes from Eptesicus fuscus, assembly GCF_027574615.1. NCBI lineage: Eukaryota > Metazoa > Chordata > Mammalia > Chiroptera > Vespertilionidae > Eptesicus > Eptesicus fuscus. Next base: position 29,534,935 of record NC_072475.1, on the reverse strand, counting down.
AAAATTGCAGTGGCATCAATATACAATCTACATTTCTATCCATTCCGGATTACTCTAGAGTCTTGTAAATTTCCCAACTACAATGGGTAACTGTTCTCTCCTACACAAAACAACAAATGGACAAATGTTTTCATACCATTTGCAGATGTGTTTTTCCATTTCCTGGCGGTAATATATTTAATGATTTTTTTTAAGTAGCATAGTCCCTTGCTCCTATGAAAAGCCTCACTGATTTTTAAACAATATACTTTCAACTCTAGCTATATGTGAGTTAAGAATAATCTAATTGGGGAATTATAAATTATAAGTCAAATTATAAATCTCTAGCTATAAATTTTGTTCTTTCAAACTGAGAACATAAAAATGCATTGCTTATATGAAACTCCTATTACCATTATTTTATCTCTAGCCATTCCACTATCACAGTTTTGATTACTTAGGTTAGTTCAAAATAATATATTGTCACTGATTTTTATTTTGCCCTCTGCAAATATATTCAAAAATTAGGAGTCCCATCAGAAAATTCAGGCACTTGCTCTCCTATCCAATCAAAGAAGAAGGTTAATAATTTTTCTACCTTAAGGCACAGCCAATTTATCAGCTCTGGCTGGAGGCCCCTGCCCAAACCCAGCCTCTCTATACTATATCCCCAAACCTCATTATTCCAACCCATTTCTCCAAATCTCTAACCCTTAAAGCAGTGAGTGATCAGCAATGCTGGCTGTACATTAGGCACTCTTGGGAAGCTTTTACAAAATATGGATATCTAGAAATTCTGATGTAATTGGGCTGGGATAGGACTTGAGCATCAACATTTTTATAAGTTCCCAGGTGGTCTACAGTGTAGCCAGGCTGAGAATCACTGCCTAAAGCAATCTACCAGTAGTCTTATCGTCCATTTCCACTCCTGTTTCCCCAAACGGTACATCTAACCACTTTCCCTTCACAAACATATAGAACCAGAGATCAAAGCACTGTGGTTTTCAATACATTTCTCCCAAGTGATGTGAACAATCTCACTGCATGTTCTATATATACATATAGAATAGTATTTCTATATTTTCTATATTTGAACACATAGGTCAAATAAAGTGGTGAGAGAACAAAAACAATAGCAAGAAGAAAGAAATGCCCTTTATATATGCCCTTAAATATTGAAGTAATTTGCTTTTCCCAACCAAATTTCCACAATCCTTCTCCTCAGGCCTATTGCTTTTCTCACCATTAGTCATTAAAATAAAAAACAAAAAAGACTTACTTTGGGTAAAGATAAGAAGTGGAGATCATGTGCTTTAGAGATGTGTGATAGATGATTATAGAGTTCCTATATCCACCTCCTTTCTATGTGACTTTACACTCTGCCCATTGAGAGGTGGACTCTATTTCTCCAACCCTTGAAAATGGCTGGCCATGTAGATTTGCTTTTACCAAGAGAATGTGATGGAAGTATCATGGTGTAACTTCTCAAGCTAAGCCTTAAGAAAATGGTGGCTTCTGTTTTTGCCCTCTTAGACCATTTCCATCATCATTTGAAGAAACCTAGTATAGCCTATTAAAAAATGAGAGGCAGGCCATCACTGGAGTGTCGGGCCGTGGAATGAAGTGTCCAGGTTTGATTCTGGTCAAGGGCATGTACCTTGGTTGTAGGATCATCCCCAGTGGCAGGGGTGGGGGTGAGGGGAGTGGGGAGGTGGGACCGGGGCGGGGGGGGGGGGGGGGAGGGAGATGCAGGCGTGCAAGAGGCAGCTGATCAATGTGTCTCTCTCAATGATGTTTCTAACTCTCTATCCCTCTTCATTCCTCACTGTAAAATCAGTAAAATATATTATTTTTTAAAAAGAAAATGAGAGGCTGTGTAGAGGGGAATTAGGGTGCCACAGCCAACAGCCAGCATCAACCATTAGGCATGTGAGTGAGATCCTTTCGGACAACTTGGCCTCAGCTGAGTTGGCAAATTCCTACAGCTGCATGAGTGAGCCCAGGCAGGATCCTTGGCAGGACTGGGACAACACCCACCAGCTGAGCCTGGCCCAAATTGCAGAATAGTGAGCAAATAAATTGTTGCAATTTAGGATGACAAGTTTTGGGGAGGTTTGATATGTAGCAAGATATAATAATATAGACATTTAGGTTATATTGAAAAGAATTGATGATTACTATGCTTGACTTGATATATGCAGATTGTGTGTAATTTATAAGTAACAATTTTTTACATGTTTTTAAAAATTGATTTTGAGAGAGAGAGGAAGAGAGAGGGAGAGAGAAATATCTATGTGAGAACCAAACATTCATTGACTGCCTCCTGCATGCCCCCTACTGAGGATTGAGCTTGCAACTCAGGCATGTTTCCTGACCCATATCAAACCAGCAACATTTTTTGTGCAGGGTGACACACACCAACTGAGCGACACCGACCAGGGCATAAGTAACAAATTTTTAAAGTCACATCTTCATAAATTATTTTGCAGTTCAACCTCTCCCCATTAAATTTCATTAAAATCATAAATTTGCTTCTCATTTTCTTCCATTATTACTTATAGCAGGGGAAAAAACTGCCATAGCCATCTCTAAAAAGACAGGAAACAAATTAGCCTGAAGTTCTTCTATAATTACTAAATTATATAAGTCACTTCATTCCCCCCAGAGAACAAGATATAAAAATGAAAATTCTAGGAGGGATTAAAACAAAAGTGTTCTGTTGTGGAACCTAATAATATTTCCAAGCTTGGCTACCTCTGAGAACTTTTACAAACCATTTCACTAAATATTCCACCTAATGTTAAACCACTGCAGAAACCTTTCTACAAAAATAGCGGTAGCTGGAACATTTTGCAAATATTTCATCAGAATCTTTCTTCTGCATAGATCTAGGTTTTGGGTGAAGGGAAATGTGGCTTTGTGGCTTTCTTTCCTATTTTGGGTTTTGTATTGTAAGTGGATTGGGGGATAACTAGCTGTATTAGTTTACTATTGCTGCTATAACAAATTAGACTTAACACAAATTTAGTCTCTTGTAGTTCTGGAAACCAGAAGTCTGAAATCAGATTTAGTGAGCTAAATTCAAGGTATTGTAAGGGTCATGTTTCCTCTGGAACTTATATGGTAATTCTTTTCCTCACCCTTTCCTGTTTCTACATCTACACTCCTTGAATTCCTCAGTTAATGGCCCTTTCCTCTGTCTTCAAAGCCAGCAGCACTGTATCTTCAAACCTCTCTAGGCTTTTATCATCACATTATCATCTCCTCTTCTGCAGTCTCATCTCCTTCAGCTTCCCTCTCCTAAGGACACTTCTGATTACATGATAGAACTTATGAGGGGATAATCTTCCCATCCCTAGATCATTAATTTAATTATATATGCAAAGTCCTTTCTGCCAGAAAGAGTAACACGTTCACAGAGTCCATTAGGATGAGGACTTAGAGACATTCTAGCTTACCACTCTGCCTGTAGTTCTGTACTGTTTGCTACAACTCATCCTACACAGAATAAACTAAACTTCCTGCTTAAACCAAGTGACAATTATGTAATCAATTAAGCTCAGGTAAAGCCAAAATTGGACTGGTTAAAAATAGGAAAATTGGTGATTGAGGTAGAGCTATTCGTCTTTCCAGCAATTTATTTTACTTAAGAACATGGTTGTCATTTGTTTGCCAAGTTCAATAAAAACTTCATCTGGCATGGTTGCTTCAGGAAATGTTGGGCAAATATTGCTTTTTGTTTCAATTTTAACACAAACACAATTCAGTGGCTTTCTATGTAACTTTCACTATCATTTTTTAATGTATTCTTACCTAATACAGTTTCATTTTATTAGCACCATAAAAACAAACTCACATCATAATTTTTCCACTGACAACGTAGCTTACTTGAAGGCATCATAAACTTATAAGCACAGATTTATAATTCATACATTATTTAAAAAGAAGAAACCCTTAATATATTTTATCTGCAAGAGAAAGTAATACATTTCAATTGAAAATTATGTTAGTAGAGAAAACAATTCAAGCATGTATGCAAAAGTATTCTGACCATATAACTGGATTATAATATTTACATGTATAAAATCTCATTGACTCAGAAAATAAATAATAAACTACTTCTAATCTCTGCTAAAGGGAATTTTCATAAGGTAAATCAGATAAAAAAAAACACAAAGCATTAAATGCAAATACTTGTGAGAATGACAGGGAATCAGATGTGCTTTGAGACCTCTTATTATAGAATAGATAAGATAAACTTAAGAACATAATCTAAATTACATTCAAATGCAATGGTGTGCAAATTAACTGTTTTCATTTTATTACAGCTCTTCAACTGCTTATTCTTCAGGTTATAAAAATAAATGATAAATTGTTCTTGTGATCTTAAGTGTGTGAGATTTGGGAAAATTCATATTTACTAGTAAACTCAAAATAGCCCAGCTGGCAGGGCTCAGTGGTTGAGCATTGATCTATGAACGAAGAGGTCACAGTTCAATTCCTGGTCAGGGCACATGCGTGGGTTGAGAGCTCAATCGGTAGTGTGGGGCACACAGGAGGCAGCCGATCAATGATTCTCTCTTATCATTGATGTTTCTATCTCTCTCCCTTTCCATTCCTCTCTTAAATCAATAAAAAAACATTTTCAAAAAATAAATAAACTCAGATTAATATTAACCAAAAGTCAGAACTGATAAATAAATTAATAGCAATTACTAAATATTACAGATATTGTAAATGATTTTATCAGGAAACTATAAACAGAAGCATTTAAGAAATTGGAAAAAAAACTCTTAAAAATTAAAATGACCATTGTCCAAAAGACAATTTAAAGGTTGAAGATATTTCTGAGAGAGTATAAAATAACATGGATGAATGGAAAACAGGAGACCAAAATGTTACCTATAGTAGAGAATCAATCCAGGAGATCAGAAATGATCCAAGAAAATAGAGCACAATTTTCCAGTGCTGAGGGCATGCATTTCTGGATGAAAAGAGCCAGCCAAATGCAGAACAACCTCTGCATGAATGAGAAAAGGATGAATGAGAAAAGGCTCACATCAAGGCACAATATTGTGAAATTTCAGAACTCCAGGTAGATACAATAAATTGGCAGGTAGATACAATAAATTGGAAAAGCTTTTAAAAATAATCAGTCAGATACAAAAGCTTGTTCATCTGAAGGCTATTAGACTTTGCAACCAGGAAGCTAGATAAGAATAGAACGGGGAATCACCTTTAAAATCCTCAGGGACAATTGTTCTCAACTTAGAATTCTATAACCAGCCATATGATCAATCACACATGAATTTACCTCTCAAATCAGTCTTTCTCAAGAAGCTACTGAAAGGTGTTCTCCATTAGAAACAGTCAAGCCTTGACCAGTTTGGGTTAGTGGATAGAGCATTGGCCTGTGGACTCAAGGGTCCCAGGTTAGATTCTGATCAAGGGCATGTACCTTGGTTGCGGGCACATCCTCAGTAGGGGGTGTGCAGGAGGCAGCTGATCGATGTTTCTCTCTCATCGATGTTTCTAACTCTCTATCCCTCTCCCTTCCTCTCTGTAAAAAATCAATAAAATATATTTAAAAAATAATAATAATTTTTTTAAAAAAGAAATAGTCAAGACATAAGATTCAGAAAGCAGGGAACCCGATATAAGGGAGAAGCAGAGGCAATTTCTGAAATGATGATGAAGAGGAAACTTGTCCCCCTGACCAAGAGGTCACAGTTCGATTCCTGGACAGGGTACATGCGTGGGTTGTGGGCTCAATCCCCAGTAGGGTGCATGCAGGAGGCAGCCGATCAATGATTCTCTCTCATCATTGATGTTTCTCTCTCTCTCCCTCTCCCTTCCTCTCTGAAATCAATAAAGAAATATATTTAAAAAAAGAAGCAGTGGAGACAGATAGGAAGTGAGAGGGCTCAATATTCGTTTTCTGTAGTAGGAAGACAGACCACAACTAGAACAGAAATATCAGAAAACAGCAATATGATCGTACTATTTAGAAATACATATGAGAAGAAACAGCTATAAAAGAGGTGAAAACAGGTCCTGTGTAGGGAACAGAGATTGAGGAATAGAAATGGTGGGTCAGTAGAGTTTTTTGTGTGTGATTTTAAATAATAAGCCTTGTATAATTCTTTGACTTTTAAAACTGTGAACAGGCACGACTTCCATAAAATACGAATGCATTTTTATTGAAAGCAAATATCTAGTAAAAATCCTATAATCCACTAATGGCAGCTCTTTTCAGTGGTTGTGTTCAAAGGAGTAATCCAAACATGTTTTGGCACTGCGCACCAAATGTCACTCCATTTGCTTGATTTCTAGCATTTGTATGACTGCAATGAAAATTTGCAGTGGCTTCAAGATGGCTCTAAGGTAATTCCAAAGCTTTCAAAGTAAATTGGTCCTCTTAAATTCTGTGCATAAAATTTCCCAGGCTCAAGCTGACCAAGTGGCAATCAAAATGAAACACAAATAGGATGTTAATACTGCCTTATTGCTCTGAAAGCATAGGAGAAAACAAAGGAAAATACAACCACCACTTACAACTTTAGAGGGAACAGTTTCCTATTGGGATGATTATGTGTTGTCAAAATGTATTCATTCAAATGAAGAAACAAATGCTTATATCTATTATATGCCAGGCACTATGCTAGGTAAACAGCAAATGTAAAAATATATAAGACATAGTAACTTCATTTAAGGAGTTTATAATCAAGGAAATTAAACACTAGAAGCTCTCTTAACTGACCTCCTTTTATGTGACTTGTTAGACTAAGCCTCACTAGCCAATTCCTCCTTTAAACACAATGACTAATATCAGTCCACAGCATGTAGAACTCTCAAGTTCATGTGACTATTCTTTCATCATTAGCTTCTTCACCCACCAGCTGAGTTGTATTCCTAGGTAGGGCAGTAAAAAAAAAAAAATTCCTCTACCCTCTTAGGTTTAGTAGCTCAGCTTGTGAAATAAGCTGGAAAAAAAAAAAAAAGACAATTTAACAAGAGAAAAAACAAAGGGTGTATTAATGCATATACATTGTGTGTGTACATGGGAGAACTAAGTGATAAGTAACTCAAAGGGGTGGTTAGAACTTGATGCTTATATAGCATCTTAACACATTCCTTCACTTAATGCAACCAACTGTGCAAACAATGGCCCAATTTTTGGGATTTCACATAAGATTTCACCATTTTGATGACTATCTTCGTTCTAAAGCACAGAGTTAACTATTAACATAGCAAAAAGTAATTTCTATTAAAGAAAAAAAGATGTTGCAGATCTTTAAGAAAAGAAACAAGAAATAGAATAGAATAAGAGAATGTCAGAGAAGGCTCTTAGATAACATATGGCCTATCCAATTAATTAAGAATTGAGATAATACCAGAAAGCAAAAAGGAAAGTGTAAACATAGTTCTAAGTGCCCATGGTAAGAGTAATTAATTTTTTATAGGAATTGAATATAAAGTCACCTCAAAACCTTACCTACCAGGTCAAAGGCTTTAATTTAAGCCATCATAGGAGATGTTTTCAATCAATAGTATGTTCCATGTGACAACTGGTTTTCTTTGAAACTAGTGGCCCGGTGCACGAAATTTGTGCACATTCAAAGGGGATTAATTAGAGGAAATAATTTAATATTGCTATTTGCCCTTTCTCTATAATAGAAGTATCAGAGATGAAAGAAAATTAGTAAAATGTATATGAAAACCTTCCTCCTGTCAGAGTCTGGGGCTCACCACAGGACCCAGAGTCAAGTCCCCGCCCACCCACATGAGCCTCAAAATTGCGTGAGACCCAGACCCAGCCGGCCCTCCCCATTGGGCTAGATCCAGACCTGGCCAGTCCCACCTTTGTCAAGCCCCGCTGGGCAGGGGGCGTAGCCTGAGGTCCCCTGGCCCAGTGCCAGGGCGGGGGGACACTGCCTGAGATACCCTGTCAAGCCCCCTAGGTGGGGGGCATGGCCTGAGGTCCCCCATCAAGCCCTGCCAGGTGGGGGGGCACAGACTCAGGTGCCCCGTCAAGCCCCACTGGGTGGGGGAGTGGGCTGAGTTCCCTCGAGCCAGCACTGGGGGTGCACCTTGAGGTCCCCCGTCAAGCCCCCCTGGGTGGGGGGCATGGCCTGAGGTCCCCTGTCAAGCCCAGCCAGGCAGGGGGGCCCAGCCTCAGGTCCCCTGGCCCAGTACTGGGTCGCGGGGCATGGTCTGAGGTCCCCTGTCAAGCCCCACTGGGCGGTGGGTGTGGTCTGAGGTCCCCCGGCCTAGTGCCGGGGTGGGGGGCGCGGCCTGAGGTCCCCCGGCCTGGTTCTGGGGTGGGGGGAGTAGCCTGAGGTCCCCTAGCCCAGCACCAGGACAGAAAGTGCACCTTGAGGTCCCAGGTTAAGCCCCGCCGGGTGGGGGGCACGGCCTGAGGTCCCCTGTCAAGCCCTGCTGGGTGGGGGGCGTGGCCTGAGGTCCCGTGTCAAGCCCTGCCAGGTGGGGGGTGAGGCCTGAGGTCCCCTATCAAGCCCCATGGGGGCGGGGGAGGTTGTAGCCTCAGGTCCCTCCTGATTGCTCATTAAGGTTCCTTAAGGGAACTTGGCCTCAGCTGTGGGTGCAGCCATCTTTGTGATGGAGTGATGGTCAATTAGCATATTCCCTCTTTATTAGATAGGATTATTTGAAAATGAAAAAATATACTATGGCAGACAACTTATATTTTACTTTGAGTCTTATTTAATCACTAGAGGCCCGGTGCATGAAATGCGTGCATGGAAGGCGGGAGTGGGGGGGTCCCTCAGCCCACCCTGCACCCTCTCCAATCCAGGACCCCTCGGGGGATGTCCGACTGCCGGTTTAAACCGGCAGTCGGACATCCCTCTCGCAAATGGGACCGCTGGCTCGTAACCGCTGGCTCGTAACTTGCCTGCCTGCCTGCCTGCCTGATCGCCCCTAACCATCTCTGCCTGCTTGCCTGATGCTCCTAACTGCTCCCCTGTTGGCCTGATCTCCCCTAACCGCCACTGCCTGCAGACCTGATCACCCCCTAACTACCCTCCCCTGTTGGCCTTATTGCTCCCTAACTGCTCTCCCATGCTGGCCTGATCGCCCCCTAACTGCTCTTCCATGTCGGCCTGATTGCCCCCTAACTGCTCTCCCCTGTGGACCTGATCACCCCTAACCACCTCTGCCTCAGTCCCCGCCACTGTGGCTTTGTCCAGAAGGACATCCGGAAGATGTCTGGTCTAATTAGCATATTACCCTTTTATTAGTATAGATGTTTAGTTAAATTAAGATAAGATGAAACAGATAACTCTTACTAAGTATATTGGAAATGTCACAATCGAGTCCTGAGACATATTACAAAGATCCTCAATTTTATAGAATAGGGTGGGTGAAAAGTGAGTTTACAGTTATGAGTATGTGAAACAGAATTCATTCTTATTATTTAATAACAATTTTCCACACAAACAACTATAAACCTACGTTTGCCCCACCCGGTATATCTCAGAAAACTTGCTAATTCTCATTCTCTATTAATATTCATTATAAAGTCAAAGACATAGTCCCATTATTATAATGGTCAATATGTATAATTAATTGGTCTCATGAGAGTGAGGAAACTAACCTAATAATTTACCTCACTTTCTATATATGGTTTTACCAGCATCTGGAAATTCATCTCCCTTATCAGTCATTCTTCTGGGAAATCCAATCTTCTCCCAACATCCATCCTATGATTCTGGATGTTGTTCTCTACACTTTCCCCCTAGGAGCTGTCTAATAGAACAAACCCACAATACCCGCTTTTGGGGTCACATTAAATAATGTCTAAAAACTTTTAAATTTGAGATGATGAGTTATGTAAAATTTTCAATTTTGTACATTTTAAATTCTGCATATTAGATTAGAATGTAGGTGATACAACTTTATTCTTTTCAAAAGAGATAAATTTATATTTATATCCTGTAGCCTAGGTTAGCTGGTCTGGTCTTTTATAAATTTACACTCTTGTAATAAAAAATGGAAAGTATAGAAAAAAAGAAACAAAATAATACAATCTCAGATTGTAAGAAAATTTAAAAATGACATAGTCCTATCACTTATGTTTGAACACTCTTTACAGTTTTCTCATCAAGAAATTATTCATTGCTATCAACATTGCCCCCAAATAAGGAATTCTACCTTCTGATGCAGCCCCATTCTGTTTTTAGAAAAAACTGTGACAGAGTTATTGTGAGAGAGGAATCTGTCTCCCATTCTTTTGATTGCTATCCAGAGACCACGTGTCTTAAACCAAGGCTCAGATTTTCAAAGCCAGCCATTTCTTACCCATCCCATCTTCTCTTTCATTGCCCAGCCATATTTTGAAAGAAGCAATGAGACCTCAAGCCACGATTCCAAAAACTTCAGTTTTCTGCCTACATTTTTTGAAATGCCAAAGATGTTTTCTTAGAATTTTTATATGTTATTAGTGATATTAGGCCCACTATATAAATTTTCATTTAAGCAAATTCTGCCTTGTAATGTTACCTATTTTCTTGTGCATGTATTATCATGAGCCATTTTTATCCCATGTACAGCTGAATCTATGATTTTCACTCAAAAGAGTATCTCCAATTACAACAAGCTGTTACTAGTTTTGAGAAGGAACAAGATATCACAAGGACATGTTTTTGAGACCTAAAGCAAACCACTAATAATTTAGATGATTTTTTTTTTCATTACAAGATATAAAGGCAAACAAATAAGCAAATCTGATGTTCTTTACAATGCAACTAATATAGATGGTTACCAGGGTAAGTGGTTACTAATAAAGTTAGGTCTACTAATAGAAAACAGTCTAACAAACTGAAATAGATGATAATAAAGAGCAACAATTAATTTGTTTTTAATAGATAGAATTTCTCATCTTCATCAACATAATTTTGCATTAAACATTGTCAAAGTTTCCATGTCAACAATTAAGCCCAAAATATTATGATCTTATAAAAAGTAAGCATTGCATATTAGTGGAATCATCTGCATTTAAAAAAGAAATAACAAAGTTTTTTCCAGGAAAGATAAAAGTCTTCACTTTTGTGATATTATAATAATACTAGAGGCCCGGTGCATGAAATTCAAGCACTTGGGGGGGGGGGGGGTGTGGGAATCCCTCAGCCTGGCCTGCGCCCTCTCACAGTCTGGTCAGAGAGCCCTTAGGGGATGTCTGACAGTGGGCCCTTAGCTGGCAGTTGGACATCCTTAGCGCTGCTGTGAAGGCGGGAGAAGCTCCCACCACCACCACTGCGCTCACCAGCTGTGAGCCCGGCTTCTGGCTGAGCAGTGCTCCCTCTGTGGGAGAGCATTGACCACCAGGGGGCAGCTCCTGCATTAAGCGTCTTCCCCCTGGTGGTCAGTGCGTGTCATTGCGGCCGGTCGTTCCGCCGTTCGGTCCATTTGCATGTTAGCCTTTTATTATATAGGATTTAAGTAAATGTTCTCTTTGAATTATAACATATATGACAATCTATTCAATCATCACTATTAATTTCTCTCAAAATCAATCTCTCCTTATGTTTGACTTTCTTTTACATCTAGCATCAGTTTGCATTTAAATCTTCCATCCCAGTAAAATTCAAAATGAATTGGTTTATTGAAAGTTCAAGGTGCAGCAATCTGTTCTACAGGTTTTATATAGGTTTTGTCATGAGCAATTTGCTTCAGGCTTTTTGTTTTGCTGATTTGGATTCAGTTTCTAACTCCTGCTCCTTGAGAATGCACTCTGTTCTGTCCTTTGTGGATCGATCTACAGAAGCATGCAGCACAGCCACTCCTCAGGTTTTCCACCTGCCATCGCACAAGTTGCTGAAGCAAAACATGTATATGTTGGAAATTTGATGGAAAAAAAACCTTATATTTTTCCTTCTCTCATCCATAAAATAAGGGAAGTATTCAGCTACAAGCATGCCAAAGTAACTATATCAAGTAGAGGCACAAAAATATCCCTTAGTATAAAGAAAGTTATGCAGTCTTTTTGATGGAGTTAACCATCAACTGTGTGCTGATGTGTCATGTCAGTGGCCTAGAGGGCGAGAGGCAGTGTGGAAAATCATAGTCGTGAAGAAAACCTAGAACTCAGTCCAAATACAAACTTGGGATAATTTATCAATAAAGTTGGCTATTCATTAGAATATATTCCCTATATTCTTCTACCTGAACTTTTCATTCAGTGATATGGAATATTACACCATAATGGCATTTGCTAATTGCAGTTGACCATAAAAGCCAAACATAAGAAACTTCACATTTTTGAGAGTTGCCGAAAGTGGTTACTGCCTAAAATTGTTTCCATCTCTTTGAATTATTTATGAAAATTATGTCCTTACCTGAGTGGATTTGACATTTTCAGCTTTACTGTTAAGAGCCCATAATAACAATTCAACAGTCCCTTTTATGAGGCTTTCAGAAAAATCAATATGCAGAAGTGGTTTTGCTCTTATGTAAGATGTAGGTAGGATAACCTACTTCAAATTACATACATAATATGCTTATACTGGTAGAACATAGAGAAAGGTAATACATTAGCCTATTAGCATGTGGACCAAGCACCTGGAAATAAGTGACAGATTTGTACTACAGAAGCAGACAGTATAGCTTAGTGTCCAAAGATGGGCTCTGGGATCATATAGACCTGCGTTAGAATCCCATTTCTGCCTCATGCTATATGGTAAATTTAGACAAGTCCGTTTTCCCATTGTGAACTGGGGACAACAATGCACACTTCATTAAGTTATTAGAAGACTAAATGATATCACTTTTTTCATTATACTTTCATTCAATTAATGCATATTATGACACACGTCAGGCAGTATTCGATGCAGTAGGGCAAGCATGTCAAATTTGTGGCCTTCGGGCCGCATGTGGCCCTCAACAAGTTTTTTGTGGCCCAGCCAATATAACGGTATATAAGAAACGTTTTAATAAAAATTTTACAACTTAATTTTTTACAATATCTTGTTATACATAAGCTATATATATAAAAGCCTAAGCAACTGGATGACTGGACAACCGGCCAGTTGCTATGATGTGCACTGACCACCAGGGGACAGACGCTCAATGCAGGAGCTGCCCCCTAGTGGTCAGTGCGCTGCCACAGCAGGAGCGCCACTCAGCTGATAGTCGGGCATCAGATGCTGGGCTCACGGCTGGCGAGGGCAGCTGCAGCAGTGCAAGCCTCTCCTGTGGACACACCCCCTGTGCACCCAAGCGGTGGTGGCAGCAGGTGCAGTGGGGTCAGAATGAGTGGGAGTGGCGCAGCAACCAACCCGGGCTCCGGCTCCTCCCCAGCCGCCTGCTGCTTTGCGCACTACTTCAAGCTGTGCGAGATTGACGCCCACAGCAGGCTGGAGCCCAACGAGCTGGTGGGTAAGGCCAAGCTGTGGTGGCACGGAGGCCCACTGATCCCCACAGGCCAGGCCGAGGGACCCTACTGGTTATTAATAATGAACTACAACGTTCACTAATGACTGATTACTATAATCGTGTTGCATTTGTTTCCCTTACACGCCTTACATGCAGGTGCACCATTTCTCTCCACTAATACTAGCAGTGAATATTTTAGCAGCCGATGGCCACCTCATTAGCCTTGTACTTACTTGTTTGGTGTGTGCAGCAGGAAATATTTTGCTTTTGGAGAACAAGAAAAGTAGGTTTACTTGCTTACGCTTATTAATTTGTGCAGTTATTCAGTGTCTGGTAAGTTAATGTTTAAGAAAAAATATTTTTATTAAAATGTTCTATTATTTTATGTTAATGATTACTCATTTATTTCAGCCCTTTGTATTCAGCATGTCTCTATCAAAATAAACATATGTTTCTATGAAAATTGAAGCTTTTGTTTTTTTTTGCGCCTCAGATAAACTTAAACCTTGTTTATTTGGCCCGTGTTAGCCTTTCAGTTTGACATGCTTGCATTAGGGATATAGCCATGAATAAAGAACATAGACCACTGGGGAGGTGACAATGAAGGATAAAAAGGAACCGTCTAAGCAAAGAGCTTTCTAGAGTGAGAAACCAGCAGGTGCAAAGGCCTAGTTTCAGAGGAAATTTGGCAAGATGGAGTAGAAAGGAGACCATTGTGACTTACAGACAACGGAGAGTGAAAAAGACAAGATGAGTATGAGGACACACACAGGGTGAATCCTATAGGACCTTGTTGCTCACTTGGTCATTGTTTATTAGGACCTGTAAGTTTTCTGAGACACTAAGTCAACTACTATTCAGGTATGAAAGTTAATATTATTTACAAAATCAGAGCTATCTATTTTATTCAGCTTCCTCATCTGTTCTCTCTCCAGGGCAGGGCTAAGGCTACTGGACCCTTAGCATCAATTCTACCCAAATCTGTAGGATCAATCTTAAAATTGAATAAGGAAAAAGCTACAGAACACAGAAAATCAAGAAGGGTGACACTTTGCTGGACTATTGATTGCAATTGTAGGTACGAGCATTCTTCCCAAATGTCCAGATGGGACCAGTCTACCTCACAGTTGCCAGTGCTGGGAGAAGACCAGACCGGCCACACTCTTGCTAATAAGCTATATCCCCACCACAAGAGAAAAAGCCACACATGCCCAAGCTGGAGAGGAACAGGGTTAGGATGGAGAATATCTAAAAGATGGAATATTTTCCTAAAAGGTACCAAGTCATCCAAAAGTGGTCACTGAAACTGAAAGCATCAGTGATGCTCCAAGCTGACTAATCCAAAGTCTGTTCCCTAGCTCATGCCAGGGTTCAGAGTATGCCACCTCAAAATTTACTACTCTGGCATAAGGATTATTTTGAGCTGAAGGCAATTTAGAAAAAGCAAACACAACAGGAGGTCTCTTCCAGCCACCACTACACCCTGCCCTCCTTCCACATCAGCCTGAGAGCAGGGCATCTCTATATATAAAGCCCAGCGACTGTTAGGGAGGAACGACCAGAAAAACCAGAACGACCTGTGGCTATGACATGCACTGCGGCATCCAACCAGCCTGATCTGGGCCCAGATCGCCTACCTGCACCCCCCTGCCGCCCAGCTGGCTAGGCCCCTTGATCACCCCCTCCCCCAGGAGGCCTGGGCCCCAATCAGCCCCCAACACTCAGATCAGGGGCAGGGCTGGCCGCCAACCGCCCGTGGCGCATCCCCCCCACCCCACCCCACCCCCTGGTAGGCCCCACCCCCGATTGGCCCCTAACACCCCTAAATCACTGTCCGGCTCCCTGGTGCATGTACATTTAGTGAAAGCACAAGAAAATAATTTCGGTCCCTTCTGTCCCCGACCAGAGTCTCCAGAGGGCTCTGCTAATACTGCAGCCAAGGTGTGGAATTCTCCCTCCAAGGCCCACAGCCCCAGGAGACCTTCCAAGTTAGCCAAAAAGGGGACCTAAGCATTAATGGGATGGCAGCCCTTTGCTGAGGAATGTAGAGAGACTGGGTGGGGATTTTGTGAAATTGGGTGCCTTGCAGATTAGGTGAGCTTTCAATCTCCCTTTAAAAGGGGCAGCAAAGAGGACCTGCAGGCTGCCAGGAGCAACAGGGAAGGGTAGGCACATTCAAAAACAGAAAAACTTTTAAACACACAGACACGAAGATCTTATTGGGAAACTGAGGGCAGAGCCCCAGGGAGAATGCAAAAATCATTAAAGGGCCATCAAGAATGGAAGCTCATGAGTTCTTAAAAGTAAAATCAGAAACATAATTCTATTTGTAAGTTTGTTAATAATTTCTTTCTAATACAGGCATATGTTTCCATGTCATTTCAAATTATGTATATTATATCATATAGTAAAATAAAAGTATGTGTACCTAGACAGAATTCTAAGTTGGGAATTCAAAAACAGAAAAGGCAGAGCATAGTAACAAGGTACTGCAAGCAGATGATTTGCATTAAGGATTTTCAATTGAATTTCATGTCAGCGGCTTATTTGCATTGAGAACACCTCAAAAGTCACTTAGGTTTAAAAATAAAAAGAACTGATGCTTTAATTGTAACTGTTTCAGACATGTAAACTTACATAAAAATGGAGTAAAATATTTCTTAAAGAATAAAATTTTTATTTCAGTTGATTTCTCTAACCAATCCAATACATCCTCTCCTCTCTCGTTTATAACATGGATATTAAAATTGTTTCATTTTCATTTACTTTTCTTAACTTCTTTCCTCTGAAGCAATCTTTTTCTGGGAGAGAAAAGATAACCTAATAGATTTTTCTATCTTTAATTTCCTGTGTTTTGTGAATTTTTAATGCTAATGCTTTAAAGAATTCCTCTTATTTAAATAAGATATTTGATAAAAAGTATTCCAGATAATCTTTCCACTAAATCTTTAACAGCAAAGCTTAAAAAAAGTTATTACCATATGCTTTTTAAAGCCTAAAGCAAAGATCTAGTATGGAATTGAGAATCATAATGAGGTCAATCTCAATTCCATCAATGTTATGTTCCATTAAAATCAAATCCAATCACATTCCTCATTTCAACCCAGCATGGCTTGGCTCTGAGGTATGTTCAGAAATGCACTTAAATTAGAAGAGAAACATTAACATTTTATCATATGAATACCACTAATGACTCAGAAGATTAGCAATAACACATTTCAGGAGACTTCCTCTACTGAAAATGTACTTTTAATAATATTCCCCCAGACCTAACTGTAACTGTGGGAGGTGTGGTTTCAACTAACAAAGTTTCAGAGCTCTTGTTAAAAAAAGAAATGAAAAAAAAGTCACTATCAGGGAAAACCCCTTAATGAAAAATCCATTTGATATTTCACCAGAAAATAATTCTTCATTTAGGTCATCCTCAATTAAGTAAAATAAAGTAGTGCAATTCTTAAGGGAGTAATCAGTCATCCTAGACAGATTATTTATGAGTTATAACTAAATTTGTTATTTTTGGAGGGTGGTGGGGTGGGTGGGAAGAGGGGCTTAGGTTTAACTACTGCCTAGTAAAAAATGGTAACAAATCATCAAGATTCCATTACTCTTCTCTATCCTTTTTCTGTATAGACATATAGCACACAAGGCTCTGTACATCCAGTTATGACGATCTTTCAGTATGAAGTATGCGGCAGGCTGGCCTCACCATAAGCAGCTTTAGAGCTAACCCTATTCCGTACACCAGCAGCACATCAATGCAAACAAGGAATAAGAGATCATCCTTAACTTATGGCAGGGATGTACTCCTTAATACTTTATTTCCTTTCACTAAATTCAATGTTTTGAGTGCCTAAATTATAACCAGCGCTGTGCTAGATATGTCAGAGACAGAAGCCATGGCCTTGTGGAGATTGTAACATATATCTAACGACCAGAAATGCATGGAATTAAGTACCTTTAAGCTATAAATTCCCTCCAAGGTCATGAAGGAGTCATTTTACATGTGTAAGAACTAAATAAATCCCAGAGTTTAAGTGCCTTTGCACAAACCACAAAGCTAGTTAATAGTTTGCTGGGACTAGGATTCGGAAGTCTGACGCTCAGCCATGGCTCCTCCTGAATATGAAAAAAAAGAGCAGAGCAGCAGGGAGATGCTGCTGTGTATGCAGGCATCAATGCTACCAACACTCAGAGTGTGGAAAATACTCAAGGAAGGGCCATCTTTTCGCTCCAAATTTTAATTACTGCTGCATTCACCTGTTCCTAGAGTATCTATATAATAAAAGCCTAAGTGACCATTATGGCAGAATGACCAGTCACCATGATGTGCACTGACCACCAGGGTGCAGACACTCAACGCAGGAGCTGCCCCTGGTGGTCAGTGTGCTCCCACAGGAGGAGCGCCACTCAGCCAGAAACTGGGCTCACGGCTGGCGAGCACAGCGGCAATGGTGAGAGCCTCTCCTGCTTCTGCAGCAGTGCTAAGCAGCAGCGAGCTGAGTGGTAAAGAGCAGTGAGCAGGCGAGTAGTAAGGAGTGAGGGCTCCTGGACTGCAAGAGGGTTCAGGCTGGGCTGAGGGACGCCCTCGCCCCCCGGCCCACCGCCAGTGCATGAATTTTGTGCACCAGGCCTCTAGTTAATCCATTACAATCTAATGAAGAGCAGATGTCCATTAATCCAAAGTAGGTTGAAATATGGGCTTCCACTCATGTACTCAAAATATGTTACCCCAAAATATGCATCTTTGACATAGAAATTATTTTGAACTGAAGGCCATGAAGTAGCAAACTCAGGACAAGCTCTCTCCACCCTCCCCCTGTTCTGCCTGAAGGAGGGATATAACTTCTCCTTTTACTAGAGACAAATTTATCAGCCCCGAGATGGCACCAGAGGAATCTATAAACAAACCTCACTTCATAGTTCCTTCACATATAGTTACCTTCCCACAGCGTGCCATCCTTGGAAGCCTACACCTGCTTTCCTTTGTTTTGTCATTTCTCCACAAATGGATTATTCTTTGTTGAAGAGGCTATACCAACCAGAGTTCCAAGTCACCATTTTGAGTTACTCTTAAAGGTTTCTCCTGCATGAAGCGTGCTGCATACATTAATACATTATTTTTCTCTTGTTAATTTTTTTTGCTTAAAGAGTCCCAGATGAATATCTAAGATGGGAAGAGGTAAAGTTTTGCCTCCCCTACACACATAAATTCCTTCACAAGCTTGCGAAGGCTCTTAAGGATCGTTCCTTAGAACTGTAAGCTAAAAAGTAAGGCACCGCACTGGGCTTTATTGGGAACGAGTGATGCCACAGATTCAGCTGAAGCTGGGGGCTCTGTGTGCATCAATTCTGAGTTAAGAATGTCTCCTCAGAGAACTCAGTGCAACTGGTGGTCACCTTAGCCATGAGGCTTCTCTATGTCTAAGTTTGTTCTCTGACTTCCCAACACCTAAACACTTGGAAATATATATACTTCCCAGAGAAACAGAGACAGCGGCAGAGGGTTAGAGGGAGGGAAGAAGGAAAGGAAGGAGAGAGGGAAGGAGGGGGAGAGAGAGAAAGAGAGAGAGAGAGAGAGATTGAGAGAGATAGAATATAGCCTTTGCCAGGGACAAAGGCTCAGTAACTAATTAATTCAATCAGAACCCATTCAATGTTGGGAAGGTGGCTGGCAGAGCCATAACTGCGTAACCAAAACAAAGCACCCCACATTTGACAGTACTTTCTTAAGACAGTGGATGAAGATATTAAAACATTTGATGTGAGAAAAGGATAGGTGGAAATTCTTAAACATAGTAAGCCTTTTTACAAATTTTAAGGTCTATAAATTGCATTATGATGTATATTTAATGTACTGCCTTAATTGTTTTATTTTAAAGTTCATAAAATATTTATAAAAGAGCATTTAGTGGTTGACTCCTCCCTTCTAGCACCCAAATTTGTTTTTCTCATTAGATATCAAATAACTCAAACTCTAATTTGGCTACTTGAGATTTTTTTCAGAAACCTTTTCATTATGACAAACGTATCTCACATGATTTCTGCTTTGTAATTTATCATTATTGCCTTTGTTAAATTTTTTCTGAAATCCAACATTTCTATTAAATTTTTCTTTGATATAGTAAAAATTATTACTTTCCCACCTCAATTAAGAAACTTCCATGACTCACCCTTTATTTGCCACTATCTGAACAATGCTCACTTGTTTTATTCTTACCTTTTATAAATTGTGTTACTATATCCACAACTTTATAGATATTTTTGAAAGGCCATCATATTTTTGTCTAATTGAAGGTAGCCTTTGTTAACCTAATCATATTGAGAATGTCCAGGTTAACGCCATACAGCCTATGGTGTACTTAATAGCACATACATATGCCAATGAATAGTTTTCTATCCATTAATGTGACAAGGGTATAAATTCAGTGCTCTGTATTATTTTCCTCCTATTCTGTTTTTTTTTGTTTGTTTGTTTAACACCATCTCTATATATAAAACCTTAATATGCAAATAGACCAAACGGCAAAACAACCAGTCGCTATGACATGGGCGAAACATGGCGGGCGTTGGCCATGGCGGGATGGTGGAGCAGGTGAGCAGGGGTGCCAGACCAAGGCGGGGTGCTGGTCGCTGTCATCGGGGCGAGCCTCTGGTGGTTACTGAAAATTCTTTGCTCTCATGCACTGCAGTCCCGCCTGCTGCTCACATCTGCTGCCGGCACCTGCCCCACTCGCACCCGTTGCCAGTGCCCAGTGCTGTCCCCAGTCGTTCGGCACCATCAGTGGGTGCCAGAGGCACCTGATGGCCCAGATCAGCCCTCAGGGCTTCTCCACCTTCCCTGCTCTTGAGGGGTGATTGGGGCTGTCAGCTGCCTCTTGCACCTGCTGCCGGTGCCAGAACCACCACTCCACACACTGCTGGCACCAGCCCCACTCGCACCCGCTGCTGGTGCCTGCCCCAATTGCACCACACTGTCAGCAGGTGCAAGCAGGGCTGGAGCCGTCAGCACGTGGGAGCAGCTGCAGCGGGAGCGGGATGCCAGCAGACAGGGGACCAGGGGCTGCGATGGGAGGGGACAGGCAGGGGTGCAAAGGATGGGCCAAGACTTGCCCCGGTACCCACTACAGCCTCGTGGCCCACAGTTCCTTTCAAGGTGCACAAATTTGTGCACTGGGCACCTAGTCTATTATAATGACACTAGAGACCCGGTGCACGAAATTCGTGCATGAGGGTGTGTGTCCCTCAGCCCAGCCTTCACCCTCTCCAATCTGGGACCCCTTGAGGGATGTCTGACTGCTCCTTGATCCAGGTAGGATCAAGCCTAAACGGGCAGTCGGACATCCCTCTCACAATCCAGGACTGCTGGCTCCCAACTGCTCGCCTGCCTGCCTTCCTGATTGCCCCTAACCGCTTCTGCCTGCTAGCCTTATCACCCACTAACCACTCCCCTGCCAGCCTAATGCCTAACTGCTCCCCTGCCAGCCTGATTGATGCCTAACTGCTCCCCTGCCAGCCCAATTACCCTTAACTGCCCTCCCCTACAGGCCTGGTCACCCCTAACTGCCCTCCCCTGCAGGCCTGGTTACCTCTAACTGCCCTCCCCTGCAGGCCTGGTCCCCCGCAACTGCTCTCCCCTGCAGGCCTGGGTCCCCCTCAACTGCCCTTCCCTGCAGGCCCTGTCATCCCCAACTTCCCTCCTCTACTGGCCTGGTCACTCCTAACTGCCCTCCCCTGCAGGCTTGATCACCCCCAACTGCCCTCCCTTGCAGGAATGGTCCCGCCCAACTGTCCTCCCCTGCTGGCCTGATCACCCACAACTGCCCTTCCTTGCAGACCTGGTCCCTCCCAACTGCACTCCCCTGCTGGCCATCTTGTGTCCACATGGGGGCAGCCATCTTGTGTTGGAGTGGTGGTCAATTTGCATATTATTCTTTTATTAGATAGGATAGAGGCCTGGTACATGGGTGGGGGCTGGCTGGTTTGCCCTGAAGGGTGTCCTGGATCAGGGTGGGGGTTCCCTTGGGGCGTGGGGAGGCCTGGGCGAGGGGCCTGTGGTGGTTTGCAGGCTGGCCATGCCCCCTGGTGACCCAAGCAGAGGTCCTGTTATCTGGGATTTATTTATCTTCTATAATTGAAACTTTGTAGCCTTCAGTGGAGCCAAGCCTCCTGCTCGCTCTGTGGCCGCAGACATTTTTGTTGGGATTTATTTATCTTCTATAATTGAAACTTTGTAGCCTTAAGTGGAGGCCAAGGCAGGCCAGGGCTGGTGGAAAGCTTGGCTTCCTCCATTGCCGGGGAAACCCAAGCCTCCTGCTCTCTCTGTGGCTGCAGCCATCTTGGTTGGGTTAATTTGCATACTCACTCCTGATTGGCTGGTGGGCGTGGCTTCTGGGTGTAGCAGAGGTATGGTTAATTTGCATATTACCCTTTTATTAGATAGGATCCTACAAAATCCTGTAGAACCAAGAGTGAAATAACTTGTTAAAGGTTTCAATGTTTCTGAAGGTCTATCTTGCCATTACCCATATGCTCTAGTCTAGACTTCTACAACCTAAGGAAGGTGTTTACAGGACAAAATCAAAGAAACATATAATCTTTAATAGTAAATGTTTAACAAAATATACATAAGATGGATCATGTAAGATTAATTTAAAAATAAATATGCTCAATTGCCAAAAGATAAAGCTTTACTCAAGGACAAGTGAGAAACCGATAGACATTAAAATATAATTGAAAGAAAAGGAAAGTAAAAGAAAAGATAATCTCCACATGTTTTCTAAATCATAAATACATGTTCTGCACCAAAAAAAAAATAACACAGAAACACACACACCTATGCACTCATTCCACATTACACACTTCTATGTCCTTTCCATATTACTTAAATGCCCCTTGAATTAATTTTATGATACAGTATCATTGGGATGGAAGAGGGAATGGAACCCTTCAGTACAGTAAGCCACTCGTTGCTAGGATGGAAGTAACACCTAAGTCTTCAGAGAGCCACAAAGCTTTGCAAATTTCATTGATTTCTTTGATAGATGCAAATTGCAAGTGACTCTGGATTGTGTCAGGCAACTTTCAAACGGTTCCAGCTGACTCTGCACTGAGCTACCACATGGTCAAAAGCACTGTAAGGAACATATCTCATCTTTACCTTTAAGCAATAGAGCTCAGTTTGCCTTGTTTTAAATTAAACACCCCCTAAGTAATTGTACTCAAGATTTGAAAAGTTTTGGCTTCCTTAAGCAGCACGACCATGCACTAATAGCTTTCCCTTTTATAACTTTGAGAATAATAACCATTTGGCGGACCTGAGAAGAAAGGTAGCCTTCAAGGTGTAGACCTCAAAGCAAGGAATGAAAACATAAAAGCTGTTATGGGATGCTTTAGACATCTTAGAATAGAGAATAATGGTCTCAGCTCCTGTCCTCATTCCTCCTGTGATCAGAGCTACATTTGCTGTTAATGGCAACTCCTTCTATAGGAGGCCTTTTAGAGGATGTGTGGATTCTGAACAGAATCACAGAACTGAAAAGTGTCATTGAATGTAGCCTCTGGACGGTTCACCACTTGCAGTTCCTGGACAAAGGAGAAAAGAGAAGCGATACAATCAGCAGGCATTCCAAGAAGCAAGCGGGCCTAAAATGGTAGCTAAGTGGCACAACACAACACACAGAGATGCAATCCACATGCCATAAGGCTCAAATCCAAGCGACCTTGCTTACTAGCTATAGAAATTGAGTTTTTATAGTCTCTCTGAAGCTGACTTTTTTCATATGAGAAAGAAGATAATAAAATTCCCACATTGCATATCTATTGTGGTAATTATGTGAGATCAGGTCTGTGTGCCACCTGGGGCTGTGCTAGGGACCTAGAAAGTGCTCAATAAGTGGTTACTATAAGATGACAATGGCAGTGATGATGATGAAGAGGATGCTGATGTGTGATGATCACTATTGTTAAGACCAAAGTCCAGAGTGTTATGCTCTTTCTTGTCTTGGAATTTTTCTACAACCCGTTCGTTCCCCTCTTGTCTGATTGTCTCTTCTCCTTTTCACCAACATGTCATCATTCTGAAAAATTACCCAAAGAATTAATGCCTCCAGGGAGACTGCCCTGAATCCATATGATTTGGATGCCTTCCTTCTACTCTTCACATCAACCAGAACAAAGTGTAGATGGCTCAGTGAGAGCGACCTGGAGAAGCTGAGTTCTAAAACAGGATTTAAAGATGCTTGGGTTTCTACATATTGCAGACGCTGTGCTGAAGGATGAGAATAGATGAACAAATGAGACATGGTTACAGGCCATAGAAATGCTCCCTGTCTAGACTTCGAGCTACACCAACATTGTGACAAGAGCTGTAGCAGAAGTATGTATAAAATTCTGTGAGAGCACAGGAGGGAGAAATTAATTAAATCAAAGCAAGACAGAAGGAGAGGTTTTATGGAACATTTCAGTTATAAAATAACATCTGAGCTGGACCTTAAAGGGTGAATACAAAAAGTTTCCTAAAAGGATCTTACCACAACAGCTTGTCCTCAGATTTATACAGGCAAACCATCTCTAAGGAGTACTGGAGACACAGCTCCCACTGAAGCAGCAATAGATTATTCCATTTATGAGCAAATAAAAGACAAAGAAGTAGAATGGAGTAGCTTATATTTAGCCTTTCAATTGTTCCAAGGGTGATTTTTAATCAAAGCAAAGCTCTACGATGTGATCACAGAGGTAATTTGGGAGCCAGTACCAGCTCAGGTGGTGGTCAGGTTACATTTGCTTCTCAGTGATGGCATTGCTGGGTGTTTAAATGAATTGATTATTGCAAATTGCTTTGAAAATACACAGTGCTGGAGAAACGCCATGAATTACTGTTGTTCAATATACTCAGGAGACAAACTCGTCTCCAAACAGAAGGTCTCCAAAAAATGGATGATGTTTAAAGACATTTAAGAGCTTTCTTTTCCACAACAAAGATGAAATTTTTAGCTAGATTTGTTCTAAAGCCATCATAATGTCTAAAGATAATCTTTAAAAAATGACATTATAACTGAATAAATCTGAAATTGCATATTACTTTGAACACATGTCAACGGGATACAAAAATGTTATAAATTCAAGTTTTTAAATCATGCATAAAAGTATTTTTCCCGTGTTAATAGCATTCTATTAGAACTAGTAACTTGGTATTGTTATTCATTCCCGTAATCTGCATCGAAATCCATAGATGCCACAGAGATATAAACGCTTACAGTAAAACCTGTAACTAAAGAAAAGCCATGGGGTGATCTATAGATAAATGAGTGGTGGAGTAGTAGCGAGGACATGCCTGTGTGCTTGGGTAAGAAATGTAAAAAACAACACCAGTGGGATGAAATAAAGGACACTCCGCGGCTGGCAGCGCTATTGCTGCGCCTTTAGGTACACAGAGTCTGAAGTAGCACACAGAGAGAAGGCTTTAGAAGCAGGGCTTTAAAAACTCTTTATCCACTCATGAAAGGAGCACGGGTCCAAAGCACACCCGTCCTTGTTCAAAAGCTGCCCATAACCTGAGCTCAGTTCTAGAAACGGAATCTTGAGCCAAACAACACAAAGACCATAGAATTTGCCCATCAGTAACCGTGACGTGGAACTCCAGGGCTGCCCTGGGTTTCTGATGTTTCTAATGCTAAGGTTTTCCATTGGTCCTTCGGTTTTGGGGGGCAACCCCGCATAACCTTTCAACAAGTCCCAGCAACATTCTCCCTTTCCCTTAAGTAAGTTAGAAGGGGTTTCTGATGCTTGCGATCTATGAGCCCTGGCTAAAGCAGGTCCTGTATCAAAAAAATGGGAGACGGTCACAGTACTGACATGTTTGGTTAAGAGCCAATGCAATTTTTCAGGTACTTGACAAGAACCTCAGTTCTGTAAAATATCCAAAAAGTGTATGAAAACCTCTCCATCCCCGCCAGTAAGCTCTGAATAAAGCCAGGGAGACAGAAATCACATATGGAAAACAATTACAGAACTAAGAATAACTGAGCTACTAAAAAGAAATCTATTTTTTTCTGTGAAATTGCAGTCAGGAAAGGGAGAGAATGAAATAGAACGAAATCTCCAATCCTTTCTGAAAGAAGATCAACACTGAATACAAACTAGAATCTAAATAAGTGGCCCCTGTGATTAGGATTATAAATAAATGAATGTTGATGAAAAAAACGACCTAGTGCATACACTTAAATGAGACTAATAAAACCCCTACTGTCGATGGGGAAAAAAATAAGGGGCTGGGGAAACATCTGTAATACTTTCAACAACAAAGATAAGAAAAAATAAAAAAATAAAAACATCTTTGGAGGAGAACACTGAGTCAGGGTCTCTACTTAAAAAATGCACATTAGAAATGCAGTTGGAAATGTTCCAGTTTGCTAAAAAAGGCGCAGATAAACAATCCTACCTCTCTTCATCACCAGACACACCTTGTCCACATGTCTCCACCCAGTCTCCAGAAAGTGGATGAGCCAGAGGCCAGCTTGGAAAAGAAACAGGACAGATCCACAGTGGGGAGAAGGTGGAAAAGAAGACCTACAAGAGAAGAGTGGGAGTAATGTCAGGAAGGAGTTAAATATCAGAAGGAAAAGTTACAGGAGATAACACAACAGCTGAGATAGTGATTATTTCAAAGATTTCAGAAGTGATTAATTTGCCATTGATGCAAAATACAAAGTAAGAAATGACAAATGAAAACAATGTTTATGTAGACTATTAGATCTTGGTTTTTGAAAGTAAGGCAAACCCTTTAATTTGCAAAGATGCTTTTTGTTTATTTGTTGTATGGGTCCAATCAGACCTAAATTTCTATGACTCAGGGATTTTACGAATGGCTTGATTGAGGGATGGGCCACTCCCCAGGGGATCTATCTACAAAGGTGAAGAACAGCTCAGAAAATCTAGGGAGACTGAGAAAACTTTATTTAACAGATTTCATTTCCTATGTGACCAGAAGATTTTTTTAATTGAATTAAATATTTTCCAACACCATTTATTCTCTCTATGCCCTCTTCTACCGCCACCTCCAGCCCTCCCTCCCCCCGACACCTTTGCCATCACCACACTGTATATCCGAAGATAAACACTGATAATGAGTGTGACTATATAATGTGTTATCCAACCTGGGGCCCTTTGGAGGGTTATATGGGGGTTATTAATAACTGGGTAAGGTCAAGGCAGAGACCACGTAGATATACAGTCACCTTATTGATAAGTCTCTGGGAGGGAAGGGGAGTAAGGCTCCCAGAAAGCATTTCCCCAAGAGTAACAGCAGTTTGGGCAGGTATGTTTTTATCTGAGTATTACAGAGGTCTGGGGACTGGGTGACTGCTCAGACAACTGCCAAAGAGGAAAGGCCCTTCTCTTGTAGCCCCCAATCCCTGTCTCCGTTCACCCTGTCAACTGTGCTGAACACATATTTCAAGCGTGTTGACTGGAAAGGGCGCTAAAAATTATTAGTCTGAATTTGCAACATCAAAAACTATAGCGAACAGTAAGAAGGGATTCTGGAAATGCAAGACACTGTTTTCTCTAATTTCCCATCTTTCTCAGCCTTCCTCCTGCTCACAAAAGATTTCTCTTTGAAACTCTTGCCCAACTCTGTCCTCCTTGAGACTTTGTCACACTTGCCGTGTCTTCATTTTATCATGGCTCATCAATCCTAAATTACGGACAAAAACCCCTATTATGTTCAGAGCTGCCCCAAGCAACACAGAGACCCCTGGAGCCTGTCTTATATTAACCAAAGAAAACATCTGATGTGTGTCTGATTCCGGCAGCCAGTGAGCTGGAGTAGATATGGAGCAGGTTACAGTTAGCCAATGATGCCGGGTCATTTCCAAACCATGATTGGAGTTGATCTTTCTATAATTATCCAGAAACAAGGAGATTGAGTGTGGAGACATATAATTTGCCCCATAAACAGAGGCCTGAATGGTCCATATGACAGCAAAGAAATCTCTGAGGGGAAGATTTAAAACTCTGCTTGGCTCTAAAGCAAGGAAGCCATCACCTTGCATTAAAAGATCAAGATGTGGTGAGATTTCCTCTCATCTCTCCCCTGTGAACAGAAGGGCAAATGAGCAATAATCAGTGCGGGGGGAAGGGGGAGGCTGACGATGGGGCTGCTATCACCTGAGCAGAAGCCAACAGGGGACTTGCTCCTGAGCCAGGAGAAAGCGCCTGGCAAGGAGACCTCAGGTACCGGGGGCCTTCGATTTCACTAACGGTTCTGTAGAAAATCCAAGTCAGGAATGGCAGAGGTCAGATTGCTGGCTGGTGCCCTCCCTCGGTGACAACTCCAGGCAATTTTACCATCCAGCTGTTCTGTTTTTCAAAACTAAAGTAATTGGAATTGAACTACAGAGCTTTGCTAAGACCCTAGCAATTAGCAGTGCGATTTCCCAAACTGCACTGTAATGGGAAAGTGTCCATCAATCAACCCAGTGAAATAACACATTTTCCTCACCAGATGTGAGATTTAATATCTTCATAACTCTCTGGATTTACCACTTAGGAATTGTCAGCCCTCCCTCGAGCTCTGAGAATTAATGGACCTCATCCCTGCTATGCAAGGATGGTTTATAGTTGTAAAATATCCCCACCTTCATTTTAGATATATTTACCAGAAATGTTCTTTAAGATGTAAGCAGACAACATGCTAGGTGGGAAATTTTTATTTCTATTTATATAGTATATATTATCCTTGTCTAGATAACCTTGCATTAAAAGATCAAGATGTGATGAGATTTCCCGTGTCTGAGATTCAGTTCTCAGAGTCTCAGCACAGCACACTCTTGTAACAAGAATAACCAGTTTATCACTGGAGGTAAACAATAAATTACAGTGAGAAGACACAAGGGCTTTAAGTTTCAAACTTCAGGATATCCTCTATGGTTTTCTGGATGGAGACTGAAATGTTCTAAGTTTCTCATTATGCATGTATGTACAGATCCTGCTGCTCATCCTGGACTAAGAATTTAAAAAATCCACATATGCTCCTCTTGTCATCACAGTTAGCAGGTACTTTAGTTCTCAGTTCAGCTTTCACTCCAATCTCAAACCATTTGAGCTGTGGCCAGGATACATTTGTCTCTTGAAAGCAACTCAAGCAGATTCCTGTGAGGCCAGAACCTCAAACTTTCTAGGTGTGGATACTTACTCTTTTTTTAAAAAAAAAATATTTATTTATTTATTTCAGAGAGGAAAGGAGAAGGAGAGAGAGAAACATCAGTGATAAGAGACAGTGAGCCATTGGCTGCCTCCTGCACACCCCATACTGGGAATGGAGCCCACAACCTGGGCATGTGCCCTGACTGGGAATGGAAAAGTGACCTCCTGGTTCACAGGTTGACACTCAACCACTGAGCAACTCCAGCAAGGCGGAAACTTATTCTTACCTCCAACACATAGGGGTTATACTGTCACAATGAAGATCATTCCACAGGCCTTGCTGGAACTGAATTCATTTAATAAATTACTCTTCTCCTACTGTGTCACTCCAGGGCCTGTGCAGTGAAAAGTACAGGGTGTCAGGCAGAGGGGAGGAGCCAGGAGAGCCTGCAAGGGATCTGGCTGCGGGGTCTTGTGGTGGCAGTCAGGGAAGGTCCCCCAGACAAGACAGTGTCTGAGACTGCCTTCGCATCTCAGAGGAATTATGTTGTTAGACATTGGAGCCATCTAATCATAGTTATTTCAGAAAAATAAAGAAACAGTCACAGAACTTCAGCATTTTTTTTCTTTACTGATTAAGGTATTACAAATGTGTCCTTATTCCCTCATTGTCCCCCTAACCCCCAGTCCTGCCCTCTCCCTCACTCCCTGTTGTCTGTGTCCATCACTTATGCTTATATGCATGCATACAAGTCCTTTGGTTGATCTCTTCCCCTTACCCCCACCCTCCCCAACGTTCCCTCTGAGGTTTGAGCATCTGATCGATGCTGCTCTGTCTCTATTAGAACTTCAGCATTTTAAGGAAAGTTAGAGACCATCTACTTCATTTCCTAATTTTAGAGACTCAAAAAATGATTCAGTGAAAACTGTCAATCACACCATTACATCAGCTGACACAACTCACAGGCATAATGTGTTATCCTAAATAATGTGTCATTTATTCCCAACTGATAACATTTCATTCTTTTCGAACATATGAGTTGGTTTTATAAGTTAATGCACTTTTTTTTTTCCTGGCAAAAGGAAACATTAGAGGACATGAAAAAAAATCACCTTGTCTAAGAAATAAAGAAATTTGATATATCTTTGTATAATTTATTCTATCAGAGATTAAAATCACAAAGCAATAATTACATATTAAAGAACCATTCAAAACCCATAAAGACAGAGTGATAAAATACAATTGAGAATGGGAAAAGAAATTCAAATGATTATAAGAATCTCCAACAATAGAGAAATAAATTACTATTTAATAAATAGTATTGAGACAATGTGTTATCAGTATAGAAAAAATATGTTGGAGTTATTAATCATACCACACACTATATTAATCCAAGATGAGTCAGAATTAAATTTTTATTTAAAACTAGAGGACATACAACAGTTCCTCTCCAGCTATGGAGAAGAGATAAATTCCTGATGCTGTATGGTTAAAGGCATAGGCTTTGGAACAAGACACAAGTGGCTTTAAATCCTACCTCCACATCCAAGCCACTCAACCTTTCAGGATCTCAGCCATCCTTTCTGTTAACAAGGGGAATAATGATTTTGGTCATTCGGAATATTGACAGTGGCAAATGAGCTAGTAAATATGAAGTGCTTAGTTTATTGTCTAGCCCATAACAAGTTATTATAGCAGTAGCTATTATTTTTATTAAAATCATTCAAGCTTTAGCTTTGTTTTTCTTATGAGCATTCTGATATCAACCTTAATTTTCTCTTCTTAGAACCCTACTAGGATTTTTCTGCCTTCTTCTTTCAAAGTGTGACTTGTGCTAGAGGGTGACAAGCACTCTACAATATTAGCTTCCAAAAGAGTGTCAGTATCCTAAAGAGTGAGGCAAAGATTCCACAATAATAGCTGTTATGATCAAGGCATGGAAGATTTTACCATAATCTTCAGTAATCTTTCCTATAGAAACAGTAAACTACTCTAGAGTGCACCAGAGCAAAGTCTAGACACTGGAAACTATAGTAAGAGTTTCTCAGTAGAGGAACATTATTGCTCCATTTACAAATCAAATAAGCTGTAATTTTGCCCACATATACTCCATACCTTCTAAGGCTTTTGAAAGAAAATTGGTAACTATGAAACATAATCTGATATAAGTGCTAAAGATATAAACATGAAATGGTCAATTAAATTCCCTTTATTTATTTACTTACCACTCAAAGCTTATTTTTAGTGAGACTGATAGCTTAACATGTTTTTCTCTAATCTATACTAATAAAAGGGTAATACGCTAATTAGACTGGGTCAACAGGCCATCTTCCAGACGTCTGACTTCCTTCCAAACAAAGCCATGGTGGTGGGGGCCAAGGCAGAGGCAGTTAGGGGTGAGATCAGACTGGCAGGGGGTTAGGGGCAATCAGGCTGACAGGGGAGGGCAGTTGTGGGTGACCAGGCTGGCAGGGGAGGGCAGTTGGGGGCGAGATCAGGCCACAGGGGAGGGCAGTTGGGGGCAAACTCACCTGCAGGGGAGGGTCGTTGGGGGCGAGGCAGGCAGGCAGGTAAGTGGTTAGGAGCCAGTGGTCCTGGATTGTGAGAGGGATGTCTGCACAAGGATCAGGCCTAAACTGGCAGTTGGACATCCCCTGAGGAGTCCCAGATTAGAGAGGGTACAGGCCGGGCTAAGGGACACCCCCCCCATGCACAAATTTCATGCACCGGGCCTCTAGTGTTTTAATAAGTAACATATTTCTTTGCATCTGATCTTAAAACTTATTTAACTAATTAGCTTTTTTTCTATTTTAAGAACAATTAAATGATTTACAGACTCCAATTGCTGTTAGCTTAAGGTGACAAGAATGTAGTTGTGATATTTCACATCACTAAAGAATAAAAAAAAACCAAGGCTCTTCGGAGGTAAATAAGCTTCTGGCTCATGTCCAAATGGAAGTACCACAGAGGTTTGTTTGTTTTTTTCAAATGGAAAAATAAATCCACTTAAAATTTAAAATAATAAAGATAAAAAGAAAAGGGGAGACCATTTTGATTCCTTTTACTCTTCAGTTGTGTTTTAAATAGTTTATACTCCATTGACACTTCAGTAGAAAATTTTTAAAGATTAATATAATTTCATTACACTTGGGAGAAGTGGCGGAAGTATCCCCCTGACTTAACAGTGTTTTCACATCCAAACAGAGCCTTAGATGTAAAGTTACACTCCTTACTACCAAGAATAAGAAACATAATAGAATTTTTTTTTAAAATACCTGAAACAAGCTACATTTGATACATAAACCAAAAACATATTTGTTCTATGACTGTGGGGAGAAAAAAGTGACATATTTATTTTTTTGTCAATTGAAAAAGAAAAAAAGCAAGAAAAGAAGGGAGAATGAGTGCCATCTTGTGGAGAGACCTACACCTACCACAACCAAATCATCTGTGCCCTAAGCTTCTCTTTCTTTGATCTTTTGCATGTAAAGCCTATGAGAGAAAGACTTTCTTTTGCCTTCATCCATCTTGCTCTATGCTCAGTATAAATGGAAAGGGGATTGTGGGTTGGCATATTCTTGGAAATATCAATACTGTTGTCTAGACAACAACATTAAGAAAGAAGTCCTGGCTGGGATGCAGGAGCATTCAGAGCAATGTACATTTTACAACCTGTATGCAGTTGCCAAAGGAGTAATATTCATTCGAAAGAGGCAGGTCCCAAAGGTGTGAAGACAACTCATGGCAGTGACAATCTGGATCCCTCTAGAATCTCATCTGTTCTGTCATATTTGAGAAATTGAGTCAGCTTGCTACATTCGGCATTTCCAAATTTTATTATCATGGGTTTATCATATCAATGCATTGGAAGCCCCATTCATTTCTTTTATATTGGACATATTTAACTTGATAACCTCATTAGAAAAAAGTTTGTTTTCAGTATATATTTAAGGGATCAATTGCTGAATCACATATAAATAATAATAATCTCTATGTGCATTGTACTTGTAACAATTCTAGTGATAATAATAATAGCAGCTGTGATTAATTGAACATGGCATGACAGATACTTTAAATATGCTACAGAACCTTCTTACCACCCTGCAAGGTAAGAAAGTACACATGCTTTTAGAGTTAAGGAAGTTGTATCTCAGGTAAGTTAAGTGAACTGATCAAGATTTCAAAGCTGGTAGTAACAGAGCTGGGATTTGAATCAAAGCTCACAACTGTCCTCGATACCAAATTTATTTTCATACCTGAAATTTTTGAGACTTCAGAAGTAACTGCAGTCACAAACAAAACAATCTTAAAAAATAAAAGCCTTCTAAAATATGGCCTTAAATCTCACTTTAATTATTCTGGCTATGTTCCATTTTCCCAACATCCCAGCCAGGATTAGATTTATGAAAATCATGGTATGCTCCACTGAAAAACAGTTTCATCCACATAGAATGCAATCTAGCTGTTCACAGTGGGAGACAAAAATTACCCTCAGTTATAACTGCTTGTTAACTAGAGATCGCTTTTCACTTGACTATCTCTCTTCAACTTTAGGTAAATGCTAATTAACTATAAACCATGAAATATTTCAATGTTAACCTCTACCTCAAAGCAGAATTTTCCAGGTTGGAAGGTCTGTATCTGATCTTGAAACATTGTATTTTTTTCAATATGGAAACATTTCCTCCTTAAATTAAAAAAACACACAACACAAAACCTAAAATATTAATAAGTAAAATAAAAAATGTACTTTATAATTCTAATTATTTCTCTTTTGCTGGAGATACATGTAAAAACTTGTTTCTATTGTTATTGTCATTGTGTCTTTTCTTGGTTCCAATTATCTAATAATTATTTTCAATCCTTACCTGAGGACATGTTTTTATTGATTTTTATAGGGAGAGGAGAGAAGAGGGAGGGAGAGGAGAGAAGAAGAGAGAAAGAGAGAGCAAGAGAGAGGCTCTCTCTAAGCAACTGAGCCACCAGGCCAGGGATCTAGTTATTTTTAATAATAGATCATGTATTTTAGTAATTAGCACAGGAAATTATTAAAATTACAAATATTATTCACAGATACAGGATATTTTCTGATAAAAAAATAAAATCTGTAGAATCTAGGAAAATGTTCATCTAAGACAAAAGTATATATACCCTTCCTTTCGAGTTTTTTCCTCTCATCTCAAGATATAACTATCCATAAAGGCAAATTAGGTAATACTTTTTTTTTAATTCACATTCCCACTATTTTTATTGTTAAGTTTCTAACTATTCAAAAGATTAATTCAAGGATCCCTTTGGCTTTATTTTCTTCATCTGATTGAAATAGTAATCTTTAAAATTTTTCAGCAATGTTTTCCAATCTATGAGTTACAGAGCACTATAGATAATAGAATGATTGCAAAGCGTCTGAATTCTTTATGTGTAAATATTTTTTTCAGATTGGATATATGATAGGTCATATACTCTCATACTTATATGTAGATAAATACATTAAAATATGTTGCTTTTGATTAACAGGATAGAAATTCATTTTATAGTTTATTGGCCTCTTCATTATCAATATTCTGTATATTCTGAGTTAACCAAGGGTAAACCTACAACTCTCATAGATGGGGTAAGGTTGGAAACCATTGTCCAGAGATGACAGGGTTTCTTTTTCCCTGATGGCCATTTTCTCAACCATCACTCAGAACAAAGGGATGCATGGAGCTGCCCATGGCACTTGATAAAGAGGAGAGAGAATGAACAAGTTTCAACAGCAAGCAGTGGCTCTTGCCTGCTGCACTACTGCCCTTCCTTTCTACTTCTTCTAAGATGATCTGAAGGCCCATCAAGTGTCCCAATTCTAGGTAACGGAATGTGTCAGTCCTATGGATCAGAATGCCCAAGTACTGAGTGGCCCAACGCTGTTTCTGCTGTTTTCACACAATGCCCAAAACTAACCTTTGGAAAAATCTCCTAAAGAAGAAAAGAATAACTTCTCTATTACCCTCAGCCTCCTTCTTTCTCACCTTCTTCAACACAGAGGTGCAGGCACCACTGAGCTTCCTGCCACCATGCGCTGAGTTCAAAAAGAATAATTTCAACGTAAAAGTTCAGTTGGTGGCTCTATAGTGAAATAAATTATTTCAGCTGCTACATTTTTGAAGTTACTCTATCAGAATTTTAAATCCTTTTCCATACTTCCCCTAAGGGCATGTGAGCTGAACCAAGCCTCCTTTTTGTTTTATGATTTCTAGGCTGACGGGAGTTCACAGCAAAAAGAACTTCCGAACATCAATCAAGCCCTGCCCGTCTGCTCTTTTATTTGACACGCTTCCTTTTCATTGTGATAACTCTATTTTTTACATTTAAAGTGTGGCATTCAATATAAATCACTTGTTAAGAACTTCATATGAAATGCAAACCTTATCAAATGTAGAAAAATTAATAGAAGGCATGGAGGAAAAAATGAAAGGTTAGAATATAGATTCAGTGGAATTATCTTTTATTGTATTTAAAGGGATCACAATACAATTCCAGGATGCATTTGAGTGTTTTTGTGCTCTTATTTTGAACAAAAGTATGTGGAGTGCCTTACGCCAATGCTGAAGGATGAGGGATATATACTGAGTGGCCAGATTATTATGATCTCTGAACACATAATAATCTGGCCACTCAGTGTATGAATTTGTGCATGGGGGTGGGGGGGTCCGGCCAGCCTGGCCAGGGGGAGGGGACATGGGCGGTTGGTCGGCCTGCCTGCTGGTCGAACTCCTGGTCGAGGGGACAATTTGCATATTAGCCTTTTATTATATAGGATATACACTGAGTGGCCAGATTATTATGCGTTCAGAGATCATAATAATCTGGCCACTCAGTGTATTACCAGATAATGATCTGGCATAAGAATGGAAAATACTAAAAAAGTTAATAAATCTTAAGATTTTTCTAGGTGTTTCAAACAATCTCATGGTCTTACTCTGGAAGGAAATCAGAAGTGAAGTGTTTACGTTTGAAATGAAGTGTTTATCTAACTGCATGTTGCAACATTTTAGTGGGTTGTGAAACTAATTTAGTAACTTTGATAACATTGGTTTATGAAACAGAATAGAACAGATCAGAAAACTTCAGAGGACACTGCATGTGGCTAAGGTAAAGCTTTTGGGTTGTTCTTGTTAAGAATGTTTATATGCTAGCTAGAAATACAAAATGGATTACTTACTAGATCTAAACTTTTGAAAATCACACTAGTACATTTTACATCACCCTAACAGTATTTAGCAAGTCAGGTTCTAGTGACAAAATAATACCTACAGCATCTTTCCCAGAACTCAGAGGGTCATGGTTTGAAAGGTGTATTTGAATTCTTCTATAGAAACATAATTACAAATCCTGTATAATGTGTACTACTTAAATAAAAGGTGCACAACCCAGCAGGGTATTTTGGGAAACATGGTAGTCAAGAATCATGACTCTTCAGTTTTATTTTAGGTAATATCTCTGGTTATTAAAACTAAAAATCAATATTGCCAACAGATTTAATTAAGATGTTTGATATGAAAAGAAAAAAATGGAATCGTTTGAGAGCCACAAGCTCCCTTCCAATCTCCATACATTCTGAATGCTGGTTAGGGGTTTTATGTTCTATCCAAGAGTCTTTAATATCCTATATAATAAAAGGCTAATATGCAAATTGACCGAACTGCAGAATGACCAGTCGCTATGATGTGCACTGACCACCAGGGTCAGACGCTCAATGCAGGAGCTGACCCTGGTGGTCAGTGCGCTCCCACAGGGGGAGTGCTGCTCAGCCAGAAGCGGGGCTCACAGCTGGCAAGCACAGTGATTGTGGCAGGAGCCTCTCCTGCCTCTGCAGCAGCTTTAAGGAGGTCCAACTGCCGGCTTAGGCCTGCTCCCCTAAGCCATCAGTGGGACATCCTCTGAGGGCTCCGGGACTGTGACAGGGCACAGGCCAGGCTGAGGGACCTCACTCCAACCCCCGGCGAGTGCATGCATTTCATGTACCAGACCTCTAGAGTGTGTGTGTGTGTGTGTGTGTGTGTGTGTGTGTGTGTGTGTGTTTCTTATTTCAGAGAGGAAAGGATAGAGAGAAAGAGAGATAGAAACATCAACGATGAGAGGAAATCATTGATTGGCTGCTTCCTGCTAATATGGATCAAGCCTGGAACCCCAGCATGTGCCCTGATCAGGAATCAAACTGTGAACTCATGGTTCATAGGTTGATACTCAACCACTGACCCACACCAGCTGGGCAAAGAGTCTTAAACTATCTGTAGAGGGGGCCATTTAACAATCAACAGGAGACCCAATGTTTTTCATCATGTATGGATTTTTAAGCACTTGAATTTTTGCCAAAATTTTGGCTTAATGATATTGATGATGATAAAGTTATATATGATACAACAAAATTAATAATGGCTTCATTTGTTGGATAGCCCACTACATGACTAAGCACTATAAAATATTTCATTTAATTTTTAGAATAATCCTATGAAGTTGATTTTATGGCTTCCATTTTATGAGAAAAACAAAGCTGAGGAAGATTTAATAATTAGTGGAATGTCTCAGGATTTACACTCAAAAGACAATGTTCTTCACAATGCATCTCAAGATAATGAGATATCAGAGAAGCTATTACTCCTCTATTTATTAATATTCCAGATTTCTTAGTGCATCAGGAAGAAGGGAGGGAGGATGGGAAAGCGGGAAGAAGGAAGAAGGGAAGGAAGGAAGAGCAGGGCAGGAGAGGAGAGGATACACAAGTATCATATATTTTTATTCCTGCTCTCTCTACAGAATACAGCATCAATGTTGCTTCATTTAATCAAATACCTGAAAGCAATGA
The DNA here is from genome assembly GCF_027574615.1 of Eptesicus fuscus. Classification (NCBI taxonomy): domain Eukaryota; kingdom Metazoa; phylum Chordata; class Mammalia; order Chiroptera; family Vespertilionidae; genus Eptesicus; species Eptesicus fuscus. The sequence goes on along the minus strand of NC_072475.1, from coordinate 29,497,571 downwards.
AAGAGCACATTTTCAGTACAGAAAGAAGAAATTGGATACCACAGATAAATAAGAACTGACGGAACACGTTACACTGTTCCACTAACAGCCAAGGAGAGTCTGAGATATCCTATCTAATAAAAGAGTAATATGCAAATTGACCATCACTACAACACACAAGATAGCCACCACAAGATGGCCAGCAGGGGAGGGCAGTTGGGAGGGACCAGGTCTGCAAGGGAGGGCAGTTGGAGGCGATCAGGGCTGCAGGGGAGGGCAGTTAGGGGTGACCAGGCTGGCAGAGGAGGGAAGTTGGGGGTGACCGGGCCTGCAGGGAAGGGCAGTTCAGGGGCACCCAGGCCTGCAGGGGAGAGCATTTGGGGGGGGGGGACCAGGCCTGCAGGGAAGGGAAGTTAGGGGCAATCAGGCTGGCAGGTGAGCAGTTAGGCATCAATCAGGCTGGCAGTGGAGTGGTTAGGGGGTGATCAGGCTGGCAGGCAGAAGTGGTTAGGGGCAATCAGGAAGTCAGGCAGGCGAGCAGTTGGGAGCCAGCAGTACCAGGATCGGGCCTAAACAGGCAGTCAGACATCCCTCAAGGGGTCCCAGATTGGAGAGGGTGCAGGCTGGACTGAGGGACATGCCCCCCTCCGTGCATGAATTTTGTGTACCGGGCCTCTAGTTTCTAATAATTTCTTTTGATTTATGTATTAGAGTTGATTGTGGACCCCCAATTGGAAGGCAAGGATGACAAAATTTAGGAATAGTTGGAATCTCTAAATCTACACCTCATCCCTCAAAAACTGTGCACTGCTTTTTTGACAGCTTATTGGAAACACACAAGAGAAGTGTCACCAGGGTCACTACACTTTTTAAAAGGGCAGAGAGCCTCAAATGCTTAGCTGGCGTCTGAATCGAATCTGCCATTCAAACTAGGCATGGACTGCCCTATTTATGGGTCCTCTCTAAATATTTGAAGAGTTGACCATTATCTTGAATTCCACGTTGTTTCACTGAGTCATTTGTCTCTTAAATGCACTCTTCTAAGCTTTTTATTTTTAGCTTCCCCAAACAGCTGGCACAGCTGGACAAATTAAATCAACTGCCCAGAAGCTAACCTGGCCACTCCATATATGTACACCACAGTGACGAGTGGTAGCCTGGGAAGTTTGGAAGGACATTTGTAGCAAACTAACTACCACTTTCAGGTCTTTTTCCAGACCTTCTAATAAAAAATACTATTTCCTGAAAGTAATGCTACTCAGTGACCTTCAATCTGGCCTCTTATTGTCTTATCTCCCTAGTAAAAATAACCATAATTCTTTATTTTATAAGTGATTTTGTTTCACTCTCTCTCCAGAATCAGAAAAGTCCTATTTCTCTCCATCGTCTGCTCCCCAGAAAGCTGAATTATCGTGGTGTTCATTAATGTTTCTGAGAGAAACTTCCATCTCAAATGTATTACAGGAACTATTCTCTTTATTCATACATGCTATTTTGAAAGACGCACTGTTCTTTTCTTACAGAATTTGGGGTTTATCTCTATATTAAAGTAGTATGTTTTTTCAGTATGACCCTCCTCGAAGAAGAAAAAAAGAAAACCTCATCACCTAAATTATTCTGTTATTTCAAAGGCTGACAGTTCAATTCTCTGCAGAGAGACATAGGGTCAAGCTGCACAAGCAAAAGTAGCGGATTTCGACCCAGCGTCATTTGGTGAGGACAGAGGGGCAGGGAGCAGCAAATCATTCCAGCGGCCTCCGTGGGGACAGACCCGTCTGCTGATGCCCTGAACTGTGCTTTTTTCAAGGAGACACATGTCCAGTGGATGAGGGTATCATTTTACATTCAAAGCAAACATTGATAAGCAGAAATTAGGGAATCTAAGAGATGGGAGCCCCAAATCAGGAAGATTTAATAGTGACCAAAGGTTAGAAAAGGCATGGAAGCAGGCCTGAGTGCCCTAGTGAAGGCAGCAGCGGGAAAACAAAAGGACAGAGCATCTTGGGTGGTGGGTTGTCAGGGTAGGACTCTAAATATTTTCATGATTTTTTTCTCTTTGGAACAGAAATATATTCTGAGGAGTTTTTTTTCAGGCAGGAATTTCAAAAGTACAAAACTTTATAGATATATTTTTAAGATAATTTTCAAATGTTACCTACAGCAGATGTCTGGGTATTGGTTTGTTTTTTACTAAACCATCACCCTCTGTTTAAACGACTGATGTCATATTAATCCACACAACAAATATTCCTGTTATTTCCGTCAGAAGCTTTATCATTGAGCAACAAGGAAACCAGAGCTAACCCTTGAAATATGAAGTGATTTGCCAACTCCAATTAACTGATATCTATCAACTTTTCTTCTCATATGTAATTAAAATTATTTCGTGTTTTTAATTCTTTTGTGTAATTTGTTATCTTCTTTAACCTTCCCTTAACCTTCTCTTTGACTTAAATGGTTTTCAATATCTGGGGAGCCACTAAATGTCACAGACAGTATCTGATGGTCTACTATGCCTAAGGAGGATGTGGCTGAGTTTTCAGGAAACGGCTTTCTGAGTTTTGCTGAGTCCTTCTGAAATTTGCTGAGTTATTTAATTTGCGAACAAATGTTTTCATCTACCTTGAAAGTCCTAATTGACAGAGTTGCAGCATTAGCTCAGTAAAAAATAGGACTATTTTTGCAAAATGTCCTTTTGTAGGTTTTTCTGTTTATCACCAGGTGACAAAATTAGGCACTTACGTGGGGAAGTAGATTAAATATGGTACCAGCTGAGGCATATGACTGCCTCGGGCAGCTAGAAATGTTTCTACTGATGCCTCAGAGAGAGAGAAAATCATCACTCAATCTACCCATAAAAGCTACATAGAGACAAAAATCAATCACTCTAAAAGAGGAAGGAAAAATATCATGTATCATAAATACACAATGGCAGCTGCACATTAATAAGAGGTATGTATTTATATCTTAGATTTATAAAGCATTATGTTTCCAAAGAATATGCATATATAAGTGCTAACCAATCACAAATAATTACTAAGTGAAATATATAGTATCTTATATTTTAAACCCTTTTGTAAATGAGAATAACAAACTTGGAAGCAAACAAAGTTGGTGCTTAAATGCTTAAAATCACAGCACACTGTGTGTGAGTCTGCATTTTAATAAGATCACCAAAGACTCAAATGTTTTACACATTGGCTCCAGTTCACAAATCTTTAAAATTCATGGTAATGCTCACTTTATTCTGTGTACCCAGGTACTGTTTCATCTTTTTAGGTGTTTGCCTCTGTTTTTCTTCGGAGGACAAAGACTTCAGCTTTCTGCAGCGTTAGACTGGCTTAAGGCTAGACTGCCACTACTAGCACTTTATAAATCATAACTCAGCAATCAAAAGTACTTTAAAACTTAAATAAAAGGTACTGTTAGTCGACATCTGTGCTTCCTTCATATCTAATTTCAATGACACCCATCCCCCATTTTCTTTTTGGCATTGGATAAAGTGGTATTTTAAATCCTCAGGTTACTTTCTGTAATTTGAGAATGTTAAAAATGCAAATAAACACTAAATGCTCATAATCTTGACAAAGGCAATCACAATGCATTGCAAAAAGTCAACCTGGGAAGACTGACATCAATGAGGAAGGGAAATACACCCATGCATACATGCAGATATGCATACATATACATACTTGTTCATGTTGGGAGTTTTTGGCAGGTAATTTCCCCCCTCTATTTATCATGAACCCTAGGCTTAGTTTTCTGTCTGTCAGTTATTAAACCAGCAACAAGAATAAAAACAGAACAGATCATTATTTTCAGCCAAAGCTGACCTTCCTTCTTCTCAGAATTATCCAGAAAGGTGCCCGAGAACCTCTAATTTCAGAATCTTTTCTCATTATTATAATTTCTTTGTCATTCTGGTTTAAAAAAAAAAAAAAAAGACAAAAAACTGCTCTCAAAAGCATCCCTATGGCAGGTTGTGTCCCCCTTGTGATTTTTACACAAACCTGAAGAGGAAAATGAGTTAAGGATGCAGAGGTATTAGACCATTCTATGGGAGTTTTATTACCCTAAAAATAGATACTTCATAAGCCACTCTACATGAGCTCTGAAAGGGGTGATCACCTTTTTTATTATTATTATTTATAAGGCAAATTAAGAACCCTCCTCCCTAAAGAAGTAATATTTTTTTTGTATCAATCAGGTCACAGTAAATCTAATAGTGAAAATATCCCAATGTAGACACCATTCTTAAAAGAAAGTCATACTAAACTTAAGTGAACATGTCCATACTTTTAACCATTAGAAATAGTTACTTCTGAGGAGCAATGGAAATGCATTGAGTCAGACTTGAGGAAACTACACTACGATGGTTAGTTAGCACTGTTTACTCTTTCTGACTAGCATTGGACACTCCTATAGATGCTATTGTTGCATATTTCCTTTTCTATTAAACATGGTTACTTGGTGACAACCTGCTGCTCTCGGTGCCTCATAGTTCATGGGGTGGGAGTGGGGTGACATGAATGCAACAGAGTAGAAACATTTCACCTTTTCATCACTAAACATGCCAGTTTCTCTCCCTCTGTCCCCACATCCTTTGCCACCCTTTTGTGGAATACACACCCTGTCCCTGCTCAGATGAAAGTCCATGTCCTTCACTGGGGCCCCAGTTCTTTCCCCAAATCACCTCTTGGGGACACCACTCCATCAATTATCCCTCGCTCCAGCCTGCATTTTCACTTTTTCTCTTTCAGCTGGAATAGTTCCACTAGCATACAAACCGCTCTAAAGTCTCTTCTTTAGAAAACCCACTTTTAGTCTTTCCTAATGACCACTGCCCTCTTCTGTTCCATTTTCTCAGTAAAACCTGTCAAAACAGTGGTCTACTGGCATTTGCATTGCCTCCTGTTCACTCTTCTGCAATCAGGTTCAGTTCCCTCTGAACCTGCTTTGAAAAAGCCTACCAGTGACTTTCATTATTACCAGGCCTCACATTACAGACTTTGACCTTCTTCTCTTTATTAAAACCTATTCTTGCCCTAACCGGTTTGGCTCAGTGGATAGAGCATCGGCCTGCGAACTGAAGGGTCCCAGGTTCGATTCCGGTCAAAAGCATATACCTTGGTTGTGGGCACATCCCCAGTAGGGGGTGTGCCGGAGGCAGCTGATGGATGTTTCTCTCTCATTGATGTTTCTAACTCTCCATCCCTCTCCCTTCCTCTCTGTAAAAAGTCAATAAAATATATTTTAAAATAAATAAATAAATAAAAATTGAAAAAAAGAATAAAACCTATTATTGGTCTCTATGACAATGCACTCTCCTGGTTTTCCACCTGGATCACTGCCTAACAAAAAGTCGTACTTAGACACACTTATATCAAGGGGGTAGGAAATGCATACCAGTATGGTCTTTGGTAGACTCTCCTCTTCTGCCAGACCTCTAGATGCTAGGCTGCCCCTCGCCTTGGTCCTGGGCCACGTTCTTTCTCCTTTTATTTATTGTAATGCCATCTGGTCCCATATTATTAATTAATATATGTCCACTGAAGACTCCTAGATTTATAACTTCAACTCAAACTTCTTTCCTTCACCTCCAGACAAAGCCTAGTAACACTGTTGACACCTCAACAAGAGAACATTTGGTTTCTTTTTGCAAAACCATTCTTTCCAGACTTTCATTTCTTATTGCACTTCCATTTCTTACTCAACAACATCCCCTCCCCGTTGTTCAAGTTGAAAACTGGGGAGTTACATTTTCCATCACTTCCAGATCCAAGCCATGAGCAACACCCAGTGGGTTTATCTCCAACATATATTTCACACTGTTCTAATCTCCATCTCCACTACCACCACCTTAGTCCAAGTCACAATCATGTTGTTTCTGCAGTAACAATTCGAACCCAAGTAGAATTGTTACAAAGTCAGGATCCACTATACAAAGTAATCAGCTTACAGACAACAGTATGGTGATTACCAGAGGGAAAGGAGGGGTGGAGAGAGGTAGAAGAGGGTATGGGGTGGGGCCAGATAAATGGTGATGGAGACTCAACTTGGGGTAGTGAACACACAATACAATATACAGATGATGTATTATAGAATTGTACACCTGAAACCTATATAATTTTATTAACCAATGTCACCCCTATATATTCAATTAAAAATAAATGTCAATAAAATTAAATGATGGTGATTTAAAAAAGGTATTTTCTTCCTATTTTCATAAATCAAGCAAATGTTTAAGATAGTGAAAGACTTAATGTTACATATGATATTGTCCCCCAAATTAGGAACATACTTAATTTTTTAATAAAATCTAATTTCTTCAAAATTTCAGCTGCCAATACACAGGTGAATTTTTTTCCCTTAAACTTCAGAAAATAGACCATATAGACCTAAATTGAAAGAAAATAGTTCCATTTCTGTTTCTTAAAAAGATAGAAGGAAATAAAAACAAAGAATCTCTCACTCACTAGAAATTCAAGCAAAGATGCTCAGTGTATGCTCTTTAAGATTTCGAGCACAAAGGTACTATTCTTGCTGAGCAAGGTGATTTTATTCCTGACCTTCATCCAAGCCTTAAATCTAGCCCAAAGCTACTGATGAATCACATTTCAAAAGTTTTCCAAGCTAATTATTATGAAGAGTCCTCTTTAGGAGTCATCTTAAAGAACAATACCATACTGGGATAACAACTTGATTTTTCCCTTCTCCAGAGAATTTCACAGAGAAAGGTCATTGGGTCCACTTTTTATAATTATCATACCATCATTAGAACTGTGAATAACATCTTCTTTCTATTCAAGTGTCTCAAATGCCTTATCCTCATTAAGTTTAATTAATCAAAATTTTAGTCCTTGACCCTGAACTTGAAATATGCTCCCTATATGTGTAAGTGAATACATGCTTGAATGTTTGTGTGTTTGTGTGTAACAGGGTTTAGTAGATTTTCTGTAAGTTACACATATCTTGAAAAATGAAATGGAGATTGAGAATTTTAAGTTGTGGTAAGTTCTAAATAATGATGACAATTTAAGCAACCAGAATACAAAATCTTAAAAAATTAGAAAACACCACCACTTTACATAAAACTATTCCAAATAAAAAAGAATAAAACTAAAAATATGAGAATAAAAAAGGACAAACATAATTTATTGCTTAACAAAACCCACTAGAAAGCAATAATTAGTTTCCTTCTTTTTTTTCCCTTTAAAAACAGTACAATTCAAAGAATCCTGGGCAAACTAGCGTTTTCAATTTGGAAGTATTCCCAAATTGGTGACAAAAACAACTATTTAAAACTCAGTTTTCACAAAATCCTGCTAATCACTTGTTCATGAAAAAATAATTATTAGAACTTCCTAACATTAAAAAAGATGTAAGAAGAGTTAAATGAAACTCTGAAGTAATCATTTCATTTAACACAGTATTCATGTCTAATATTTTACTGCTGAAAGTGTATATTAATAAAATATTTATAATGTTTATATACATGAAAAACACCAAGAGGGAAAAATGTTCCTCCCCTGCCCATATGTACCTTAAACCAATGGATCCAAAATGCTTCATGAGTGTGGCCCTGAAACACATAGGTTCCTTCAGTGCATTTCAGATCTAGTGGTTCATGATTTTTAAGGATCATAATATTTCTATCATAACTACAGAGAAATAAATCTGGAAGAATATATGATAAAATGTTAACAGTGATTATTACCAGGACTTGAACTTGCTACTAAATCTCTGAGGATTTCTATTTTTTACATTAAACAAGCATTACTTTTGCAAGTAGGAACACTAATAAAGGAAAAGTTTTCTTTCTGGAAATGGAAATTGAAACTATTCAGATAATCTCCGGGCAAACCATCTGAGGAAATTTATCTGTTAGTATCTGTTGTAAAGTAAAAATTCCTCTTCAGTTTTTTTTTTTTTTTTTTTATAGCATATGTGTGTGATTTTGCAGTGTCTGAGTTAAGGTTTTATTAAGATCTCATCTGAAGAAAAACCTGCCAACCAAAGGAAAATCCTTAAATCACAAGATAACACTGCCAAAGCCAAGGAGCATGTGTGAAGTATATCTTCTGTAGCCAAGCTGAAACTGATCCAACCCGGGCTCTGTCGTGGTCCCATCACAGCAGACAAACTTGAGATGTAAAGATGTTCTCCCTCTTCCTGTTTCTTCTGGAATAAAATCAGAGGTGCCTGGCCAAACTTTTTCATATCAGTACAGGTAGCAACAAAACAAAATTGGTACATTTTAAAGGTGACTATTACCATCTTTAAAAGAATCAGCATTTTATATATATATATATAATAGGGTTCTAATCTCAGAAGCATGAGCATTTCCCTTAAAGGCATAATTTGGTTGAATGAGACCATAAATATTTACAACTTTTTGGGACATATATTTTGCATGATGCAATGTATATACTTATATATCACTTTTACTTATATTAAAAATTAGAAAATATATTTCTATTCAGTTTTCCTTTTATCTGTTAGGAAGTTATAATAAAAGCCTCCATCACCAGCAGTAGATTTGTGGTACTGGATACAATAGTTAGAAAACATGTCAAATATTTATTCACTCATTTCACAAATGTTAACTGGATATTCTGTATATTCTAGGCATTATCATGGGCAACAGGCAGATAAAAAACTCCCATGATCTCAGATGTACAGATACAAACTTTATAGAAAGATTCTCTTCAAGAATGAATGACAATTCATCAAGGGGGGAAACATGTTACTATAGCAGTTCAACATGTCCAAAGGCAAGGAATCATGAAACAACAACCCTTATACAAGGAAAAGCAAGTATTTCGGTTGAACCATAGAAAATTGCTCAAGTTTATGTAGTTCAAAAGTATTAGAATATCTGCAACTGTAAAAGGCTCATCTTCCCTGTTGGAAAAGACTCCATGGAGTGCGCACATGAATAGAAAGGGCAGAAGAAGGAGGTAGAGACACAGGCCGTGACTATTATGTTGAGCTGTGTTTGACATGCTGTGAGGTATTTGGATTTAACACTCTATATCTGTGCTTCTCAGACTGTAAGTGCACACCGATTACCGGGGCATGTTGCTAAAAGGCAGACTAGGGTTCAGTAGGTGTGGAATGGGGCCTGAGATTCTGATGCCTAACAAGCCCCCCAGGGCTGCTGGTCCTAGGACTGAGCTTAAAGTAGCAAGGGTCTAGGGCAGCGAGTCTGAAAATGTCTTGTGTATAAGAATCACCGGGGAAACTTCTTGCAATGCAGATTTGTGGGCATTCGCTCATTCCAGGGATCTGGAGTAAATATAGGAACTTACATTTTGTGTGAGTACTCCCAGTGGTATTGAAGGAGGTGTCCTCCATTCAGGGACACACTGAAAAGTAAAGAGTAGGGAGGCATTCATTCTTATATTTTAAAAAAGAAAGGACATCCAGAGGGAGGAAGGGTGAAAAGTATTGTTTCCTTTTTTAAAAAATCTTTATTGTTCAAAGTATTACGTATGTCCCCATGCCGCCCCCGCTCCCCGCCATTGACCTCTTCTAGCCCACCCCCATCTCTTATCCCAGGCCTTCATCACCCTATTGTCTATGCCTATGGGTTATGCATTTATTTAAAAAAAGACCATGTGGAAGTGCACTGGGTGGACCTCAGTGAGAAAAATAACAAATGCTCAATATGATGAGACTGGCCCTCTGAACTGGATCAGCAACTATGCTTGCAGTGCCGATAGTTTGACGATTCTCTCCTAGGGCTGAATCTCAACTCATGAAATGAATGTACCAACTTATACTTTAAGACTGGCCTAGTGATCTATTTCAAGGATTCTGCCACTGATTATAGCTCATAGTTCTTGGGAGGAAAAGATGACATAAATGTAAATTTACCTAGGATAAAACGAATGCACAGATGTTTCCGTAGCCTGCATTTATCACTGCTTAGTGTGCTCTCACCAAAGATGAGTGCTCCTTAGAGTCGCATAAAATATCTATATATTATGTGCGCTGCACCCTTGGTTCAGGTTGCCTAAACAGGTTTAGATTGCACAATATATATTATAAATATGCTGAATGAGAAAACTTTATGTTACTGTTGTATAATTTTGGTGAAGTGATCATAACTCAAAACAATACATTGTACTTCCACAAACTGCACCTAAATGTCTTTTTTCCATAAAGTTCCAGATATTACCATACCCAGGCAGGTGTGTATCAACACCTGTTACCATATGAACCTGGTGGCTTGGTTGAATCAAGTTGGATAAAAGATTAATGAGTATCTTAATTTGGGTGGTAAATACAAAGAGGCAGTGCCACGGTAATTTTTGATAACATTTAGGCTGCTCAGTAGTCTGGGGTTTTTTTTCTTTTTAATATACAGATATAAAATTAGAGAGTTGAGTAGATTATCCTTCCAAGTTCTATATTTTATACATTGCCTTTATTGAAATAGGGCTCAGAAAGAAAATACAGTAGCATAAAGGGATTTTGACATTTAACTTATCATTGATTTCATTTTTAAAACAATTCAACAGTGTACTTTTATCATGACAAATATTTTTAAATGAATAAAATGTTTACACAATCAAAGTTATGAGCCACAGGTTGGTAACTCTTAAAAGCCTAGTTTATGGGTTGGAAAACAAACCACACCTTCAGCTATTTTCTCAATTTTTTTTAATGCTGCAGTTCTGCTTAAAATTACTTTTAAGAGTCTGCAACCTCTGCAGCAGATTGTATTTCCAAAGATAACTGCAACAGCATTTTACATCCTACATGCTTTTTACAAATGTAATCTGACATTCCACCAGCAACAGGTGGAGTCTAATTCCTCTCCCCTTGCATCTGGAGTGGCCTTGGTGACTTGCTTGACAAATAGAATGTGACAGAAGTGATGCTGTGAGGTTTCTGAGGCGAGGTCACAGGAAGTCTTGCAGCTTCCACCTGGGCCTCCTAACATTTGCTCTGAAAGACTCCCTCTCGTATCCCAGCTGGCAGGCTCCGAGAAGGCCAAGCCCACTGGAGAGGATATGGGTAGGGGATGTGGCTGACAGCCCCAGCCCACAACTAGCACTAACTCCTTCCCACACTCCTTTTTCACTCTCTGAGCTTTCGAAAAGCAATAGTAACCAAGCTCTCACCTCCCAGTCAACTAAATCAGAATCTCTGAGTGAAGGACATAAGCAACAGTGTTTGTAAAATGATTTCCAGGTGATTACAATCTGCAGCCAGGGTGGAAAACCACTGACTGACTGACAACACGGTACAATCCTCAGATAAAAAGGACCAACTTTCTTCTTCTCTTTCTGGTCCTTTCAACCTGAAAACTGATATACTACTCGAGCAGATATTTTAAATGAGATATACATAAATGTCCCATTCCTCAATTAAATAAACTAGAAGATAGGTCTTAAGTAATAGTCCTTGAATCTTGTTTGTTTTTTGTTTGTTTTTTTGCTTGTGCAATTAATAAACTTACTATGTGCAGTACTGTAGTTCTAAATATAATAGAAGGAATTCCAAGGAGGACACCACTTTTCCCACCAGGCTGCTCATTAGTGCATGACCTAGTGGGGACAAATGTTTGTGAATAAATATTTGAAACATTAAGCAAAAAGGAAAAATACAGTGACTGAAGTAAGTAGTTCACAACAGGAGTGGTTATCTTTCAGGAAAGATTTTAAGGGCATTATCTACTGCAGTTGCAAATGGCTTTAGTGCTTCGTGGCTGCCATATTGAAATTCTTCAACATTTGATCTTTGAGCTTGTGATTTGTAGGTGAAGTCCAATGAGCCAATGGAGCATGAACCAGAAGCTTAGAGCCATAGCTCACAGTGTCCTCTGGACAGGTTCTCCCCTCTTCCTCCCACCCCTGCCCAACCCCCCCACCCCCCAACAGGATGTTGCTGCTCTCTGCCTGGGGAAGGGACTACTGGGTTGGTCCCTTCCAACTGGTAAAGAGCCCGGGTGTGGGCACAGGGAGGCAAGTCAGGCATGTGCCAGTGCTCAGGTGGGCTGCCAGCCCCATGGTGCACTCACTGTCCACCTGCAAGGAACCTCTTGCTACCCCCTCAATGTGCCAGGTATCTAGTGCCACAGGATGCATCCCTTGAGAGTCACCTGTTCATCCGCTCAGCTGACTATGGGAAAAGGAGATTGACTTCCTCGTCTCAGGTGGAGGGACTTTCTTTCTTTCTTTCTTTCTTTCTTTCTTTCTTTCTTTCTTTCTTTCTTTCTTTCCTCCCCTTAGCTCAATAAATTATGTAGCTGGCCCTAGTTATCTTTGTTTCAGAAGAAGTAATGCTTACATGAACTCTTTGTGAGAAATTACAGAAGCATGAACCCAGGAAGGTCGACTGCAACATTTTGTTTCAATTACGTACCTGTAATGTGTTAGATAATAGCATAAAATTGGACTAATCACTCATTCACATTTCTCAACAGAGGTGACAAAACAGAACTGATGTGCATTAATTGGATGGTAGACAAGTGATGAGAAAGTACAAGTCAGGCAGTAAGAAGATAAATCAAGAAATAATGTCTCCTATTTGGAAACTCCTAAACTTTATTCAAGTGGAAATTTGACCTTTCTCTTTCTACAGGATTGATAAAAAAAAATAATCCCCAAGCAAGTAACAGGTGGGAAGATTGGGGTAATGGTTTAAAGCAGTGATGGGCAACCTTTTGAGCTTGGTGTGTCAAACTTCGCCAAAAAACTGAGCATAACTCGGGTAGTGTGTCACTTTGAAGAAAAATCATTATTTCGCGATATTTATAGTTTAAATAACATAAATGTATAATTGTTATATATAATTGTATTTAATAAACCTCAGTGTCCGCGTGTCATCAGAAATGGCTACGCGTGTCAGTGCTGACACACGTGTCATAGGTTCGCCATCACTGGTTTAAAGGGTCTAAAATAAACTGCAAGTCATAAAATAAAAAATAAAATCTTGTGGCTATAAAAGCCATTATTAGAGTATTGAAATTCGGCATCTAATTTCTGGTTTTAAGAATATCCATCTTTCCCTGGCTGGCGTGGCTCAATGATTAGAGAGTCACCTGTACACCAAAAGGTCTCAGGCTCAATTCCCAGTCAAGGGCACATACCTGGGTGGCAGGTTCTCTCCCGGACCCCGGTTGGGGTACGTGCCAGAGGCAACCAATCAATGTGTCTCTCTCACATCGATGTTTCTCTCTCTCTCTCTTCCTCTTTCTTTCTCTCCTTCCCTCCCCACCTCCCTCCTTCCTACTCTGAAAAAGCAATCAAAAAAATATGCCCAGGTGAGGACTAAAAAAAAAAGGATATCCATCTTGTGACAAATGACCTAGTTAGAAGAAGATTTCCAAGAATGGCATTTCCCTTTATCAAAGGTCAATAAGAAGACTGATGTAACAACTAAAGTGAGATTGATCTTTGATAAGAAATGGTGTTAAGTATTTGCAATTCTTTATATGATTTAAACCAAGATAAAATTTGGTATTACAGAACTCTGATTAACTTTGAAAACATATCAACAGTTTTTGTGACTTGAAGACACTCATTGCAAGACAGTTTCACTTACCAGGCCAGTGTGAAATTGAGGTGTCAGCATATCAAAATATTTCATTAACATCATATCACAGAAGTCTGGGATTGGATAATTTTTTTTCCAGTTCTCTTGACAAGTTCCCACTTTTTACATGGTTGCCATTTGTGGGATTAATTTGGAAAGGAAAATAGAGCGGAAAAAGAAGTTGAGAAACATAAGTTGCATGTTTCTCAGTATCACAGCCAATAAACTGTCTCTAAAACAGACTGGCAGGCATGCTGAAGTGCGACTAAAACAGGAGGCAGGGGAACATGAGAAGCCACACAAGGAATGCTGAAACACTTAGAAGAGGAGAAACCGTTTATTGCTTTTCTCACTCTCTCACTCTTCCATGTGAACAGCAAGTAAAGAAAGATAAATGCCTTCTGAGACACGTTTCCTAATGTGCAACAGAAAACTATCAGTCCCTGGGCAAAGAGATGGCTGCCCTTGTCTTTGATTAATTAGGTTATGAATCCTGGGAGGATAACCCGTATATTCAAGGACTGCTCAGGGCTGCGGAAGAGATGGGAGGAAAAGTTCAGAGAAGAGAAGATTCTAAAAACAGAGACTCGAAGGTCCTCTCTTTATCCTGATGTCAACTGTCAAAATCAGAAAGGAAACCGAAAGGAGTTTCCAAGGTGTCACCGAGATGGCTTCCTCTCGCCTGCATAATTGCCCTCCCTGCAAACTGGGGCCAGAAGAATAAAGGTCTTTAAAACTCCCTTCTCAATGTCAACTCTTGCTGTGGAAAGAATGCTACAGCTTCAAAGAGAACAGACAACATCTAATCGGTCAGAGTGCCTCTCCGCTCCTTCCCAGTCTACTCTCTGGGAAGGGTAACGATTGAGAACACAGCATGGGCTTTCCAGTCCCAGCTGCCACTTATTACCTGGATGGCTTTGGGCAAGGTGCCATCTTTTGTGGAATTTAAATTACCATTGAAGGGAAGATACGCTAGTATTTTATGTACCACTCAGAAAAAGAAAACACAACTGACAGTTGTCTTCATAAAATACATCGATAGGAAGACAGCACAATTTCAGAGATGCTAACCTGTGAAATGACTGCTATGGTCTGAATGCTTGTGTTCCTCCAAAATTCATATGTTGAACACCTAATGCCCGGGGTGATGGTGTTGGGAGGTGGGGCCTTTGGGAGGTGATTAGATCCTGAGGGCAGAGTCCTCAGGAATGGGATTAGTGCCTTTGTAAAAAAGCGCTAATCTCTATAGCAGGGGGAATCTCCGGAGCCCCTCCCCACCTTGTGAGGACACAGCTAGAGGTGAGCAGTACACAACCCGGAAGAGGGCCCAGGCCAGAACCTGACTGCTGGCACGCTAACTTGGACTTCTAAGAACTGTGAGAAGTATCTGCTGTTTATAAGCCACCTAGTCTGTGGCATTTTTTTAGCAATCTGAATGGACCAAGACAATGCGCATATCAAAACTGATGCAATATGATCCTTAATGTTTCTAAGCCACAGCTTCCTTACCTACAGTATGTGGCCAGAAGCTAATTTACATTATTGAGAATTTAATGCAATGAAGCAGACTTCACAGCAGCTGGCATTTCATAACATTTCAATCAGATTTAACTATTATTGGTTGTTGTTGTTGTTTTTTTTCTGTGGGGTGTGTGTGTCTGTGTGTGTGTGTGTGTGTTTTAATTGAATCTACTTTGACCGAATGTCTAAAGAATCTGTGCAATAGATGAGGTGGGGTCAATATGCACTGACCATAGCAGGCTAGTCACAATCTTGTGAAAGTTTCTGCTAGAAGCCCCGTGAGCATTCATAACTTTCTTGAGAAAGGCAGAGATGCAGAATTGTCACAATACAGTGCCAGGAGCAGTCACCAGAAGTGCTTCTGACCGCCACCTGACTCTCCCACAGGGACCTCTAGGTAAAAAAATGCAGCCAGCTGGGCCCTGCTCAGATAGCAGATCTGAGATGATCACTGCTAAAGGTATGACTTCAGGTCGTGATTAATATTGATCCTTTCTTTTGTGTGTGATACTGTGAGTGTTATATGAAACTCCTCTTTTCACTTGCGTACTATGGGGTGAAAAGGGAACGTGAGGACAGGCTGAAAAATGCATGCACTTTTTATAAAAGTTCTTAAAATTTCTGACTAGCAGTAAAATTAAGTCAGCTAAGAGAATCTATACTACAGGTACAAAGGAGAGATTCAGTGTCATTTTCCTGAGAGTGAAACACTAGAGGCTGAATGCCTTTGAAATGCACTTGTAAGAAGCGTGATTGGCATCAGCTGTGAGGACAGAGTGACCAATACAGAAATAATGAGAATGAGGGCCCGCAGGCAGAAACACCATGAAGAGTATGATGAGTATGTGCATGACTGAAGATCAATATGTTCAGAAGCAATGGAATGGGTTTCAATGAAGGGAAAACATTGATTCAGATAGCCTGAGTGTGTGCAGGAAGACCCAGGGCTGAAACTCTGACACCTGCCCACACTGACATGAATGACAAGGTGGGCGAGAAGAGGAGGGCCTCTCCCTTTCTCATTGGTTGCCTTTCAGTACAGGGTGTGGGCATGAATGCATACATGTGGTCTTATTGTTAGAATCAAGGACTTTGCATCTTCAAAACTGCTTTCAAACACGTAAGTCAGTTCTAATGGGATGGCTCATTGGTCTAAGGTCTGTATCATGAATCCAAAATAATCTATCCTTGGGCATAATGGTTAAGCTTACCATCTATTTTCACAGCTTAAAAATCCAAAATAACATGTGCTGGACCTAAACCATGTTCATGGTAACATCACTATAACTCTTGCTTCTTACAATCAGAGGTCTCTGGACTTAGTCTGAAGATCCCTTTACTTTAAGATTGTCAGAGGGGTGAGCACCACTTACTGCAGCAATGGGCTTGACAACCTGCTTGGAAAGGCTTCTTGATCCAAATTTTGCAAGATCTGGAAACGACTAGTGTAGACTAGTCGAGTGCCCAACTCATTTTATGAATCAGCTCTATTTCCTCCTTTGATTTTATTAACACATTTCCACTAACTGCACATTGTAACCCTTAACAAAATTTCTGCTAAAACAAAACACAAATAATCTGAAACCTTCTGTCTCTTCCCTTTCTCTCCATATTTGGATTTAGAAGATCTAGGACCATGCCCCCTCCTTTCGCCCCCCACCCCCCGCCCCGAGCCCCAATTGTCACATAACATTTTCCGACTGCTTTTGGAAGTAATTGTTATTAATAGTTAAAGAAATCAACAATTTTCCAAAGTAAATCTCTGAATGAGTTATTTGTTATACTTCGTATTTGTTATAACACTTCATATTTGTTATAACAAATAAAACAAAACACAATCTTCAGTCCTCATGAAGTTGCATGGATCAATTCTAAATGTCTATTCTTTTTTGTTTTGTTTTTTGATTGTCTAAAGTTTTACATATGTCTTCTTTTCCCCCAACTGACCTCCCCCCAGCCATTCCCATCCCAGGCAAGCCCCCCACTGGCCCAGTGTCTGTGTCCCTTGGTTATGCTAATAAGCATGCATACAAGTCTTTTGGTTGCTCTCTAACCCCCAACCCCTACCATTTGTCCCTGGATCTATTCTTGTTCATCAAATTATGTTGATCATTATATCCCACATATGAGTGAGATCATGTGATATTTATCTTTCTCCAACTGGCTTATTTCACTTAGCATAATGCTCTCCAGTTCCATCCATGCTGTTGCGAATGTTCCTTCTTTTTTATAGCAGCATAGTACTAGTATTCCATTGTGTAGAAGTACCACAGTTTTTTAATCCACTCATCTGCTGATGGGCCCTTAGACTGTTTCCAAATCTTAGCTATAGTAAATTGTACTGCTATGAACATAGGGGTGCATATATCCTTTCTGATGGTTGTTTCTGGTTTCTTGGGATATAAATTTCTACTCTTAAGCATTTCTGGGAAGAGCTGTTTCAATTGTGTGAAGCTTTAAAACACTGTGCAAAATAGACAAGTATTAGTCGCCACGGGGATCATATGAAATATTCTTTCAACAAATACAGATGGTCCCTGGCTCCATAGAGCTTCAAGTCTACTAGTAAAGGCTGTTTATAGACAAGTACACCCACAACTTAAATACAGTATAATAAATGCTGTGATAAGGGCCATTCTTTCAGGAGGAAACACTAAATGGGCAACTTACAGTAGTTGTTTAAGGAAGGATTCTTAGAAGTATCCTCTAAACCAAGCATGTCAAACTCACGGCCCATAGGCCACATGCCTCATTTATTTGGCCCGTGTTAGCCTTTGAGTTTGACATGCTTGCTGAAGTTAAAACTAATCAGAGGGTAAAGAATATGAGGTTTACAAAGTATCTCTATTGTTTTTCTAGTTTTCCACATCTCTCATTATTCCAATGCTTTCCACTTCCCTGTTACTGGAGAAAGAAGTAATAGTGTTCTAGATTTAACTTTCCTAATGTCCTATTCACTGCTCTTACAATTAAAAGCAACAGAATTTAAGAAAAAAGCAACATAATCACTTCAACCTAGTTTAAGAAAAAAAAAAAAAAAAACAAGGAAAAAAAAAAAAACAAAAAACAGGAATGTCTGGGAAAAATAATGGGATAATCACAAAAATCTAGGGGAAGAGAGAAAACTTCACAAAGAGCTCCAACCGGGATCAGGAAAGCCAATAGGAGTGGCCTCAGTGTCTGCCTCTGACGCACTCCTCCTTGCTAGATCTCTCTTACTTTCTCTTTTCCTTATCTTGACTGACTCTCACTGCTGCAATGTACATGCACATAATTAAATAGCACATTCAGAATCTGAGTTTGCTTGTTCTCATTTCATGTCATCCACAGAAATAAATGACACATTTCTCAAGCTCAATGGCAAATTTCTAGAAAAGAGATTCTGATTGGCCTCGCTTGAGTCACGTGCCCAAATAACTTGATTAACCAGTATTCTATCCACCTATTTCTCTGGCCCAAGAACCCAAACAACAACTATTGCATCTCAAAATAAAGCAACACTCTTAAAAAAAAGCCCTGAAGGTGTGTATTAACTGAGCATGGTCCTTCCTACT
The DNA here is from genome assembly GCF_027574615.1 of Eptesicus fuscus. Taxonomy (NCBI): domain Eukaryota; kingdom Metazoa; phylum Chordata; class Mammalia; order Chiroptera; family Vespertilionidae; genus Eptesicus; species Eptesicus fuscus. The sequence goes on along the minus strand of NC_072475.1, from coordinate 29,478,969 downwards.
CCAGCAAGACCAGCTTCTTGGTGGCTCAATGTACACCCTGTTCTTCCTATCCCCGCTTCTGATAGCATTGTTCTACCTAATCACACTATCTTCAAAATTCCCTTTTGCCAATCCAGATCCATCATATGTTTTTCAAGACCTATCTTGCTTCCCCCTACAAAGGTAATTCCTTATGCCCCTACATAGTGTCCCTTTTACCGTGTTGTTCACATAATGCTTTACATAGTTTTTAAACATTTGCTTCATCAATTGAAAAACCCTGAGTAAAAAATACGATGTTTTGCATACCAACAGGCATGCAAGAGATCACTGCTTGTAGATAGGCAGCCTGTAGGCCAAATGGACTTATAAAGATGCTACGTAATTCATAAAGCTAAAAAAATTATATTTACTTTTAAACATTTAAATATCTAGATAGTTCATCTAAAACACAGGTTTCCAGCTATTTTAAAAATGGAAATACAGCCGAAACCGGTTTGGCTCAGTGGATAGAGTGTCGGTCTGCGCACTGAAAGGTCCCAGGTTCAATTCCGGTCAAGGCATGTACATTGGTTGCGGGCACATCCCCGGTAGGGGGTGTGCAGGAGGCAGCTGGTTGATGTTTCTCTCTCATCGATGTTTCTGGCTCTCTATCCCTCTCCCTTTCTCTCTGTAAAAAATCAATATATTTAAAAAAATGGAAATACATTGTGTAATAAGCAGAATAATTGCCCCTCCCCCCAAAAAAAATCATGCCCTAATCCCTAGGACCTGTTAATATTATATATTACTAGAGGCCCAGTGTACAAAATTCATGCATGGGGGGGGGAGTCCCTCAGCCCGGCCTGCACCCAGTCCAATAAACTGGCAGTCAGATATCCCTCTCGCAATCCGGGACTGCTGACTCCTAACCACTTGCCTGCCTGCCGGCCTGATCGCCACCTAACCGCTCCCCTGCCGGCCTGATGGCCCCCAACTGCCCTACCCAGCCAGCCAGATAACCCCCAACTGCCCTCCCCTGTCGACCTGATCACCCCCAACTGCCCTTCCCTGCCAGCCTGATCACCCCCAACTGCCCTGCCCTGCTGGTGTAATTGCCCCTAACCACCTCTGCCTCGGCCCCCACCACCATGGCTTTGTCCAGAAGAAGTCAGACATCCAGAAGATGTATGGCCACCCAGTCTAATTAGCATATTACCCTTTTATTAGTATAGACTAGAGGCCCAGTGCACAAAATTTGTGCATGGGGGGAGGGGGTCCCTCAGCCTAGCCTGCACCCTCTCCAATCCGGGACCCCTCGGGGGATGTCCAACTGCTGGTTTCGGCCTGGTCCCTGGGATCAGGCCTAAACTGGCAGTCGGACATCCCTCTCACAATCCGGGACTGCTGGCTCCTAACTTCTCACCTGCCTGCCTGCCTGATTGCCCCTAACTGCCACCCTTGCCAGCCTGATCGCCCCTAACTGCCCCCCCGCTGGCCTGGTCGCTCCCAACTGCCCCCCTCTGCCAGCCTGGTTGCCCCTCACTGCCCACCCCCTGCCAGCCTGGTTGCTCCCAACTGACCCCCCGCCCCCCGCCAGCATGGTCGCTCCTCACTGCCCCCCTCTGCTGGCCCAGTCACCCCTCACTGCCCCCCTCTGCCAGCCTGGTCGCCCTTAACTCCCCCCCTCCCCACCAGCCTGGTTGCCACAAGCAGCCTGCTGGTCAATCGTTTGGTCATCCCTCGCTAACCCCCCTGCTGGCCTGGTCACCCGACGCAGCTTGCTGTTTGGTTGTTACTGTTAGGGTGTTGTAACCAATTTGCATATTACCCTTTTATTAGTATAGATATGGCAAGCAGGAATTAAGATTGTAGGTGGCATTAAGATTGCTAATAAACTGATGTGAAAATATATTATCCTGGATTACCCAGGCAGGCCCAACATAATCACAAGAAGCCACACTTTCCAGTTCACCACAATATCACCTCTTCCTACTGTAGACATCATAAGCATTTGACTTCATGACACCTAAAATAGCCATTCAATGACTACATGACCAAAAGAGATATTAATATTATTAGACCTAACATTAAAGGCAACAGGTCATTGAGTGTGTGTGTGTGTGTGTGTGTGTGTGTGTGTGTGTGTGTTTTAAATAAAAGATAATGAGAAAATGTGTTGATAGTAGAATAAGAATTGTAGAATATTATGTCTTCAAAATATAGCCCATAAAATGGTAGTTTAAGGTATGGCTATAGTGCTATGTGATAATATTATTGCTGAGTAGAAACATTTTGATGGAGTATAGCAGGATTTCAGTAGAGCTGGATAATTTTATTAAAGCACAATGTGTAAGCATTATATACTCTAGCGAATTTCAGAGAGAATTTCCTAGGCATCATAAACTTGAAATTGAAAGAAAAGTTGAGCATCACCACAGTTATCCACAGACAATTGAGCTAATTAAGCATGTGTTCATCCTGTTATTTAAGAACATCTGACAGCAAGTGTTCTGCAAAATGAACAACTCCATATGTCCAATACTATCCATTTCTATGTGCTTTACAAGTCTGAAAAAATATTACACAGTGCTCTTTTCCCAGACCAAATTCAGATCTTTAAAGCTTTTTATCACAGAATTATTTTGTTTCATCCAGTAGCCTGAAAACCTTAGAGAACAAATTTGCTGTGCTTGGTGAAATGATTATTTCAGAATTATTGTGACTTGAAAACAGGTAAAAGAAAATCTAGGCTGCAATTATTTTAAAACCAAATGAACTCAAAAAAGTAAAATTAAAAGCCATGCCCAGGCAATGTGGCTCAGCAGTTGAGCATCGACCAATGAACCAGCAGGCCGTGGTTCGATTCCTGGCCAGGGTACATGCCCGGGGTTGTGGGCTCCATCCCCAATGTGGGGCATGCAGGAGGCAGATGATCAATGATTCTCTCTCACTACTGATGTTTTTTTTCTCTCTCTATCCCTCTCTCTTCCTCTCTGAAATCCATTAAAATATGTTTTTTTAAAAAGTCAGTAAGTTTCTACTTTTATAAGCTGAATTAAACTGTTGGGTCATTGTGGCACCAGAAGCCCTCACTTCCGTGTCTTGGCTGAGCAGATACACCACCAGAGATAGGGCCCTATTACTGAACTTTGTGGATAAAGACACAGATAACCATCACTATTCAGACTCTTCTGAACTGTTTATGTAATTTCATAAAACTGTTTTAGCATTTCCTTTCCCTTACAACAAGTATTCTTTTGAAAAGAGAGCTATAGTTCCCCTCCTCCCCCATGTAAAATTATGGAAGTAAAATAGATGTCATGATGATAAAATTCTAACCTAATTTCCTTATTCATTAGTTCTGTCTTTAATTGCCACAGACTTGTTAATCTACTTCTGAATCTTTCTTAGAATGGCTGTGAATCAAGTTAACCTACTAAATATGAATTTTCTAGGAACAAAATTCAACTTGTTCTGCAGCTGAAAGAACCTCTGCACCCATGAACTTATCAACGTCAAATTTGAATCCAAACAAATGATAGAAATTTGAAAACTCACTGCTCCACGACTATTTGGTACTAAATTGAATAAATTAGCCCAAAGACCTGTTCACAGGATTCTGTGAAAGAATAACTGCTTGAGTTTTTCTCCCTGCTGTGAATTCACTCTCTAAAATGGCTACTTTAGAAGCCATTAGCCTTTTCAATAATTAAATTTGAGTCACCAAGGGAGACTCCAAATTCAAGTACAGAGCTAATATTCATAGAATCATTGCCAGTTGGCAAGCATTTTCCTAGTCACTTTAAATATGCTTTTTATTTAAAAAACTTTTATAGGTACTTATTATTAGTTTCTCACATTTTCAGACTAGAAAAGCAAGGTCCAAAGAGGTCACACAACCCAATGAAGTGAATAGAAAGCCATTGGGACTCCCTGTTCTTTCCATTACCAACCCTCTCCCACCACCTGCTGTAAAATAGACAGTGTTGTGAAGAACCCCAGCCTGTTCCCCCACAAACTAAGGATGTCTTTGTTTGCACCATTTTCTGTAAGTTCGTGAAATATTTTATATTATAAACATGTTGTATTACAAATATTTTAAAACATGGTTCTACACACAGTAGACTCTCATTTCTTACCTCTAAATCATTACTACCTGATTTCATTTTCAGGATAAGAAGCAATGCGGATTCAAGCAATCGTTTTTTAAGCCTATTCACAGTGATAAGGCTTCTGCATTGTTTTCAGAGCTACATGTTCTTGATCTTTATATGTTTCTCCCTTACTATGGTTTTATTATTTGCAAAGAAGCTTCTCGAAGGCTTAATTCTTGAGAACAATGTAGTATAGCTGGGTAATTAATCAGAAGTGTACTGAAATAAGCCTTTCCTGCTTTCTCATTTCTTGTGTTTACAAGAATGTCTACTTTTACACAAACATATTATTTTAAAGGTTATTTATGTATAATTTTCCTAAAACTTTATTATGATTGCTTATAATTTATATTTATTAAAGATAATGAGGAGAATGGATATAAAGAAGTTTTTATATTCCATCATGAAAAGATGTATCGTTAATATTATATGCATATTCTAGTAGTCTCTTTCCATTCACATAGAAACATATTCCTAGGAATAGATGGTTCACAAGTGGCAAGATAGCACCCAACACTGTCTCCTTGATACTGCTATAATAATCTGGTTATTATTGAACAGGAAAGGAGTAAAAGGAGAAAACCAGATAATACAGGAATGCCATTTATACAGCTTTGCCAAAAAGCTGCATTTAACACTCCAAGTCTGTTCCCAGCTGATTGGTGGGGGAGGAGACTAGACAAAGACAATGTACATGCATATCCAGTAAAGTCTGAGTGACATGGAAAATACTTGACTGTTGTGGATGAAAGGGGCCACATGCTAAGCTGACATTCTCAGGGGAGGCCTGCATGGTGGTCTTGCAAACTCAGAGACCTAAAGTAACCACAGAGGATGGTCTGAAATTAAACTTTAACTAAAAGCAGTTATGATAAGTAGTTACATCCTAGACCAGTATCTTCACTGACAAGGTCAACCTTTACCTTAATAGAGCCTATCTGTCTTTTGGCATCTATAATAACATACCCTTGAAATGTCTGGGTAACTTGTAACTTCCCTTTTTCTGGACCCCTTGGGGCACAGCCTAATGTGCCTGGGGCCAGGACAGATACCATAAATTCCTTCATTGTTATCACGTTAATTGTTCCTGAACCCACCTAAGTATGTGTCTATCATTTTACCTTTTATCCAATCCCAGGAGTCCCTCCGCCCCCCCCCCCCCCACACACCCCCCTTCCCCCGCACCCCTTGCCCCCTGCCTTTGTTTTCCCCTGCCTCTCTAGTCTATCACCAATTAATTTCATGTAACCCACCTATGTCCCTTAGTTAGATTACAATGTATAAATATAGATATAATCCGCCATTCTCCAGAGCATTATCTCAGTTTGTTGAGGTTTTTCTTCCCAGCATATATCGACAGTTTGGCTCAAATAAACTCACAAAAATTCTTTACAGGTTTAAAAGTTTTTATGTTAACACTGTCAATCATACCTGCAAACAGGTAATTGGGTAGGATGGGAGTGGCCACTTCAAGTGTATGACTATTTAAACTTTAAAAAAAGCAGTCTCTCTCTCTCTCTCCCTTGTGCCCGCATGTTGGACTCCACACATGGACTAATGGACTTTAATCTGGCCTGAATGCTGAACCACAGTGGGCTGCAACATAGAATAAAAACAGAATAAAAACTCTGCACACTGGCCCTGTTTCTGACTTTGCTGAACTCCCAGTGGCACCTTATCAGGATTGGCTTAAGGGACACAGAACTTTGGAACACAGGAAATATAACCTTATGCAAATAAAACCTTCTTCTACATTTCATCCTCCCACAGGTACTTCTGAAAATGCTTCTTTCAGCTGCACCCCAAAAATTTCACTCCCCCAAATAACAGGGAGTTTCATCTACCAGCAACATCCCGACTCAAAAATCAAGTATCAAATCCATTGGAAATAAAAATCCAATCCAAAAGAGAACACTTTTTTAGTTTCAAAACATTTAAACCCATCTTAAAGGTAATTACTTCTCTAAAATCTTTTCACTTTCTATATTCCTTTTTACCAGCCAACCAAAATATTTATTTTAACATTACCTCAAGATGGAAGAAGAATCTTACCAATGTTGGGTGATATTTTTTAAAATATATTGTTATTGATTTCAGAGAGAAAGGGAGAGGGAGAGATAGAAATATCAATGATGAGAGAGAATCATCAATCGACTGCCTCCTGTATGCCCCCCACTGGAGATCGAGTCTACAACCTGGGCATGTGCCCTTAACCAGAATCGAACCTGGGATCCTTCAGTTCACAGTCCTACGTTCTGTCCCCTGAGCCAAACCAGCTAGGCTTGGTGATATTTCAGATACTACTGAGAAGATAAATCCATCAGCAACATATATGCAACTTCACCCTTTAGGTGCCAATACATCTGCAGATGCAAATCTCATACATTTTGAATTGATTCATACTAATTTTATTTTTATCAGGTGACAATTTTTAACCCAGTCTATAAATTCTTTGGTCCTATCTACAGTGCTCAAACATCCTGAAATTTCCAAGAAAGCTCTGATTGCAAAATTTCTCCTCTTCAGTCTTTTACCCTAACTCTTTTATATTGGGAAACACAATATTTAAAATGATACTAACAAAAAGCAAAATGCTTATATACGACTTGTTGTTTCCTTCGTGATCATGAAGTTGCAAAAATCAGAAAATGACAGTGTGGAAAATAAAAATCCAGTCCCTACACTAGACCAAAGTACCTCTATGGCACTCAGTCAACAACGGATGGATTGCAGAACTGTACAAATAGCAATAGTATAAATTAATCAGTACATACAATTCACTCTTTCAAAGTTTGTCACAAATTTAATAGAAGCTAAAATGAGTTTCTCGGCTAGTTCTATTTTATTCAATTTGCTAATTCATCGACTGCCAGTCAAGACAAAGAGATTCCAAGCAATTTTATTTAGGACATTTTACCAGCATACATTAGATTTCTTGGATTCTGGTGAATAGAACATATTAGAGGCTCTTTATCTTTTAAAATGAAAGACTTCCTCTCAGAAGAACATCTTAATAAAGCAGAGATTTTTGGTTATAATTATTATTACGAAGAACACCTCTCAGTGGTCTGGAGAAACATCTCCCCTATGAATCAATGGGACAGGATTCATCTATTATATCTCACCATCTGAGTCTCTGAGCTCAGTAAAATGAACATAGGAAATTTTCAAACCATATTACAAAAAAAAATGGTTATGGGTAAGGTTTGCTATAATAAATTTTGATATTAAATTCCAAGGCAAAAACTCTGCAACTAAGAAAAATGTGCATATTTTTTAAAGAACTCAATGGCCACAATAGCATCTTAAAAACTATTTCAAATATCTCTTAAATTTTACTCAAGTCTTTCAGGATGCATTCAAGGTGTCCACCTTTGTAAATAGATACAAAGCTTATAGTCTCAAAATTTGTAATTTTTACACTTTGATATTCATCATGTTTACTGGCAACCTCAGCAACTGCTTTTCAAACAGGACCCCAGGTTTAGGCACAGCATTCTTCAAACTGGGCTTCCCATCTTCCACTTCTGACTTTACAATTGCATAGTCATGATTTTTTTCCCTACATGTTCAGAGGATAATATCTTGGGTCTAGAAATTCTCCACTTATGGTCCTTTAATTTTGAGTTAAAAGTTTGTATATATATATATATACTAGAGGCCCGGTGCACGAAATTCGTGCACTGGGGAGGGTGTCCCTCAGCCCAGCTTGCACCCTCTCTAATATGGGACCCCTCGGGGGATGTCCAACTGCAGGATTAGGCCCGATTCCTGGAATCGGGCCTAATCCTGCAGTTGGACATCCTTCTCACAATCCGGGACTGCTGGCTCCTCACCGCTCACCTACCTGCCTGATTGCCCCCTAACTGCTTCCTTGCTGGCCTGATTGACCCCTAACTGCTCCTCTGCGGGCCTGATTGCCCCCAAATACCCTCCCCTGCTGGCCTGATCACCCCCAAGGCTTTTATTAGTATAGATATGACCCTGCACAGAAAATTTTACTAACCCTGCTTTACAATAAGGGCTTGACGATTGAATCATTAGGACCAGACACCAAGATTTCCTTTCTTTAAATAGTGGAGGGAATACTTACCTTGTATTTAAGTTGCCCGGAAATTAAAATGAGATAATGACTTAGAAAAGCATAAAAGCACCACATAAAGACAACTGTCTTTTTAATGAAGTGGCAAAATGAAAAACACTTTTTATTCTCCCCTTCCTTCCTTTACAGCTTTTATTTAATCTTTGAAATTCATAAAAATTTCACTCCAATTTTCATTTCTTTACATTCAACATTATTTTGTATTGGTTTCAGGTTTTATATTAGTTACAGAATAGTGGTTAGACAATCATATACTTTACAAAGTGTTCCCCGATATTTCTAGTACCCACCTGGCATCATACCATCATTACAACACTACTGACTATATTCCCTATTTAAGTGACAATGGGTTTACAGGTTCCTTTCAATCTTTCTTTTGTGTTTTTTTGTCCTTACTTTTCTTTCTCACTTCTTCCCTCATTTTCTTTATATAGTATCTCAATTGGCCATCAAAGCTCAGTGAAGGCACTGGGACACGCTTCATCCATTTTACAGACCAGGAAACTGAGGCCAATTCCAGTTGGCTGTGGAACTTGACTCAGGAAGCCCTCAGAGCACACAGGAAGCCCTCAGAGCCATGCTCTTTGCGCTTCCGAAGGGGCAGCGGCCCAGCAAACAGAACAAACCTTCCAGTCAGGCGTCCCAGCCTCTTTCTCAAGCACCTCTTCATTGCGGATGCTCCACATTCTTTCCTCTCCCCCCATTCTTTACTGCCCCCCCTTCTCCGAAGCAGGTGGAAGGCTTCCCACTCACTGCCTAGGCATGCTCTGCTATGGGGCAGGGTGTAGCGAGCTTGCTTTTGGGTGAAGGCAGGAGCAGGAGTCACTGCCTCTGAAGTGTGAAGGCCACCTGAGCGAGGCCCATTAGCACTGGGAGCTTCTCTGAATCACGTCAGTCAGTCCAGTACCCTGCAGTGCAGCACCCCTTCACTGAGGTGGCTCCACCCCTCAACCCCCGCCTCAGGGGTGAGGGTCCTTGCCCCTCGGCCAGGAGTCCTTCCATGCCCCTTGATCCCTGGCTGGGCCCACCCACGTCTTGGGGGCACTGCAGAACCTCTGTCTCTCTGCAGATAAAGCAGATCCCTGCCCTAGGTCTCTGCAAAGCTATGAATCTGTGGCCACAGGCCTGGTCTGGGAATCAGCAACCACATGCCTGCAATGTTCCCAGGAACCCTGGGAGCGGCTGGGCAAGTCATGCCACTCCCCCCGTGGCGATGGTGGCCTGGATCACCCACGGAGCGCCCGGCTAGGCCCGGCCACGCCCCCCGGGTGGCGATCGCCGCCTGGATCACCCACGGAGCGCCATGCTGTGCCCGGCCACGCCCCCCCGGGTGGCGATGGCCGCCTGGATCACCCGCGGAGCGCCATGCTGTGCCCGGCCACGACCCCCGGGTGGCGATCGCCGCCTGGATCACCCTCGGGGCGCCCGGCTGGGCCCGGCCACGACCCCCGGGTGGCGATCGCCGCCTGGATCACCCACGGAGCGCCATGCTGTGCCCGGCCACGCCCCCCCGGTGGCGATCGCCGCCTGGATCACCGCGGGAGCGCCATGCTGTGCCCGGCCACGCCCACCGGGGTGGCGATCGCCGCCTGATTCACCGCGGGAGCGCCATGCTGTGCCCGGCCACGCCCCCCGGGGTGGCGATCGCCGCCTGATTCACCGCGGGAGCGCCATGCTGTGCCCGGCCACGCCCCCCGGGGTGGCGATTGCCGCCTGGATCACCCGCGGAGAGCCCGGCTGTGCCCGGCCACGCCCCCCCGGGTGGCGATCGCCGCCTGGATCACCCGCGGAGCGCCCGGTTGTGCCCGGCCATGACCCCCCGGGTGGCGATCGCCTCCTGGATGACCGCGGGAGCGCCATGCTGTGCCGGCCACGCCCCCCCGGGTGGCGATCGCCGCCTGGATCACCGCGGGAGCGCCATGCTGTGCCCGGCCACGCCCCCCCCGTGGCGATCGCTGCCTGGATCACCGCGGGAGTGCCATGCTGTGCCCGGCCACGCCCCCCGGGTGGCGATCGCCGCCTGGATCACCCGCGGAGCGCCCGGCTGTGCCCAGGCACGCCCCCTCGGGTGGCGATCGCCGCCTGGATCACCCGCGGAGCGCCCGGTTGTGCCCGGCCATGACCCCCGGGTGGCGATCGCCTCCTGGATGACCGCGGGAGCGCCATGCTGTGCCCGGCCACGCCCCCCCCGGTGGTGATCGCCGCCTGGATCACCCACCGAGCGCCATGCTGTGCCCGGCCACGCCCCCCCGGGTGGCGATGGCCGCCTGGATCACCCACGGAGCGCCATGCTGTGCCCGGCCACGCCCCCCCGGTGGCGATCGCCGCCTGGATCACCGAGGGAGCGCCATGCTGTGCCCGGCCACGCCCACCGGGGTGGCGATCGCCGCCTGATTCACCGCGGGAGCGCCATGCTGTGCCCGGCCACGGCCCCCCGGGTGGCGATCGCCGCCTGGATCACCCACGGAGCGCCATGCTGTGCCCGGCCACGCCCCCCGGGGTGGCGATCGCTGCCTGATTCACCGCGGGAGCGCCATGCTGTGCCCGGCCACGCCCCCTGGGGTGGCGATCGCCGCCTGATTCACCGCGGGAGCGCCAAGCTGTGCCCGGCCACGCCCCCCCGGGTGGCGATCGCCGCCTGGATCACCGCGGGAGCACCATGCTGTGCCCGGACACGCCCCCCCGGGTGGCGATCTCCGCCTGGATCCCCCTCGGAGCGCCCGGCTGTGCCCGGACACGCCCCCCCGGGTGGCGATCTCCGCCTGGATCACCCTCGGTGCGCCCGGCTGGGCCCGCCCACGACCCCCGGGTGGCGATCGCCGCCTGGATCACCCACGGAGCGCCATGCTGTGCAGGGCCACGCCCCCCCGGTGGCGATCGCCGCCTGGATCACCGAGGGAGCGCCATGCTGTGCCCGGCCACGCCCCCCCGGGTGGCGATCGCCGCCTGGATCACCGCGGGAGCGCCATGCTGTGCCGGCCACGCCCCCCCGGGTGGTGATCGCTGGCTGGATCACCGCGGGAGCGCCATGCTGTGCCCGGCCACGCCCCCCCGGGTGGCGATGGCCGCCTGGATCACCCGCGGAGCGCCCGGCTGGGCCCGGCCACGACCCCCGGGTGGCGATCGCCGCCTGGATCACCCACGGAGCGCCATGCTGTGCCCGGCCACGCCCACCGGGGTGGCGATCGCCGCCTGATTCACCGCGGGAGCGCCATGCTGTGCCCGGCCACGCCCACCGGGGTGGCGATCGCCGCCTGATTCACCGCGGGAGCGCCATGCTGTGCCCGGCCACGCCCCCCCGGGTGGCGATCGCCGCCTGGATCACCCGCGGAGAGCCCGGCTGTGCCCGGCCACGCCCCCCCGGGTGGCAATCGCCGCCTGGATCACCCGCGGAGCGCCCGGTTGTGCCCGGCCATGACCCCCGGGTGGCGATCGCCGCCTGGATGACCGCGGGAGCGCCATGCTGTGCCGGCCACGCCCCCCCGGTGGCGATCGCCGCCTGGATCACCGCGGGAGCGCCATGCTGTGCCCGGCCACGCCCCCCCGGGTGGCGATCGCCGCCTGGATCACCGCGGGAGCGCCATGCTGTGCCGGCCACGCCCCCCCCGGGTGGTGATCGCTGGCTGGATCACCGCGGGAGCGCCATGCTGTGCCCGGCCACGCCCCCCCGGGTGGTGATCGCCGCCTGGATCACCCACGGAGCGCCATGCTGTGCCCGGCCACGCCACCCGGGGTGGCGATCGCCGCCTGATTCACCGCGGGAGCGCCAAGCTGTGCCCGGCCACGCACCCCGGGGTGGCGATCGCCGCCTGATTCACCGCGGGAGCGCCATGCTGTGCCCGGCCACGGCCCCCCGGGTGGCGATCGCCGCCTGGATCACCCACGGAGCGCCAGGCTGTGCCCGGCCACGCCCCCCGGGGTGGCGATCGCCGCCTGGATCACCCGCGGAGCGCCCGGTTGTGCCCGGCCATGACCCCCGGGTGGCGATCGCCGCCTGGATGACCGCGGGAGCGCCATGCTGTGCCGGCCCCGCCCCCCCCGTGGCGCTCGCCGCCTGGATCACCCGCCGGCTGGGCCCGGCCACGCCCCCCCGGGTGGCGATCGCCGCCTGGATCACCGCGGGAGCGCCATGCTGTGCCCGGCCACGCCCCCCCCGGTGGCGATCGCTGCCTGGATCACCGCGGGAGTGCCATGCTGTGCCCGGCCACGCCCCCCCGGTGGCGATCGCCGCCTGGATCACCCAGGGAGCGCCATGCTGTGCCCGGCCACGCCCCCCCGGTGGCGATCGCCGCCTGGATCACCGCGGGAGCGCCATGCTGTGCCCGGCCACGCCCACCGGGGTGGCGATCGCCGCCTGATTCACCGCGGGAGCGCCATGCTGTGCCCGGCCACGCCCCCCGCGGTGGCGATCGCCGCCTGATTCACCGCGGGAGCGCCATGCTGTGCCCTGCCACGCCCCCCCGGGTGGTGATCGCCGCCTGGATCACCCACGGAGCGCCATGCTGTGCCCGGCCACGCCCCCCCGGGTGGCGATCGCCGCCTGGATCACCCTCTGAGCGCCATGCTGTGCCCGGGCACGCCCCCTCGGGTGGCGATCGCCGCCTGGATCACCCTCGGAGCGCCCGGCTGGGCCCGGCCACGACCCCCGGGTGGCGATCGCCGCCTGGATCACCGCGGGAGCGCCATGCTGTGCCCGGCCACGCCCCCCGGGGTGGCGATCGCTGCCTGATTCACCGAGGGAGCGCCATGCTGTGCTGGCCACGCCCCCCCGTGGCGATCGCCGCCTGGATCACCCTCGGAGCGCCCGGCTGGGCCCGGCCACGCCCCCGTGGCGATCGCTGCCTGGATCACCTGCTGAGAGCCCTGCTGGGCCCGGCCACGCCCCCCCGGGTGGCGATGGCCGCCTGGATCACCCGCGGAGCGCCATGCTGTGCCCGGCCACGACCCCCGGGTGGCGATCGCCGCCTGGATCACTCTCGGGGCGCCCGGCTGGGCCCGGCCACGACCCCCGGGTGGCGATCGCCGCCTGGATCACCCACGGAGCGCCATGCTGTGCCCGGCCACGCCCCCCCGGTGGCGATCGCCGCCTGGATCACCGCGGGAGCGCCATGCTGTGCCCGGCCACGCCCACCGGGGTGGCGATCGCCGCCTGATTCACCGCGGGAGCGCCATGCTGTGCCCGGCCACGCCCCCCGGGGTGGCGATCGCCGCCTGATTCACCGCGGGAGCGCCATGCTGTGCCCGGCCACGCCCCCCGGGGTGGCGATTGCCGCCTGGATCACCCGCGGAGAGCCCGGCTGTGCCCGGCCACGCCCCCCCGGGTGGCGATCGCCGCCTGGATCACCCGCGGAGCGCCCGGTTGTGCCCGGCCATGACCCCCCGGGTGGCGATCGCCTCCTGGATGACCGCGGGAGCGCCATGCTGTGCCGGCCACGCCCCCCCGGGTGGCGATCGCCGCCTGGATCACCGCGGGAGCGCCATGCTGTGCCCGGCCACGCCCCCCCCGTGGCGATCGCTGCCTGGATCACCGCGGGAGTGCCATGCTGTGCCCGGCCACGCCCCCCGGGTGGCGATCGCCGCCTGGATCACCCGCGGAGCGCCCGGCTGTGCCCAGGCACGCCCCCTCGGGTGGCGATCGCCGCCTGGATCACCCGCGGAGCGCCCGGTTGTGCCCGGCCATGACCCCCGGGTGGCGATCGCCTCCTGGATGACCGCGGGAGCGCCATGCTGTGCCCGGCCACGCCCCCCCCGGTGGTGATCGCCGCCTGGATCACCCACCGAGCGCCATGCTGTGCCCGGCCACGCCCCCCCGGGTGGCGATGGCCGCCTGGATCACCCACGGAGCGCCATGCTGTGCCCGGCCACGCCCCCCCGGTGGCGATCGCCGCCTGGATCACCGAGGGAGCGCCATGCTGTGCCCGGCCACGCCCACCGGGGTGGCGATCGCCGCCTGATTCACCGCGGGAGCGCCATGCTGTGCCCGGCCACGGCCCCCCGGGTGGCGATCGCCGCCTGGATCACCCACGGAGCGCCATGCTGTGCCCGGCCACGCCCCCCGGGGTGGCGATCGCTGCCTGATTCACCGCGGGAGCGCCATGCTGTGCCCGGCCACGCCCCCTGGGGTGGCGATCGCCGCCTGATTCACCGCGGGAGCGCCAAGCTGTGCCCGGCCACGCCCCCCCGGGTGGCGATCGCCGCCTGGATCACCGCGGGAGCACCATGCTGTGCCCGGACACGCCCCCCCGGGTGGCGATCTCCGCCTGGATCACCCTCGGAGCGCCCGGCTGTGCCCGGACACGCCCCCCCGGGTGGCGATCTCCGCCTGGATCACCCTCGGAGCGCCCGGCTGGGCCCGGCCACGACCCCCGGGTGGCGATCGCCGCCTGGATCACCCACGGAGCGCCATGCTGTGCCCGGCCACGCCCCCCCGGTGGCGATCGCCGCCTGGATCACCGCGGGAGCGCCATGCTGTGCCCGGCCACGCCCCCCCGGGTGGCGATCGCCGCCTGGATCACCGCGGGAGCGCCATGCTGTGCCCGGCCACGCCCACCGGGGTGGCGATCGCCGCCTGATTCACCGCGGGAGCGCCATGCTGTGCCCGGCCACGCCCCCCCGGGTGGCGATCGCCGCCTGGATCACCCGCGGAGAGCCCGGCTGTGCCCGGCCACGCCCCCCCGGGTGGCAATCGCCGCCTGGATCACCCGCGGAGCGCCCGGTTGTGCCCGGCCATGACCCCCGGGTGGCGATCGCCGCCTGGATGACCGCGGGAGCGCCATGCTGTGCCGGCCACGCCCCCCCGGTGGCGATCGCCGCCTGGATCACCGCGGGAGCGCCATGCTGTGCCCGGCCACGCCCCCCCGGGTGGCGATCGCCGCCTGGATCACCGCGGGAGCGCCATGCTGTGCCGGCCACGCCCCCCCGGGTGGTGATCGCTGGCTGGATCACCGCGGGAGCGCCATGCTGTGCCCGGCCACGCCCCCCCGGGTGGTGATCGCCGGCTGGATCACCCCCGGAGCGCCATGCTGTGCCCGGCCACGCCCACCGGTGTGGCGATCGCCGCCTGGATCACCGCGGGAGCGCCATGCTGTGCCCGGCCACGCCCCCCGGGGTGGCGATCGCTGCCTGATTCACCGAGGGAGCGCCATGCTGTGCCCGGCCACCCCCCCCCCGGGTGGCGATCGCCGCCTGGATCACCCACGGAGCGCCTGGCTGTGCCCGGCCATGCCCCCCGGGGTGGCGATAGCCGGCTGGATCACCCGCGGAGCGCCCGGTTGTGCCCGGCCATGACCCCCGGGTGGCGATCGCCGCCTGGATGACCGCGGGAGCGCCATGCTGTGCCGGCCTCGCCCCCCCCGTGGCGATCGCCGCCTGGATCACCCGCTGGCTGGGCCCGGCCACGCCCCCCCGGGTGGCGATCGCCGCCTGGATCACCGCGGGAGCGCCATGCTGTGCCCGGCCACGCCCCCCCGTGGCGATCGCTGCCTGGATCACCGCGGGAGTGCCATGCTGTGCCCGGCCACGCCCCCCCGGTGGCGATCGCCGCCTGGATCACCCACGGAGCGCCATGCTGTGCCCGGCCACGCCCCCCCGGTGGCGATCGCCGCCTGGATCACCGCGGGAGCGCCATGCTGTGCCCGGCCACGCCCACCGGGGTGGCGATCGCCGCCTGATTCACCGCGGGAGCGCCATGCTGTGCCCGGCCACGCCCCCCGGGGTGGCGATCGCCGCCTGATTCACCGCGGGAGCGCCATGCTGTGCCCTGCCACGCCCCCCCGGGTGGTGATCGCCGCCTGGATCACCCACGGAGCGCCATGCTGTGCCCGGCCACGCCCCCCCGGGTGGCGATCGCCGCCTGGATCACCCTCGGAGCCCCATGCTGTGCCCGGGCACGCCCCCTCGGGTGGCGATCGCCGCCTGGATCACCCTCGGAGCGCCCGGCTGGGCCCGGCCACGACCCCCGGGTGGCGATCGCCGCCTGGATCACCGCGGGAGCGCCATGCTGTGCCCGGCCACGCCCCCCCGGGGTGGCGATCGCTGCCTGATTCACCGCGGGAGCGCCATGCTGTGCTGGCCACGCCCCCCCGTGGCGATCGCCGCCTGGATCACCCTCGGAGCGCCCGGCTGTGCCCGGCCACGCCCCCGTGGCGATCGCTGCCTGGATCACCTGCTGAGAGCCCTGCTGGGCCCGGCCACGCCCCCCCGGGTGGCGATGGCCGCCTGGATCATGCGGAGGACCCCGGGAACTAAGAGGAGTGGGCGCCGCCATCTTGGTCTTCTCAACAGCCGGAAACGCCACCTGGAGTCCCGCCCCCAGCCTCTCGGAGGCCCAATCATGGGCATAGCGGAGGTGCGGTCAATTTGCATGTTTCTCTATTATAAGGTAGGATATATATATATATATATATATAAATATATATATATATATATGGTGTCCCAAAAAATATAGATACACTTTAACAACTGATAGCTCAATTTTGAAAATGAAGTGTATTTTAATAAACACAGCCTTTATAATTATTCACAGTGTATGTATAAATGTTTGGGGACTCCCTATATTTGTGACACAGTGCTACACACTCTACTAGCTAACCTTCATGGGGAAGAGAGTCCTCATTTACAACAGTGAGACATGAGGAAAATCAGATACAGATGATAACAAAAGATACTCCTTCTTGAGTAGTTATGTCAAATATTTAATACTAGAGGCCCGGTGCACGAAATTCGAGAAGGGGGGAGAGGGTGTCCTACAGCCCAGCCTGCACCCTCTCTAATCTGGGACCCCTTGAGGGATGTCTAACTGCCCGTTTAGGCCCGATCCCATCAGGCCTAAACGGGCAGTTGGACATCCCTCTCACAATCCAGGACTGCTGGCTCCCAACCGCTGTCCTGCCTCTGCCTGATTCCCTCTAACCGCTTCTGCCTGCCAGCCTGATCAGCCCTTAAGCACTCCACTGCCAGCCTAATCGACAGCTAACTGCTCCCCGGCTGGCCCGATTGCCCCCAGCTGTCCTCCCCTGCTGGCCTGGTCACCCCTAACTGCCCTCCCTGCTGGCCTGATCACCCACAACTGCCCTACCCTGCAGACCTGGTCTCCCCCAACTGCCCTCCACTGATGGCCTGGTCACCCCTAATTGCACTCCCTGCTGGCCTGATCGCCCACAACTACCCTCCCCTGCAGGCCTGGTTGCCCCCAACTGTCCTCCCCTGCAGGCCTGGTCACCCTCAACTGCCCTCCCTTGTAAGCCTGGGTCATCCCAACTGCCCTCCCTTGCTGGCCTGGTCTCCCCCAACTGCCCTCCTCTGCCGGCCTGGTCAACCCCAACTGCCCACAACTGCCCTCCCCTGCCAGTCATCTTGTGGTGGCCATATTGTGTCCACATGGGGACAGCCATCTTGTGTCTTGGAGTGACAGTCAATTTGCATATTACTCTTTTATTAGATAGGATTAAGTATTACCCTCTCTATTCCTCCCAAGTCTAAACTTCTACAACACTCACTCAGCACTTTAAAATTTGCTTAGATGGTCTCAGGTGGCAGGAATCATAAGCTATTCATCTTGGAATCATAGTTCTTAATAGTTACCATAAAATTATTGGTTTGAATTAATTGAATTATTTTCCCAGATATGTTCTCATAAAAATTAATAGAAAAAAACGCATGGCTTTTATCTAATGAGCAAGCTTGTAGGAAAAAGACATGTGAGCAGCTTTATTACAATCACAAAAAATTGGGAAACGTTTGAAAAGGGCAAAAAGACTACTGGATGGCTGGGCAGAGTGGCTCAATTGGTTGAGCATTATCTATTGTCCTGTGCACTGAAAGGTAGCTGGTTCAATTTCTGATCAGGACACATACCTGGGTTATGGGTTCAATCCCTGGATGTGGCATGTGTGGAATGCAACTGATCAATGTAGCTCTCTCTCTCTCTCTCTCTCTCTCTCTCTCTCTCTCTCTCTGTCTCTCTCTATATATATATGTGTGTGTGTGTGTGTGTCTGTGTGTGTGTGTGTGTGTTTGTGTGTATATATATATATATATACAAACACACACACACATATACATATATACATATATTCCATTCCTCTCTCTAAGCATGTACTCAAATGAGGATTTAACCCTTTGCACTCACTTGCTTTTTTCTCGATTCCTTTATTCTAATGCTAACCGTGTCGAGTCACACTTGACATCCGAGTGCAAAAGGTTAAAAAAAAAAAAGACTATTGGATGTCTTTTCTAGTGCATCTTCATGGTTACCTCTGCATTTTATTATCTTTGAGCTGTTTTCTAACCCTGTAAATTGTAGAAGATTGAAAATAATGGGAGTCATTTGTACCTATAGAAATGCAAATAAAATGAGTTCTGTGAAATACAAGTCATTATTGCCTTGTGGACAGAGAAGTTTTGCATCTTCCTCTATTCATTTCAGTTTTCCTTAATATTATATACTAGAGGCCCGGTGCACGAAATTTGTGCACGGAGGGGGGGCGTGTCCCTCAACCCAGCCTGCACCCTCTCCAGTCTGGGACCCCTTGAGGGATGTTTGACTGCCTGTTTAGGCCCAATCCTGGATTGGGCCTAAACGGGCAGTTGGACATCCCTCTCACAATCCAGGACTGCTGGCTCCCAAGTGATCACCTGCCTGCCTTCCTGATTGCCCCTAACCACTTCTGCCTGCCAGCCTGATCACCCCCTAACCACTCCGCTGCCAGCCTGATTGATGCCTAACTACTCCCCAGCCAGCCTGTTTGCCCCCAACTTCCCTCCTCTGCTTGCCTGGTCACCCCTAACTGCCCTCCCCTGTAGGGTTGATCGCCTCCAACTGCCCTCCCTTGCAGGCCTGGTGCCTCCCAACTGCCCTCCCCTGCTGGCCATCTTGTGGTGGCCATCTTGTGTCCACATGGGGGCAGGATCTTTGACCACATGGGGGCAGCTATATTGTGTGTTGCAGTGATGGTCAATCTGCATATTACTCTTTCATTAGATAGGATAGAGGCCTGGTGCATGGGTGGGGGCTGACTGGCTTGCCCTGAAGGGTGGGGGTTTCCTTGGGGCATGGAGCGGCCTGAGAGAGGGGCCTGTGGTGGTTTGCAGGCCGGCCACGCCCCCTGGCGACCCAAGAGAAGGCCCTGGTATCTGGAATTTATTTACCTTCTACAACTGAAACTTTGTAGCCTGGAGCAAAGCCAAGCCTGCTGCTTGCTCCACGGCCAGCAGCAATTTCTGTTGGAGTTAATTCACCTTCTATAATTGAAACTTTGTAGGCTAGAGTGGAGGCTTAGGCCGGCAACAGGATGGCTTCTTTTGTTACCACGGAAACCCAAGTCTCCCTCCCGCTCTTGGTGGCTGTAGCCATCTTGGTTGGGTTTATTTGCCTATTTGCTCCTGATTGGCTGGTGGGCGTGGCTTGGCTGGTGGGCATAGCCTAGGCATAGTGAAGGTGCGGTCAATTTGCATATTACTCTATTATTAGGTAGGACAGTGGCCCAGTGCACGGAAATCGTGCACGGGGTCGGGGGGCGTTCCTCAGCCCCGCCTGAACCCTCTCCAATCTGGGACCCTTCGAAGGATGTCCTACTGCCAGTTTACAGGGATCAGGCCTAAACCTGCAGTCAGACATCCCTCTCACAATACGAGACTGCTGGCTCTAGCCGATCACCTGCCTGCCTGCCTGACTGATTGCCCCTAACCACTCTGCCTGCCAGCCTGCTCGCCCCCAACTTCCCCCTGTGCCAGCCTGCTCACCCCTAACTGTGCACCCTGCTGGCTTGCTCACCCTCCCTTTCCCTCCCCACTGGTCTGCTCACCCCCAACTCCCCAACTGCCCCCCTGCTGGCCTGCTCACTCCAAACTGCCCCCCCGCTGTCCTGATCACCTCCAACTGACCCCCACTGAAAGCCTGCTCACCACCAAATGGCCCCCCTGGTGGTCTGCTTACCCCCAATGGCCCCTGCCATCCCATCCTGGCCCCGGCAACCCAAGGTCCTAGACCCTCCTTTTTTTCTTTTTTCCAGCGCCTCCTTGAGTAGAGGCCAGGGCCGGCTGGAAGCAAGTTTCTAGGATTTATTTATCTTCTATTTGAAACTTTGTAGCCTTGAGCGGAGGCGAGGGCGGGTGGGAAGCTTGGCTTTCTCCATCTCCGCTGACAACCCAAGCCTCCTGCTTGCTCCAGCTCTGTGGCCACCGCCATTTTTGTTGGGATTTATTTATCTTCTATAATTGAAACTTTGTAGCCTGGAGCGGAGGCCAGGGCTGGCCAGGAAGCTTGGCTTTCTCCATCTCCGCTGACAACCCAAGCCTCCTGCTTGCTCCAGCTCTGTGGCTGTCCGGAATCTTGATTGGGTTAGTTTGCATACTCGCTCCTGATTGGCTGGTGGGCATGGCTTGTGGGCATAGCAGAGTGATGGTTAATTTGCATGTTTCTGTTATTAGTGTAGATATCTCCTATATAATAAAGAGGTAATATGCAAATTGACCATCACTCCAACACACAAGATGGCTGACCCAATGTGGTCAAAGATGGCCAGCAGGGGAGGGCAGTTGGAGGGACCAGGCCTGTAAGGGGGGCGGCAGTTAGGGGCAACCAGGCCACAGGTGAGGGAAGTTGGGAGCAACCAGGCCTGCAGGGGAGGGCAGTTAGGGGTGACCAGGCCTGCAGGGGAGGGAAGTTAGGGGCAATCCGGCCAGCAGGGGAGCAGTTAGGTGTTGATCAGGCTGGCAGGGGAGTGGTTAGGGGGTGACCAGGCTGACAGGCAGAAGCAGTTAGGGGCAATCAGGCAGGCAGGCAGGCAAGCAGTTTGGAGCCAGCAGTCCTGGATTGTGAGAGGATGTCTGACTGTCCATTTAGGCCCAATGCCACCAGGATCGGGTCTAAATGGGCAGTCGGACATCCCTCAAGGGGTCCCAGATTGGAGAGGGTGCAGGCTGAGCTGAGGGACACATCCCTCGCTCTATGCACAAATTTCATGCACCGGGCCTCTAGTATGTATGTGTGTGTGTGTGTGTGTGTGTGTGTGTGTGTGTGTGTGTGTGTGTATTTATATATGTACACATATAAATATATATATTTCTCTCTTGAGTTAGTTCGAACATCTTACTGGTTTCTTCTTTAATGAGTCAAATAAAATCTCTGATATGTTAATTTTATATCAGTATGAGAGCTCTGATTTTACCTTTTTATACAAAACTATCTTTTAACAATACACTTCTAATTTTTTTCTAGCCAGATCATTCAAGTGTTTCCATAAACTCAATAGGTCATATTAGAAACTTTATTCACTTTTTTCAGGGAATAGTAAATATATTTTCTGACCTGAGCTTTTTAAATGATACCAGAGTTTAATAGTTTTATATAGGGTGTCCCAAAAAAAGTATACACACACTTTGAATAATTATAAAGACAGTGTTTGTCAAAACACATTTCATTTTCAAAACTGAGCTATTAGCTGTTACAGTGTGTATACATTTTTGGGGTCACTTTGTATATACTAAGAAAGCAAATTTATAAAATAATGAAATAAAGTATATTTTAAAATTAATCTTTGAAGGTACAAATGAGAGCCTAGATAGCAGTGTGTTTAAATCAGAACACCAAACAACAGAGAAAAAGATTCTACTCCTATCCATGCTTATTGGAGGGGCTTTTCCCAGATTCATCTCTCCTAATCTACCTAAACACTAACCAGAATTGTACATTGTTTACTTATTTGCCTCCTCTAAATTAAGAATAGATTTTTAAATTTTGTTTTAGAAATTGATCTTAGTAAGGAAAACCAGGATTCTTAGTGTCCACAATTGATGATTTATCTGTAAAAATCTGTATATTGTGTATATTGAGAAAGAACCTGCATGATAAGGGACAAATCTATTTTTTAGAGATCTCCAATATGACAAACGTTAATCATAAGACTCCCAAACCATTTTCCATACAATTATGTTAACCATGATATCCCAACAAATTTCCATCTGCTCTCTGTTGCTTGAAGGATACTCTCTTTGGAACAGTTAACATGGTCTATTGGAGGTGGTAGAGCTGGTATATGTGTAAGATACTCATGTACTTATTCCCTCAGGCCCAGTTTTGCCATACTGGAAATAAATTCATCATTGGAAATTGTTTAAAATTGAAACATACTTGCAACTTATTAAAGCACCCAGAGCACAAAAGAGGTGCAACTCAAAACTTTTTCCAACCTGCTTCATTAAGCCAATAAACCAGAATGGTTCTTTAGGAGATATCAAACTTTATTGGATCTAGCCAATAAAACGAAAGAAAACAGGTGTTTACAAGTGTGCATAAAGCACTAGCATATTTCCGCTCTGAAAATACCTATAAAAGTTCAAATTTATATAAAGATTCTAACACGGACACGTAAATATTGAACCAGAGAATTGGCTGTCTCTGTATTTTTACTGCTTATTCATCCAAAGAAATTTTTGAAGGTTTCTTTATCTAATCCCCAGACAATGAGATTACCACAATCAATCTTTACACCAATAACCTACTTCAATGTATATTTGTGAACGGCCTATGGAACCGTAATTAAAAGAATAAATTTGATGAATTATTAATATTTTTCAGAAGCTAGTCATTAGAGTCAATGGTAGTGTTACCTGCTTCATTGTTTAACAAGACATATTATACTAAAACCATGAAAAACTGTAATCTTGTAGGAGAAATGATGAGTCATAAAATATTAATGTATAATTTCTTTTCCACATAACATTTCTACGGAAAAAAAAAGAGGATGATCTCTTACCAGGACATGGGAAATGATTCTCATGTGATCTGTTTTAGATGGACAGCCTCTCTGAGTAGCTAAGAGTCATGAAGCATTTCAAAGAGGGAGATGACCTCATTATTCAAAATTTAGAGGATGCGATAATGACTCAAGAGATGAATGTACTGGGCTTCATTTTCTAGAATTATCAACTTTAATTAACAGAAATTTTCCAGCAGAATAGATAGATACCTAATGTATCTAGGGGGGAGGGGGGGAAATCGAAGACAATGAATTCACTTCTCTTGTTATCTACCTATGCATAGATAATAATAAAATTAAGACAGGGATTATAGTTTTTGGACAAATACATTTATTCTGGAAGGAATGGACTTGTCCTCTGCTAACTAATATAGGCAAATTCAATATTGTATTACAAACTTTATGTGAACTTCAATTGAAACAATTTCAATTTGATCCGTTTGCTAATTTCTTGAAAGAAAAAATATACACATATGTAGTTAAATTAACTGTTCAAGATTAAAAGGAAAACGCTGTTCTTAGTTTAAAAGATGGTCTTTCCCTGAGTTCAGAAGCTGTGTTTGCTTCCCTGTACCCCCACTTGAGGTAGGCTTTCTTTCTGGTCGACAAGGAGTGACATCAAAGAGCATGGAGGATTTAGAAACAGAAGACATAAATTTAACTATTCCTTCCTTGATCTCAGTTTCCTGATAATTAACAAGTAAGAGAGCTCTATTACTTTCTTCTTATAACAAAGAGAACCATTTACAAAGGTCAGTAATAGAATGGATAAGTTCCATACTGAAAAAGAAAAAACATGAAATAAAGAAATGATTTAAAAGTAGGAAGGAAGGTAGTAAGAGTCCAAGGGAAACAGTGCTATGTGAGTTGCTTTAAAATACTTCAAATGAATCAGAAGATCAAGCTGTTTCAGGTGTGACATTACAGTGTTTTTAGAGCACTGATAAAATAGTATTTCCTTGTAAACAGAGGAAACACATTTGAATTAAAGCTTAGTATTCAAGGTTTATATATATTTCACAACATGAACCAAAGAACATTGTATAGGTAAAACTACATGATGATGAAAACAAAAATAAACTGTCTCCAAAGAGTATCATTTTGGTCAAGAAAGGGGAATGATAATCGCTTCTCAATCAATTCTATATTGCTAAAAGGTACTTTAAAAAATGTACAGTGGTTTCTGGTAAATCTCATGAAATTATCTACTCCAGAGTAATTTAAAAGAATGGTAATTAAATCAACAAATATTTTTAAGTCCTACAGTGAATATTTATTGCATTACTTGGAGATATGTTTTAATTTACAGAAATCCTATAATACTAGTTAACTGACCTGACATTTCACAGGAGAAGATTCCATTCAAAAGTTCAATTCGTTTAATTATTTTTCACTTAAAAATGAATTAAAGTTTCTTGCCTATTTCTTTTTTTTCTTTTTTAATTTCTTTATTAATTAAGGTATTACATGTGTCCTTATCCTACCTAATAAAAGGGTAATATGCAAATTGACCAAACCTTCACTATGCCTAAGCCACACCCACCAGCCAATCAGGGCGAGTATGCAAATAAACCCAACCAAGATGGCTACAGCCACAGAGAGCAAGGTTTCCCAGGCAACGGAGGAAGCCAAGCTTTCTGCCTGCCCTTGCTAGGCCTAAGCCTCCACTCAAGCTACAAAGTTTCAATTGTAGAAGGTAAACAAATCTTAACAGAAATGGCGGCAGCCCGGAGCTGGAGAGAGCAGACCAGGGTTGCCCCCAGCAACGGAGAAAGCAAAGCTTTCTGCACACTCTGGCCAGGCCCAGGCCTCTGCTTAAGGCTACAAAGTTTCAATTATAGAAGGTGAATTAATCCCAACAGAAATGGCTGCCGGCCACAGAGCAAGCAGGAGGCTTGGCTCTGCTCCAGGCTACAAAGTTTCAATTGTACAAGGTAAATAAATTCCAGATACCAGGGCTTCCTCTTGGGTCGCCAGGGGGCATGGCTGGCCTGCAAACCACCACAGGCCCCTTGTTCAGGCCACCCCATGCCCCAAGGAACCCCCATCCTGATCTGGGACACCCTTCAGGGCAAACCAGCTGGCTCCCACCCCGGCACCAGGCCTCTATCCTATCTAATAAAAGAGTAATATGCAGATTGATCATCACTCCAACACACAATATGGATGCCCCCATGTGGACACAAGATTGCCACCACAAGATGGCCAGCAGGGGAGGGCAGTTGGGAGGCACCAGGCCTGCAAGGGAGGACAGTTGAGAGGGACCCAGGCCTGCAAGGGAGGGAAGTTGGAGGCAATCAACCCTGCAGGGGAGGGCAGTTAGGGGTGACTAGTCTGGCAGAGGAGGGAAGTTGGGGGCAAACAGGCTGGCAGGGGAGCAGTTAGGCATCAATCAGGCTGGCAGCGGAGTGGTTAGGGGGTGATCAGGCTGGCAGGCAGAAGCGGTTAGGGGCAATCAGGAAGGCAGGCAGGCAAGCAGTTGGGAGCCAGCAGTCCTGGATTGTGAAAGGGATGTCCAACTGCCCGTTTATCGGGCCTAAACGGGCAGTCGGACATCCCTCGAGGGGTCACAGATTGGAGAGGGTACAGGCTGGGCTGAGGGACATGCCCCCTCTCCGTGCACGAAATTCGTGCAACGGGCCTCTAGTTCCTCCATAACCCCCTAACCGCCCCCCATTCATGCCCTTACACCCTGTTGTCTGTGTCCATTGGTTAGGCTTATATGCATGCATACAAGTGTTTTGGTTGATCTCTCCTCCTTACCCCCATCCTCCCCTACCTTCCCTGAGGTTTGACGTTCTGATCGATGTTTCTCTGTCTCTGGATCTGTTTCTGTTCATCAGTTTATGTTGTTCATTATTTTCAATAAATGAGTGAGATCATGTGATATTTATCTTTCTCTGCCTGGCTTATTTCACTTAGCCTATTTCTACTACAATCAAGGGAATTGAGTTTGTAATAAACCTAACCTGAATCTATTTGCATATATGATCAATTGGCTCAAAAGTTAGAGATGAGCTGGCTACTTAAACTGAAGATATAATTAGCACAAATAATAACATCCTATCTAATAAAGAGGGAATATGCAAATTGACCATAACTCCACAACAAACATGGTGGCAGCCACAGCCAATAAGGAGGAAATATGCAAATTGATGCGACAAGGAGAGAGGTGGAAGGCGGCTCCGGGTTGGAGTGAAGGCGGACAGGTGGCTCTGGCCGGAGTGAAGGTGGTTCTGGCAGCCAGGGGAAGGAAGGCCTATTCTTGCACAAATCTTCGTGCATCGGGCCTCTGATATAATAATGCTGCTAATGCCAAAAAATGTTGATGACCTCAGAGCCCATGCCATAAAATTGTCCATGGGTTGTTGGTTTTTTAAAATATTTTTACAGAGTTCAGAGAGAGAGAGAGAAGAAGGGAGAAGGAAGGGAGAGGGAGAGAGAGAAATATCGATGAGAGAGAAACATGGACTGGCTACTTTCTGCATGCCCCCTACTGGGGATGGAGCCTGCTATCAGGGCATGTGCCCTGACCAGGAATCTAACCAGCAACCTCTTGGTACCTGAGACAACACTCAACCAGCTGAGTCACACTGTGTAGGGCCATGAATTATATTTTAAAAGCAGTTCATTTGGTAGTTCAAGAATTAACCGTATTTGGATGGAGCTTTCCCCCACCACCAAAACACACACACACACACACACACAGAAAATAAAATAAACTTGTTCTTAAGTTCCAAACAACAGTTAATAATGTTCTAATTTAATTTGGGAGGAAACTAGATTTTATCTTGTTTGTTATTTTTTAGAAGTTTTTATCTTTTCTTAACTGCTATAAATTCTGACTGAAATTCTTACGAACATAATCATCACTGTAGTAATAGAAGCATCTGGTTTTCTTCAGAATGAGAAATTTTCAATTAAAACTCTACAAAGTCAGTGGTGGTTAAGCCATTAATAACCTAGCTAGGAAAGCAAACTCAAATACAGACTTCTTAAAATTATTTCATTTTTAACAAGACATGTTCAGTGCAGGGAATTTGCAAAATACAGACAATTGTGAAAAAGTACAATCTCATTACTCAGAGATAATCATTGTTCACCAATGACCACTGACAACTGTAACTTAAATTATTTCATTTCCAATATATCATTTTGGTAAATGTACACAGTTTCTGAATTTTAGGGTAGAAAGTGAATTTTCCCGCAAGGGAATTGCCCTTCTGGAAAGGGCTACTTTTGCACTTTTAGTTAGTAAGGCATTTGGCTATTGGGAAACTCACTTCAGACTGAGGCCCTGTGGGTTCTTTGCAGTGTTACAAATTAGTTCTTTTGGCAGTACTGTACCTTTGCAGAGTTAGAAAATACTTTGTCTTCTAAATACTCATTTGGATTACCCTATGACAAACTTTATCTTTAGTGCATGGTGTCAGTGGTCCCATATAAGCCTTTAGTCACAAAAAAAATGGGGAGATTCAAATGACAGGAAAAATATGTCTCCCTGATCGACCTGTCATTCATGCGCAAAGGGGCTGTTGTCCTATATAAATGTTATTTAAAAGACTGAATAATAAAGATTTGGGGAAATGTATTCTGGATATTGTGATTATCCATAGAAGTCATGGGACCCATGTATTCTCCTAAGGGGAAATATTTTCTTAGGAATGTTTTCATTATCAACCATTCTAGATCAGGACATTCAAGGGGGATTGGAGTGGAGGCAGAAAAGTCTTCCTCCTCCCCTCTCTATGGCTGCAGTGCATGAGGACTGAGATATGAATCTGTCTGGAAATTCCTGTTTCTGGAAGTTGAGCTAGAACATGGAGAACTTCTGATAAGACTAAAAATGCACTTACATTTTGGTTGTAAGTGCTATGAGCCACCACCGACTAGATCAAATCTGTGCTCTATTTCTATTACCCTTGTGCCTTAAGTAAAGTCTGGAATAATTGTGCTGTGGGGTATTAGGGAGAGAAGAGTCCCCTGGTGAAGACTGGAACAGCAGTGCTGGCCACAAGCATCATCAGATGGCAGCCAGTGTCTGAGAAGTGCACTTTCACAAGGTCCATCAGCAACAAGGTCAAGACATGAAGGCCAGAACAAAGCGAGGGAAGCACCCATTACAAAGCTTGGATAGACCTGCTTGTGAGAAACTCTCAGAGATAACTGAGAGGACCTTAAGGGCAGGTTGACTGTTGTATAGAAATAACATATCACATTTTAGAGATCCAGGCTGGTGAGCCTGATGGCATATGGGAATACACATGTAAATGTGTATCACATCTACTTCCAGTTTTGCATTCTACTTTTGCTTTTAGCTTAGTCCTATAACCTGAGCATCTGTATATGTAACTGAATTGTCATGGAATATACACTTTTATTGGTTGTATACTATTCCTCTATCTGAATAGAATTTAAACATTCCCCTTTATTGAGGATTTAGGTTATTTTTCCTGTTCAATAATTTGGCTGTGCATATTTCTATACATATTTTCCACCTCTGTAACAATTTTTAACTGAATCAGAAATTATGACCCTGCCTCAGTCCAAGTCTACATCCAAGACAGCAAATACTGATATCCAAGGAGAAGAAATAAAAATGTTGCAGTCCATACAAGGTCTGAATGGGAAACTCGGGCATCAAGGCAACTTTGAAATCTCTCATAGCTTGGAGTGTTATCTTATTTCTGTCCCTCACTTCCAGTCAGTTTCATTGTCCTGAATTTCTCTGCACAGCCACTTTATTGGCTAACTGGTGATTCTTGCTCCCTACAAACTCAGTTTTTCCCTGATTCCATCCTCCTTACACCAATTCAACATCCATATTAAGACCGAGTTTCTTATCCCTAAACATAACTGGAATAATTTTTATATTATTTATTCAAAGCACACACTGAAATATTCAATTGGTACAACAAGCACAGTACTGGTTTTATATGGGTTCATCACCAGTCCAATCATTGGTGGACAGAGAAGGGTGCGGTCTTGTACTTAATAAGGCTATTCCTACCAGTTATTCTGCCTCATTAGGGTTCTGCAAAAAGGCAAAATTGGGTGTCACTGAAATTAGATGGAATGTTTTGGATATAAAGACATGCTACTTCTCCAGTTTTGCGGGTCTATGAAAAAAATATACAAATATTTGATGGAAGATATGTATTCATATTGCATTTTAGGGCTATTCCTAGATTTATTTTCTTGTAATTTAGAATAGATTTAAATCTTCTATAGTTGATTATTAATTAATATTAGTATATAGGAGAATATTATGATTGTTTTTCGTTCTATCATTTTTTAAAAAATTCTTTATTCCAATTATAAGATTTTTTGTTGGTTATATTAGACTTTCTGGGTGAAGAATCACATTATCTCCATGTAATGATAATCTCTTTTCCAATAGCTTTGTCTCCATTCTTACTTCTGACCTGAGCTTCAGAATTGGATAACTAACTGGCCACATGAATCTCAACTTAATGTTTATTACGCATACTGATCTTCAATTGCTGTTCCACATCCCTGCTCCCCAAAAGCATTTATTTCTCATTTAATGATAAAGAATCAATCTCATTGCTTAGGCAAATAACAAACAAACAAAAAAACAAGTGTTACCTTTGGTTCTTCCCTAATTCTTCACATCTTACTACAAATCTAACTGGTAGTTAGCCTCCCAAATATATATCCCAATTGAACCATTCTTGCCTCCTCTACCCTGATCATCCTACCCCAAGCCACTGTTTATTGCTCACCTGAACTACTGTAATGACCTCCTAATTGACTTCCCTCTCTTTCCAACCTCCTTTCCCTACATCAAACAGAGCAGCCATGGTGTTCCTTCTAAAATGTTTCCCAATCAAGACACACTCCTGCTTAATGTGATCAAAAATCAATTCACTAAAATCAGAACTTCCCACAATGGAGCTAAAGAAAGAAATCTAATACCTACTGAATGGCAAAGCTATGAGTTGTCCCACTAGAGCTGTTCTGTGTAGGCAACTTACTTTGAGAGAAGAGATCCCTCAGTCAAGAGAGGAAAGAGGATATCACAAGAAAATTCCGGTATCACTTCAGTGTCCTCATCTCCGATGTTCCTGATGCCAGATGGGCCTCTTCCTTTACATCATTTGATTATGTAAGCGAATACAATCTTCATTTCTGCCCAAGCTATGCTGAGTTAGGTTTCTCTTGCTTGCATGGAATCTCAACTGCTCCAATCCATGTGTACTGTTCTGGGATGAATTCTAAACACAGACAAACAGAACCACCACCTTATCTCTTCTTGGGTAAAATCTAACAAGTATTAGTTTCTCACTAAGACATAATGAAACCTATTTGGGATAATATGTGTAAGTAAAGCATCTAGAGAGTGTCTTTATTTCTAGTTCTGGTTCTTTTCCCAGGATCATCCCTGGCACTGTTCATGCTCCTGGCACCTACCAAGGGGGTAGCATAAGTGTAGCAGCAGCAATAAAAATGGCCGAGGCACGAGAGCATTGGCTATAGGTTCCCTAGGACTAGCAGCGGTTCGGCTAACACTGTGATCACAGTAATGACAGAAGTTGGGGGTAATACCTATAGCTGAGCATAGGAAGAGCAAAACCAGGCAAACAACAAGAAATAAAACCCAAACCAGAGAGCTCAGGAATTGATCAGAGAAAACAGGTCTAGATTGGACACTCAATTTTAACCACAGTACACAGAAAGGGTAACATGTCCATTATTAAGAAATATCCTTAATATGGTTTTAGAGAAGTTAACAGGTATACAGAGGCACATCCAGTAGATTCTATCGTTACAAATATTAAGTAGAGTATTAAATACCAAAATGTAATTATTATTAATAAGAATCCTAGTTCTAGACTTTAAAATTAGAATGACTTGACTAATGCAAAACAGCCTGGATTGTAATTATTGTGTCCTTTGATGTTGCATTCATAGAGTAATTCTGCGAGGCTGTTCATCTGATTCTTGGGCTTCAATGACAACGAAAAGAATTTAGGCTAATGATGAAAAAATCTTTTTTGACAGTTCAAGTTATTAAATACTGACATAATATATAAAAGTGATTACTGAATCATTTTCTCTCAAAGCCTAAAAGAAAGCATAGATTCCCATCTTAGTGGGATGGCTTAATAATAGTGGCTTATACTGGAAGCAAATGGAGGACTGAATAACTGCCAAATTCCTTCAAATTTGATGATTCAAATTGTGTGACAAAGTTCCTCTTAGGCACCAGAAGTCTACGTCTGAAAGCTACACCAGAGTGCTGGTGTACATCATTTTGTATTTTCATTTGTAACTCAAAACTGTATTTGCGGTGGGAAGAAAAAAGAAAGCAGGAAGCAACTAAGGAAGAAGTACAGTAACATTTGTTACCTTTTTTTTTTATTTACTTCCTTGGAACTACATAGAACCAGAATCAGAAGTAGTATTTATGAACACAAATTACAAATAGAATACAGGCTTCTAGAATCCTGGCAATGGTAGTCTATCACTCACTATATTCTTCTACATAAAGCACTTTCATTGTAGCACAATTTTACTTTGAATTAAATAATAAGCAATAATTTTGTCATTTGGGGAGGCAGAGAAGAACTCTCTAAATAATGCTAAAAAAAATTAAATACTGTATCTCAATCTGACACCACAACATAGATACTTCATGGTTTCAGGTTCCAATGCCAGGAACCTGATGAGTAAAATCACTTAAGAGTATACGAAAGCATTTTTTAAGGTATCATTTTAATAAAGGGCTGCAGTAAATATTTAGTTAAAACATTTATAAGAAGTCTATGTGTTCCTCTAAAATGGAAGTTGAATTATTTTATAAGTTTTGGAAAATATTAGATTCTTCTAGCAAACATTATTTTTTTCTCAGACATTTTTTAAAATAAACTAAGTGCTTACAAAATGTATTCTTAAAGAAATCTCACATCTATAACTGAGCTTTCAATCTCATAACTTTAGTGATTGGATGTGGGAAAAGATAAAATCTAAGTTTAATAATACCAATGAAGAGAATGCTTGAAACCTGGGAATTGCTTTGAGACACATATTAAGTTGGGCCAGAGAGACAATATAAATGCAAAGACAAAAACTGGAAGAAAAGGCATTTCTGAGAAAAATGAGTTCAGGTTTTCAGTGAAGTCACACGATGAATTACAAAAGATATATTGCTTTTGGAAGAAAAATAAAAGGAGGGAAGGGAGGAAAGAATGAAAGGAGGAAAGAAAGAGAGACCAAGCTAATAAAGAAGGTACTGATGCATCTTAAATCACTGAAGTTTTAGGCAAACAAATATAATGTGTTTAGCATCATTAATATACATGTTGTCACAGATGACTTCTTGGAAGCAAACAAATGACTTGTAAATCTTAAGTACACCAAGATGCCTATGAACATGCAATTGTAGTGAGAATGCATGAAGCACCACAGAGTAAATGCTGTATCACTCTGATTCAGTGCTTGCTGTCATTTTCACAAAGATACATACACAACCAAAGGCAATGTATGAGTGACTCTGGAGGGATATTGAAGCGACGCTGAGCATATATACACAGCTATATAAATCGACTCTCGTCCGTAGATAATTTAGAGACAGAAATAAACCATGTTATTATAACACAATGTAGCTTCTCTTGGTACCATAAAGACAATAAACATAAAAAAAAGACACTTTGAATGGTTCTATAAAGTCATAATGAAAATGACTTTCATATGGAAAATGCTCAAGCACTGTTTTCAAAGATTAATTCACTTGAAATTGATTTGTTTAAAACCATTTCCAACTCCTGCATCCTGACATGCTTGATTCTTGGTCATTAAGCAATGGACCCTTTTGATGTTAGACCACATAATCACATTAGTGAAACTGAAATATACAGCAAAGAATTTTATTTAAAAAGTATAACTGCCAAAAGAACAAAATTAAAAGCATTTCTACCCAATCACTGAAAATTGTATTCTCAGTAATTTTTTAGATTAAAGTGCCTGCAACTATAATGTGTCTGTACCAGTGTTTAAAATGAAGCAAACAGCATTCTATTACTACTAGCTGCTAATACACACAGGAGTTTATCAAGTAATAGAAATCAGTTATTATAAAGTTGGTTCAGCTCTGTGGAATATTATCTCAAAATTATAGGCGTGGCCAAGAGTGGAACTCCAAGTCAGGCCAATGTAGGTGTCTTTGTTTTCTTCACAGTGTGACTTTTTTGGGAAAGGTACATAAAGCTTTGTAAGCCTCAGTTTCTTCATCATAAAAATGGGAGATAACATATGCTGTTTTAAGGATACAAATTTGGAACTAGTATGTAAGTAAATTATAGGGATTTAATGTATAGGATAGTGACCATAGACAACAATACTGGATTGTAAACTTCTAAATGGTAAGAAAATAGATCTGAATTGTGCCCACCACAAACAGGAAATCATCGTTATGGGACATGACAGAGGAGTTAGCTAACACCATGGTGGTGAACATATGGCAATTTCTACTAAATCAACAGGTTGGGCATCTTAAACCCACACAGTGTTATATGTCAATTATATTTCAATTAAAATAAAGTAAAAGAAAAAAATGTAGGTGATCATCATGCCTCCAGTATAGGTTTGTTATGGGAATTAAATACAATAATGTGTACAGAGTGCTGATGGCAGAAAGCCCCCAATAAAATTTTTAAATATTACTATAATCATGAGTTAAATTTTTTCTAACAAATAGGAACAGTAATTGGGTTTCATTGGTCTTTTCGTATATTAAATAGATAAGAACTAAAATGCAAAATTCCATAGAGAACTTTATAGTTTCTTTCTTTACGAGTTTTTCAATGACCTAGGGGCAAAATTACCTTAGAGGAGGTAGGGAGCGGTGAGGAGGGAAAAAAAGACAAGACCTAGCTTAGTCCTATATTAGTAAAGTCCAGAATAATTGTGCTGTGGGGTATTAGGGAGAAAAGAAATATTTACCAAGAATCTCGGCAGCCCCCTTGTCAGTAATGCTAAAAACAATTTAAATACTGTCTCTCAATCTGACACCACAACATAGAATATTGTCAGGCCCTCCTACATTGCCTCATTTGATTCTTGGACCAATCTGGTGAAATATTAATTTCATCCATAAGGAGTCTCAAAGAAGATCCAATATATTTAACCCAGTTCCCTTTTTCTATCTCGTGATGCTTTCAGGAAAGAAACTATAAATATGTAATACTAAAAGAAACAATAAGGACTACATCAAAGACATTTCTGAAGTTTACAAGTTTTACATTTATTATCAGGAATCAATCCATCCCCTAAAATATCCATAATTCTAATCAACATTAAGGGCCTCCTCTAAATAATTAACTTCCGGATAAGATTGTAAAGAGAAATCCAATTTGTAGAAGCATTGCATTCCAGCAAGAGAGGAAGTTTAACAACAATAACAAAAGGTGGGAGTATACTAGGACAGTATTGTTTATACAAAGTGTGGTCCACAGTCTTGGGGTGCTGGGGTAGATTTGCCAAAAGGTTAGTCAAGTTTAAGCTTCTGGGATACCTGCTGTGACATCTTACCTAATTTTATACTTGTAAGTTTTTGTTCTTTTCCTTCAGAGGAACCCTCCCAAAATTATATCAGGTCCTATAAAACTTGAATTTCCTCCCTCTTTCTGCCTATCCAATTGCAGAGTCCCGGGTCCCATGCCAAACTTAATAAATCTCTGAGAGTAGAGCATAAAATGTTTATTTTTTATTTTTTAAGTATGTTTTTCTTGATTTCAGAGAGGAAGGGAGAGGGGGTGAGAGAGAGAACCATCAATGATGAGAGTGAATCATTGACCGGCTGCCTCCTGCACACCCCCTACTGGGGATCGGACCCGCAACCCAGGCATGTGTCCTTGACCAGAATCAAACCCAGGACCCTTCAGTCCACAGTCTGACGCTCTATCCACTGAGCCAAACCAGCTAGGTCAAGCATAAAATGTTTTATTTTTTAATAGGATACCCCAGGTGATTTTATGTTACCATTGCATTTGGAGAATCAATGTCCCAGGGACATAATCTTACCTTATAATAGACAAATATGCAAATTGACCGCACCTTCGCTACGCCCAAGCCATGCCCACCAACCAAGCCACACCCATCAACCACGCCCACCAGGAAACCGTTGCAGGGAAGCTGGGGTGTGGCGGAGCCCAAGGCCGGGAAAGCCGCCTGAGGCTTTCCCGGCCTTGAGCACCAGCGGGGTGCCTGCTCTGATCACAGGGACGCTGGGGTGCGGCGGAGCCCAAGGTCGGGAAAGCCGCCCGAGGCTTTCCCGGCCTTGGGCGCCAGCAGGGTGCCTGCGCCGATCGCAGGGACGCTGGGGTGCGGCGGAGCCCAAGGCCAGGAAAGCCACCGAGGCTTTCCCGGCCTTGGGCGCCAGCGGGGTGCCTTTGCAGATCGCAGGAGCGAGCCAACCTGGGGGTCGGCTCGCTCCTGAGATCGGGTAGCAGGGACACTGGGTGCAGCCGAGCCCAAGGCCACCGCCCAGGGCCAAGCCCAGACCCTGAAAGAAGGTAGAAGGCGGTGGCCACAGCCAAGGCCTGGGTCCCTGGTGCCGGCAGAAAACTGGTGCAGGCAGCCAGGTGAATGAAGGTCTATTGCACGAATCTTCGTGCAAACGGGCTACTAGTATAAATTATAAAACACTATACATTATGTTTACTCATCTCAATACAAACTCTATTATTGGCATTACAGCAATAGAAATAAGCCCTCAGACTTACTTTATTTATGTCACTATTTGTGTTGGTACATATATTTGAATATGAACTTGTCTGTTGCATGGGTTTATTTGTCGCCTCCCCAGACATTAACCCAATTCTTTTTTTCAATCCCGTGATGCTTTCAGGAAAGAAACTGTTATACCAGTTATAGAACCTGTGATTGTGACCTTATTTGGGAAAAGGATCTTTTACAGATGCAATTAAGTTAAGGATTTTGAAATGACATCACCCTAGACTACTAAGGTGGGCCCTAAATACAATGACGAGTGTCCTTATAAGAGACAAAAGAGAAGACATGAGTGGAGAAGAGGAAAATCCACGTGAAGACAACACAGTCAGAGATTAGAGTGAGGCAGCCACAGGGAATGCTGAGAGCCACCAGAAGCTGGAAGATTCTCCCCTAAGACTCCAGAGGGAGTGTGGACCTACTAACACCTTCATATTATACTTCAGACCCTAGAACTATGATACATTTTCTACGGTAAAACCTTAGAGAAGTTGGGGAAAGGGTAGAGGGTGGAACCTGAGTAAAGATATGTGTACCAAGAATCTGTGCAGCCCCTGTGTCAGGCACTCAGATATAATTACCTCATTTAATCCTATGAATAATCTGGTCAGATATTCATTGCTGCATAAGGAATCTCAAAGAAGGATAGCCAAGGTTTTTAACCCATATCCCTTTTTCTGTCCCATGAGAGGATAAATTTCTGTTTTTTCAGCTCACAAAATTTATGGTAATTTGTTATGACAGGCATCTGTGCATTCAATTTTTGCATAACACAGTCACATTATGAAAACCTTTCTTTTTGAATCATTTTCTGTTTAGTTTCGTTGACACTCTTTTCCCCCTAATGATGTATGCCTCCTACAAAACAGATCTTCCCCATTAGTAAGGGCAGTCTGGAAACAGTCTGCTCTTTGATGTACCTCTAGAAAGAACTTAAATCCAGGGCTATACACATGAGCATCAAATCCTTGACTATACCTCCAGTGTTACCCTCCCAGATTGCTGGTCCTTCTAACTGGCTCTTCTTTGAGGATCTTGGTACTTGTTAACTCAGTCATACTCTTGATGGACGAAAAAATAGCCAATGGAGGTTATTGCCATAGGTCACGTGAGAAATAAAGAGATCCTGAACATAGGTAGTAGAAGATGGAGAAATGTAGAATAAAAAGGGCTTGGTTAGTAAGAGTCTGCTGTTAAAGAAATGAAGAAAACAAAAATGACCCTGGGCAGACCACTTAATCAATGCATGCCTCAATTTCTCATATATAAAATGGCAATAATAATAGTACTTATCTCATAGTGTTATGGGAAGATTAAATTAATAATGACTACCAATTATTAAGTGGTCAACATGTGCTAGAATAGAGCTGGTATACAAATTATCTTGTTGATATTAATACCCAAGATAAGAACTATTAGAGGAGAAGTAAATTTACAGGGTAAAAAAAGAAAACAAGTTTACTTTTAGACACAGTGAATCTGAGGAGACTGGGAACCCTACATGTGGAATAATACATAGACCAGGAACTCAGCAGCAGTATCTGGCTTAAGATACAGATCTATGAGATTAAGACATAGAATGTGCAGAATGAGAAGAAAAGATGGCTAAGGCTAAACGTTGTAGACAGCTAACCTAAGAGGCTGGCAAGAAATGGTGAGCCCTAACCAGTTTGGCTCAGTGCATAGAGCGTCGGCCTGAGGACTGAAGGGTTCCAGGTTCGATTCCGGTCAAGGGTATGTACCTTGATTGCGGGCACATCCCCAGTAGGGGGTGTGTGCAGGAGGCAGCTGATCGATGTTTCTAACTCTCTATCCCTCTCCCTTCCTCTCTGTAAAAAATGAATAAAATATATTAAAATAAAATAAAAAAGAAATGGTCAGAAAAGTAGGAGGAATACCAAGAGAGAAGCATGTCCCAGAAACAGTCGGGAGTTTCAAAGAGAAGAGTGTGTCCACAGTGTAAGTCCCAGAGACAGATCAAGCCCAGTGAGATCTGGTGATTAGGAGTGAAGGCCTAATTTGGACGTTGAGAGCAAATAGCAGGTGGGGAAGCAAAGGCAGAAGTTGTCAATGAGTCTTATAAAAACGATATCTTCAAGGGAAAGAGTGGGACACTTTAGATCATATCTAAAGAAAGTCATAGGGTTGAGGAAGAATTTTGTAAAATCGAAAAGATTTGAGCTTGTTGTATATAGTAAGGAATGAGCCGGCAGAGCAATGTAGTCCCTTCCACTTGTTTGTTTTGAATCCTTAAATAGGTTATATGACGCTCATTTTCC